>NC_090283.1:49209534-49553701 GCF_037392515.1 Haliotis asinina | reverse complement strand
CAAGTAGACTCTGTGTAGAGGCCAGATACATGCTAGCTTGGGCAGATTTAGATTACAGGAAGCGTTCAGGATGGTTTTTGTAGTTTCAGGTTACAGGCATTCTCCGATAGTCACTAAGTAGACTGTGTATAGAGGAGAGATAACTGCTTGCTTGGGTAGATTTCTTGTAAGGCAATGCTGAATGCTTGTTTCACAGGCTTCATCCGGATGCACCCAGATGACAGATCCTCACAGATGACAAATCCACCTAGTGTTGTCCAGATCCACTCAGATGACAGAACCCAAATGACCAGATCCACACTGACGACACTTCCACCCAGATGACAGATCAACACAAATGACCGGATCTCCACTGATGACAGATCCACCCAGGTGACCAAATCCACACAGATGACCGATTCATGCAGATGACTAGATCCATCCACATAACCAGATCCATGCTGATGACAGATCCACCCAGATGACAAGATCCACCAAGATGACCAGATCAATCCTGATGAATGAACCATCCAGATGATTAGATCCACCCAGATGACAGATAAGACCAAGATGACAGATCCCCCACAGATGGCAGTTCCATGCAGATGACCAGATCCATCCAGAAGATCAGATCCACCCAGATGACCAGATCTTCCCAGATGACCAGATCATCCACACAGCCATATCTACCCAGATGACCGGACCCATCCAGATGACAGATCCACCCAGATGACCAGATCCTCCCAGATGACCAGATCATCCACACAGCCAGATCTACCCAGATGACTGGATCCATCCAGATGACAGATTCACCCAGATGACCAGACCCATCCAGATGACAGATCCACCAAGATGACCAGATTGACCTTGATGACTAAATCCACTCATATAACAGATCCACCTAGATAACCAGATCCATCCAGATGACCAGATCCATCCTGATGACAGATCCATCCAGATGATCAAACCTACTCAGATGACTGATTCACCCAGATGACTCGATCCATCCAGATGACCAGATTTATCCAGATGACCAGATCTACCAAGATGACCAGAACCACCTGTATGGCATGGACCATGAAGGCGAGGTATGAGGGGGTACAGGTGATGTAATAGATATGGTGTTCTTGAAATGATAAACAGCGATTGGTTCCACTTTTCCCTTAACTAGATTAGTACAAACATATTTGTTTGTTTAGTCTGCCTTCAGCAATACTCTGTGACTGCTGTCTATGAACAGTGTGGTCTTCACCAGATAATCTAGTGATGAACAATATGTGCATCGGTTCACAGATCCACCCAGATGACCAGATCCATCCAGAAAGTTTCTGACTGCCCAGTCCATTCAGTGCAACAATAGGCTGCTGGGAGATCATTCTTCTAGCTCTGAAGTAAGTTGCCCTGTTGTCTTTGATATGTCCATAATTTGGTAGAACATTTCTGCTACTACCCCATGCTTGACTGACGGTGTGTTATTTGGAGTACTGCTTAATTCTCATCTGATGAGGGAGACATAAATCTCCAGATAATGGTTATCTGTGATTTCGGGTCGGACCTGTCCTGGTCGGTCCCCAGTTATCAGCAGGATTCAGCAAGTCAGGCTTTCTGACTGAATGTTTGCATGTCATCCTACCCCAAGGCTTACATCTCAGTTACTGCATTGTCTGATCAAGACAAGATGAATTCCAAACTCCCCAAAATGCAAATTTGTACATAATGAAGTTGGTCTGTTCTGCGATATTTGGTCAATATTAACTTAGATAAGTGATTTAGGGTTAGTTTCTTTCTATTTGTCAGAGATTTTAGGTGTATAACTTGTACATTTCCTTAAATATTCTAAATGCTTGGTCTGCTTTCCAAGTAGTTTATCATGTAGTGATTATTGAATCTGATACCCGGATGATGTTTGATAGGTCCATGGTTCCGGCAGCCGATTGAGATTCATTCTAAGTACAAGTTCAAGGATACAAGTCCAGGTTTCTATTAGAAATTATGTTTTTTTTCCATCCAGTTCAGGGGTTAAAATATCTCTTCGCCCGACACTCAGACAGGTCAGTTTTCATTTCAGGCAATCAAGTAATGGTATCTTACATGTCCGTGGACTACTAGATAATTTCTGCTTACAGTTTCAAACTGCAAATTAGCTTGTGTTTCATATCTGCTCATAATGTAGGTATTAAATTTTTCAGTGATAATAAAGTTGAGTTATCTTTCTTGACTATTCATCTCATCTCAGTAGATAGTCCACTGAAGCATTAATATTAAGTACCATGTTGATTTATTCTTTTGCAGTCACATTATCATGATTATGTCATAAAAATCAGGACAAGTGGAAAATTAGACAGGACAAGTTACTTTCACTGTGGCAAGTGGCTCTTAAAAAAATATTTGAACCTCTGCAGTTCCAATTTACTTAGGTGGACAATGCGGAACAAAATGTGGTTTTTCATGTAGTGTACTGTCACTCTTCAGTTTTCGGTTTAGCAATTTTTCTCTTCATTGAATTTTAATGGATTTATCATTATCTACCTCTGTTATCCTTGATAAACTGTTTAAATGATTGTGATATATTTTCATTACCTTGTCACCAAAGTTAAACCTATGTTGTTAGGTTTGGTCCCAAGTTTGTGGTTCATGTTAAAAGTTTTATTTAGTGAAGAATAGATTTAGTTAAACTTGGAGCTGGTTAGTGAAGCTTCAGATTTGTAGGCATTCTCTTGAAGTGGCCCAGAAGTGGTTTCCTGGATTTTGTACGCAGACCTTGAGCTGAATCCTGACCTCTGTGCTGTGTACATGACCACACTTGGGCTGCATTCAGCAATATTCCTGCTGTATGACAACAGTGTATCAATATTGGAATGTGCACCAGACAATCCAGTGATTGATGTCATGAACATAGATATCCAGATGTGCATGTGAAGACATGCTTTCAGTAATATTCAATAGGGATGGGATGGGTAGGAAAAAATGGAATCAAGTACCTTCACATACTTACCCAAATCGAAATGGAGTACCCGGATATGTAAAGAATACAGCTTGTTCTGTCAACTTTCTGAATATTCAGTCACTATTTGACAGATATTATTGCTGAAAATTTGAATAGGTGGCAATAAGACATTAAAACTGATCTCTGGCTATTTAGTTACATCTGTTTAACCAATTTAAAGAGTAACACCATCTCTTGCACTCCTTGTCCTAGACTAAGTATTCCAGAACTTTGCCTTCCTTCTTGGCTACTAGATTCCTAGAAATAGGACTCAATTCCAGCTGTCCCCAACCCGGATTTGAGTACCCCGGTCCTTGTCCCAGCCGTCTCCATAATATTCAAACTGTATGACAGCAGTGTATGAATACTCGAATGTGTACCAGTCAGCTGAGTGATTAATGTCATGACAGAGGTGCATACACTTACGATTTCTTAGTAATTATTACAATTATTATGGCATTACAGTAGTATATGGCACTGCTACAGTTTTCTGAGTAATTTTCCAGATTACTTCTGAAAATTACTTACAAGTCAAACTTTTACTTTAGAACAATTTGCAACGATCCACGAAGCTTTCTTCAGTTACAGCACTTCCTGTAGTCAGACGCAACAGTTACTTCTGGAGTGCATCATGAGGTGATCATGTTGGCAAAGGTTGAGTAATTCCGATATGTGAATGAACTACCTTGTGACACCGGGCTTTATTCTGATTGGTTGTTAAAGTAGGTTGTCGAAGATCGTATGTTTCAGCTATGCAAATGAAAATTACTGAAAAAAAGTTGTATTTCTCATCACTTACTACTGACTGTCACGAGCATAGATCTCCATGTTTTGATATAGAGACGTGCATTCAGCAATGTTCAAGCTGTATGACAGCAATGTATGAATACTGGAATGTGCAACAGATACTCCAGTGATTGATGTTATGGTTATCATTCATGAGAAATATGGACAAGGTTAGTGACTTTGCAGTCTTGTTTTTAGCCATTTTTAACAAGCAAGGGTTGCCAAAGATCTTCACAGGGCCATAGTTGTAGCAGATAAGAGACTCCGGATCGCAGCAGAGGCAGAAATTAATTCATGTTTAATGTGGAGGATCAGGAATATGTCAGATTGTCAAATCATCTATGGTCCAGTGGTCTATGTCATTTCAGGGGTAGATTTACATTACAGGGTGTCTTATCCGTAAAAGATAGTTATGTAGGTTCAGATGTAAGGTATACTTGGGAAAATGTGGTCAAAGAGATGATATTTGGTTATCATGGTCTTTGGAGGGAGTGTGCACAGCTTCAGATCAAAGGTATTTGTTGGAAAAATGTCACATGGACAGCTACAGTGTTAAGGCAATACACTTGACATGCTCAAAAATCTCCAGGGTATATGTTCCGATGACCTTAGATCCCTTTGCTCTCTCCGCATTCTCTCAAAGTTACAACCAAGCTTGCCAGTGTCAACAAGGATAGCGGTAGTAGCTGCATAGGCTTGTGCGACTCAGATTTTCAGGTCTGAAAGTTGAAAAAAGTATATGTAAGGACTCCTTGTACCTCTTTCAGGTGCCTCTGCATCAGTTGTGTTGCTTAGTTTAATTGGTTAGATAATTTGAGAATCGGAAGTGAGTTTAATTGGTATGCTGAACTTCCTGGCATACAAACCTGATTTGATGAAAAGCTAACCAAGGGAGGTAATATACTTATCGGGCTGAGGTGTAGATGCACCCAGGGTATGATGGAGAGTTATTGGAATGTATACCCTGGAGATGGGCGCATGGTAACTCAGATAGGTCTGGTAACTCAGATAGATTTCACCTGATTGGTATATTGAGGGTTTTATGTGTGTCTTTGGTGTAGTGGTAAGATATTCTTTATCAAATATTAGAGATTAGAGGTTTAGTAATGGCAAAGTTGACAGAATGGTATAGAGACCAGATAGATGCTGGTTTGGGTAGATTTTTTTTAACCCAACATGAAAAGGGTGATTTGTAGAACTTCAGGTTTGAAAAAGTGCTGAAGTGGTCAAACAGACTTTGTTGTGAGCATTTCATCTTTAGGGCAGTTTTGTGAGTGTTTGATCGGTTGAATGTAAAACTCCAAGTAAGTTACAATGTCTGGAAATGAGGGAGTGGTCCGATGAAAACCAGATAAATCATAGCAGGGATACTCTACAACAGGGATAGGTCTCTCGCTTGCTTTCTTTACCATTTGTACTAATTAACGTGTGCCTCGTCATTCTTCAACGCACACAGTGACTTGCCTCGTTCCCTGTGCAACTTCAGTTGTGTTTAACCAGGGAGACTATATAGAGTATATACTTTGTAGATTATCCCTGGTTTAACAGAACTTCAGCCAGTTTATTGTATCAGTCGGAATTTTACAGTGAATGAATGAATAAATGAATGAATGAATGAGTGAATGAATTATAGTAATAATTAAGAGCAAGAATTATGCAAATGAATGACCGAAATAAAGAAAAGGAATAAAACAAATAAGTACTTACGTGAATGAATGAAAGAATAAATGATACACCGTGGCCTTCCCTCCCAAAACATGTTAAAGAACGCAAAAGTATCGCGAGAACACTTGTTAAGATCAGCTGTCTTTTTATAAAATCTACATTGAAACATTTTTGTTTACATTAATAATTTATTCAGATATCTTATTGTATGTGGGGAATTGAATGGACATTAACAAAATGTTAAATGACACTGTCACACTGCGCTCAGAAGTAAAGTGTAATACTATCACAAAGCGTCCTAAAACCGTTGACCTTTCCAGTTTTGTCAAATAATGAGATCAACAAGAAAGAAAGAAGTTATGGAACTATAACCCTCAAGCATCAATGGCGAATCAGATCAGATCGGCAATATGTCATATTTTTCACACACCTCAAATACACCCTATCATTTTGTTTTAGATTATGGAACTATCACTATTACTTGCAAACATATTTCACCTGATAGTATATTCCCCTCATAAGAATTAAAGGTGTATGTGACAGATATTTTTTAAGTAATAACTAGAAACACTCAAACAACGGCGTGTAGTATTTCAGTGGCGGATCAGAGCAGATCGGCAATATGTCACATTTTGCACACGCCTCAAATATACTCCCTAACATTCTTTTTTAGATTATGAAAATATCACTATTACTTGCAAACACATTTCACCTGATAGTATATTCCCGTCATATTAATTAAAGGTGTATGTGAAAGATGTTTTTGAGGAAGTAACTAGGAATACTCAAACAACGGCATATAGCATTTCAGTGGCGAAACGTTATATTTTTCACACACCTCAATTACACCCTAACAATTTATAAGGCATAAAACTGTCACTATTACTTGCAAATACCTTTCAACTAAAGGTATGTTCTCTTTCTATAAATTAAATGAATGTGTGAAAGAAGATTTTAGCGGCACAATTTAGTCTATCTTCGCGGTGAATCGAGAATAGAAGCCAGTGAGCTATAACTTACTGACTTGAAACTTTACTACAAATCTACTGTCCTAATACGGACACTAATACCAATTATTTGACTTAAACTGAAGTGACAAAATAGTTAACCTATCTTCTACATGTTGGATTTCAGTTGTTATAACACTCCGCGAACTTAATCAGTTGTTGAAAATAAACCGGGCTCAATCTTAGATTCTACACTGTCACCATATTGGCTACACTGGTTACGTAACGACCCGAGACATACGTTCAGAGTTTCTTCTCTCCGTCTATGTAGGCTCCCTGATCATAGCATGGGTAAATGTGAAAGCCTTATCATAAGGGTGGTCTGTGAAGCTTCGCGTTAGTGGTATTCTCCGAAAATGGTCAATTTATCCAACAGATTGTGCATAAGAACAATGTTGATCATCGTTCTGTTCTGGTGGAATGGTGGTTAAATAGAGTCAGGTTTAGGTGTTGCTCATGAAGTGGTCCAGTACACGACAGACATGTCCTAGGCTTGAGTTGTGTACCACTGGGTGTCTTGAAGGTGTCTACTAGGTGTCTTCAGGGTGTCTAATGGGTGTCTTCAGGGTGGTGTCTATAGCTTTTGAGTTCAGGTGTTGCTTATGAAATGGTCCAGTACACTGATGATATGTCCTAAGTTGGAGTGGTATGCTACTGGGTGTCTGCTGGGTGTCTTCAGGGTGGTGTCTATATAGCTTTAGGTTTAGATGTTGCTAATGAAATGGTCTAGTACACTGTTGACGCAGTATTTGAAAACTATTTTACAAAAGACTTCTCAAATAATATGTATGGTCGTCTATTTCCCTAATTCAGTGGCTTTCCGCTTGCTAATGTGAAGCAGCAACGGGAAATACCTCGGTTTCAAGGCTTTGTATGAATACCATTTGAGGCAATTTGTATGATGGCAGGTGTCGTTCGAGAACTCTAATTTCTAAACATCACAATATCATTGTACCCCTGCAAAGCGTATTTTTGCTGTTGTAGGAAGTGGTTTTATAGGATAATTATTGGTTTCTAACGATGCTTATTGCCCGCAGTCTGCTATAAGGATCGTGATTGGTCAAGGTTGCGCACACGACCCATGGCAGGCAATTATATTACAGCAATGGCTGTCATGCTCATAAACGAAAACTTCTACATTCGGACTAACGTCTGATTTTCCATTCTGAACATGTTAGGCAAACCATAACCTACTATACATATATTATGGAGGTTGGTGAACATATTATGCTTGGTTTTGACCTGTGACAATAATGTTTCATATATTTTAGCATTACAGTTTGCGTTCAAGCGTAAAGTTCAGGGTGATGAAAGCCGAGATGTCAAGTTATATTACATGGTCACTCAAAAAAGATGGAAATAGTAAGTTTGACAACTTTTATGATTACTGTCATTGATTCTATTCTTCAGTTTATTCACTTCGTTTAATTATTGTCTTGAAACATTGTAACTTTGCTCCTTGACAACTTTGATGTGGACCCAAATTTCATTAAATTTGCAAAAAATAGTTTATGATTTGAACCCCATCGTTAATATAGTCAATATAACAAATGTGTTCAGAGATTTGTTATAAGTGAAAGATTTGATGAAAGAATCATCAGCTTGTTATGTTCTGACACTTGATGTGACAACTGCCTTGCCAGTTTACCTATTTAGCAGTTTACGGTGTCTGTCGGGGGACTCATTACATCCTGGTCGTTTTTCCCGAGTACAGTGTCTAGTCTTATTATGTTGTAGTTCAACCTGAATAACATACAGTACCGAAAGGTGATGTGCAGTCATCTGATCTTGCTGTATATACTCTTAAAAAAATGTAGGGGAACCTGAACTTTGAACCCTTACACACTAAAAGGGCAATGAAAATGATGCTCTAATTGGGGTGGGGCACCTAAAATGGAACTCCAAAGGGCACTACAGATTCATGGCATAAAAAGGCGGGGCGCTTCAGATGGCACTCACAAGAATTATATAAGTGGCATGGAGGCTTCCTGGGGCGCTTCCTAAACTTTAGTTAAAAGCTAGTTAAAAACTGTGGGCACTTCAAACGGTACCCACTAAAAATTTGACAAATAGCATTGGGGCTTCCAGGGGCGCTTCTTAAACTTTGGTTAAAATACAGGGGTGCTCCAAATGGTGCTAATTAGAAACAAACAAATACCATGGGGACTTCCATGGGTACTTCCAAAACTTGATTTAAACATGAAAAAATAGGGGCACTCCAAATGGTACATTTTAGCCACAAGCACTGTCATGGGTACTTAGATGGGTGCTGCAAAAACTTTTTTTTCTGTAACAAATAAGAGGGTGCTACACTGGTACTGTCTAGACTTTAAAGAGATTGGAGTTTAACTTAACAGTTCATGCAAAAACAAGATCTGTTCTGATATAAGCAGCAAACAGAATAAAACAAAAGAAAGGACCTGAACTCTGAAGCCTTCCAATTCTTCAAATCTTCAATGCACCTAAGCAGTCTTGTGATTAGATTTGGTGGAGAAAGTCTTTGTAATCTTTCATTAAATATTGATGTGAAGTTTCCAATGTAAAATTTTTCATTTTTGTTTGCACTGCCTGTCCAAAGATGTAAACATTTCTTCTGCACCCCAAGTAGAACACAATGCATATAATCTACAGTAACACATCTTATCATATCAAAAAAGGGCAACTTGTACAAAGGGGAGAAGCCCTTGACACCATTTTGACATGATCTGTGTTGTCCTGCTCTCCTTGCATCAGTCAGTCCTTGGGTATGAGTGCGAGGCGTAGAGACACCAGTGAAGTTACCAGCTTCTGATATGTCAAATGGATAAGACATCATCGATCCACGTTCTCCAGTTTTCACAGATTTTCCCTTGGACAAACAGCTTCCACATCCAAAATATCCATTAAACTGTACAAAGTTTTGGACCAGACATCTTGCAGGAGCATCACACACAACACTATGAAGAACAGCTCGTAACAGCAATGATCTGCCCTCCAGCACAACATCAGTACCTAAGTGAAACAAGAAAGAACTGTAAATAATGCTGCTAAAATGTGTAATAACTGCTAGATATTTCAAACATAATTACATGCTACTGTTCATGACATTCTGTCCAGAATGAGAAATTGAATGTATCAAGCCATTTAAAAGCACATGCATAACAAACAAACCTTTTTCACACAAGGACTTCAGTTTTTCAAAAAGAGGCTGCAGAAAGATTGACATTGTTGGCTTGTTAATGCCATACCAGCAAACAGTCTGCAGTACCTGAAAACACTGTCAGATATTTATCAAAGAAGGTTTACTTTAACTTTTCAATGTTTTAATCAGCAAGTTTGCATTTGGATATATATGAATATATAAACATTTAAAAGAATCAAACTGAACTCAATCTATCCATGATAGAATGATCACAAAAATTATCCAAATTCTATTGGAGTAACCAATTCTTAAACTAACCACACATGATCAATATCCTCTGCAACTTATATTTACTGGAGTTATTACAAAAAATCAGTCATCCTCAACATCATCACATGTATTCCATTTTTTTCTTCCACATTTAATGAGAATCTGATCAAAAGCAAGGGAAATGTTCCAGAATGAACTCAAAACAGAATTTTTACAAAGTTTTGTGATTTTCTCAAAAAAAACCAAAACAAGAAAAACCCTAAAAAATCAATAATTGCATACCATAATTTGTTTTGCATGACCCATTGTCATATACTCCTTTGTCTTCCTACCAAATCTTATGAAAATTTGACTAAAAATAAGACCTCATATTAATACATACTTTCACCAGTTCCATCTGTTGAAACTTTGGAGTAACAATGAAATTAAGAAAGCTTACCTTAACTTTGGGTTCAGTTCATTAACTGTTAGATACAGAGGCCAAACTTTGTAAGTCGATGATCTGAACAGAGTCACTCCATCTGTGTTGCGTTGTAGAGAAATATGAATTTCTTTCTCTTTTCTTCCTTTTTTTGTTCCCTTGAAGAAGTTATCCACAAAGATGTTTTTGTAAATTTTCCCATCAAAGATATCTTCAATTGCTGATGGATTATCCTTGACCCTTCCTCCTTCATGAAGTAAGTCTGACTTCTTTAAACCTATTGTAAACAATTGTATTGTCACACTATGAAAATACCCTGAATACTAGAACTCTTTTTAAAATGACAAAGGACCCAAAAGGAACCCATGCCCAATAAATAAAATATAAAAAATGCATTCATACAGACTACAACACTTAAAAATTAAAGTCTTTTCAAGGTGAATTGCAATAAATTTCTATCACAAAACAGTTATCCAACACTTCCCAATATTAAAGAGGCCACACAATTGTTTGTTTCGTTACAATTATCTTGACAGCAAAAAGCTTTGCCTTGGTAATTGATTCATCTATTATATCTAAGAATTTGAGAAATGGTAATTGAAATCTTTCCAATGTTAATAAAGCAAGAGTGTTATTGAAGTTTCATCTGAAATACACTGATTACTATTTATCAAGGCTTTTCAAGACATTTAACCTATTTCCTGCTATTAGATGTTAAAATCTTTTCAAGGTGGCACCATGCTTTCATGTCTGTCCAAACCTTGAATAAATTTGATTACTATCTATCATGACTCTTACCTGAAAATAGTGACTGTAATTGACCTATCATCGGTATGTATATGAAGGATGACTGTTCACTTTTCTGGCATTTCTGGCAGGTTGGCTCACTTGCTTTCCCATGGTAAGTGTTGCAAAAATTACAGAAGTAGTGCAACTGTACAGGTGATGACATACCTTTGAAGAAATTGTTAAATGTTAAATGTTTTCAAACTAGTTCTGCAAAAATGTGGAGTCATGCAATGAAGTTCGATTAAGACCAATAAATCTTTTGGTGCCTCCCCACTCAGTTGATGTCTTATAATGAAACTCATTATCAAAACTACACTGACTAGTTCTGTAATTCTTGCTCCAATGTACAAAGGCTGTGATTTATCTTCAAAGTTCTGCAAATCTGAAAATGGGAACAAACACTTAATTCTAATGATCATGATTATTCAAAAAAATTTTTCAGGCCTTCCAAGACCAACCATCTTAAACTGACTGGCTGATTTTTATGTGAATCTATTAATGTGAATCTAAAATTTTAAAATGTATCTGTGAAAATGTGCTTTTGGTTTTGCACTTACTGTCCTCTGTGTCATCAGCATCATCATCCTTCATTTCTTCATCACTGTTTTCAGTCTCTGATGAGCTTTCTTCGTCATCAGCAAACTTTCCCTCTGCTTGAGTTGCATCCTCATTTTCATCATCATCTACTCGAACAATGTCTTCAGATACAGGGCTGCTTTGGTCCTTTACTTCATCTAAACATAAATAAAATAACATGAAATTTGTAAACTAAATTTAGATACTGTGATGACTAAGACAATTTTGTTACCAAAGTTAATAACTAACCACATTCAACTTAATTTAGACTACTATTCAGTTAATTTTACTTTAAGTTTATGGTAGTAAAAGTTAAATTTATACGAAAATGGTTTATTCTTTGCAGTCCTTCAACTATTGTTTGAAATAAAACATTCCGTCTAGTTAACTCAAATAACATTAGAAACGAGGTGCAATTAACAAATTCCTACATTGCAATCGGGTTGTTGAATGTGAATAGGTTCATCATTGGCTTTCAATTGCTCTGGAGATTGCTTGCTTTCTTCTTGGGCACTTTCTCTCATTTTTCTCCACAAAGTTGTTCTAGGAGTCAGAGTTTCGTCGAACTCATGTTTCTTGTTCGGGCCTCGTTTTCTTTTTTTACATTCTGTCACTTCTGCCCTCTCAGTCATTTTGGCCTGTTTATCTCCTTTATTGTCCAAAATTCACGGTTAGTAAATGAAAAATGCCAATGCCGGGTTGCTTATGTAAATGTTCGAACTGTACCAAATCGTTAGCCACGTGTCGATGAAATTGCTGTCGACGACCAACAATGCTGCTGGAAGTAAGCAATGTTCCTTGCTTTGTTGTGGGCACCGCTCTCAAATCATTTTCCATGGTACCAAAGTGAAGCGATGTAAGGAACTTTATGCAAACTTTAGACCATGAGATGAAAATTATCGACATTTTCGAAAAACTTTGAGTTTTGAGTGATTTTTTAAACATGATTCCTACTTTGCCTTTTGAAAATGTCTAGCTATTAAAAAAATAACTGTTTAAATTGTTTTCTAAAATACAACCACCATTCCTTCCGACTTCCAGTTACAACTTTGGCACTTCGTTTGACTGGATTTTACCGTTTCTAAACTAGAACTCTGCGATATCGTACTACAAGTATTTCGACATGTCTTCATGAAAGTTTGTAGCCTTGTTCTGGGTGGAAGAATCGGCCTACAGTGTCCAATCGACTCACACAATTTGTGTACCAAGAAAAGAAGCCTGGGAATACAAGCCTGGTGATCGGGTGCAGGCTAAGATTTCTGGGAAACTCTACACCGCTGACGTCATCTGTATCTCAGGTGGGCATATATACATACATATATATTTATGCCAAGTGATCTTGCACTAAATTTGTAGATATTTGGTACGTTTAAGTATTTTGTGGTGGTTGTCATGTGCGTAGAGCTCAGATCACATATCAGCGTCCAGTGAGCAACAAGTCAGCTGGGTACTACAACTAGACGCTTTACAAGTGAATTATTATTTTTTTATATATCAGCTGAAACCGTTCTTTTAAATTACAACAAAACTTCTAACATTACACGCACTGATCTAGGTCACATACACAAATTAAACTGATATTGGGAAGGGAAATAAACAAGTAATTATTCATAGATTGTAGAATTAATGGATTGTATTTGACTTAAAATTTTGTCTATTTCAGATGACAAAAAGGCACTCAATGTGGAGGGGAACAGCTATCTTGAAAAATACAAAGCTCAGAAAGAAAGGAATCTGAACTCTCTGACGGGTAAGCAGTAATGTATAGTTTGGTTCTTTCTGATGGAACGATGATTGCAAGGATCAAATAATTGATTTGAAATAATAGGTATTATTTTTGAATTGAAATGAAAAGAATAATTTTCAAAATTGTTATGAATTTGTTTTTGTGAACAGAAACTGCAAGACGAAAGAAAGGGAAAACTGCCACAATACCTTCCAACCCAGGTAAGATCGAATTAAGAATTTGACATTGTTATCATGACATTGTTTCACGTTGACTGAAACACACACACCACCACCACCCCCACCACCCCCCCCCACACTCTTTCTCTCTCTCTCTCTCTCTCTCTGCTAGGATTTGTTACCAGTGTTTAAAGTACTATTGTTATCTATTTTCTAGAAAAGTTCATTATTAACATAATTGTGAGTACAAATCAATAAATAATTTTCAGTTCAAGAAATTGTGCGAGATGCACTTAAGAAGGATGCCCTCCTGAAAGCTCGTCAGGAGAAAGCAGAGAAGGCTGAGGCCTTGAAAAGTTCCAAAGAGAGGGTCCTGGAGGAGATGGACGTTCTCCTTGAGTTCCCATTCAGCTCAGAAATGCAGACCAGCGAAGACGAAGAAACAAATTTTGAGGATAATTGAGAATCATGAATTAGATATTTATTTGTTACTGTAACAAGAAAACAATTTCATGCCTTAACTGTTTACTCTGTGGTGTTTATGAGTTGTAGCTGATAGATCCATCATGTTTAGATATACAAGTACACTTGACATGTTGGAGGTTGAACAGAGTGCATGGATTCCTCATATTTTTCAACACTCAATGGTCATATCACATAACTACATGTCTTTCATGTTCATGCTTTGTTAGTTTTTTGTAAAACTGTCTTGTTTAAAACAGATGTCCCCACAAACAGCAAGGGGCATCCCACAATGGCTGTAAAACAGCCAAGAAAGAGAAGGGTAGATGAGGAGGATAGCCATCCATGTTCTGAGTGTTGTCTCCTTGAAGATGAACTGGAGAAGAAGAACAAGTACGTAAAGAAACTGGAGGAACAGTTTGTTTGGTAAAAACAAATAAATTAAATGATATATGTAATGAATTAATTGTGAATTTAAAGGATATATTTTACTGTATAAAATGTTTTACAAGGCTATTTCATCTCATATTTCAAATGATTCAAGAGGTTTGTGTGACATAAAATGAACAATGAAACCTAACCTAAACTAATTTAAATTTAAGAATCTCTGCAATCAACTAGGCGCATGCCTCCGTCAACAAGTGCACCCCCTCCTGCATCTTGCTTTGAAAGGCCAAAGCCTGGTTATTATCCAAAGGGATGCAGCAGTGTAAGTACCCTAGAGTTGTTTTAGTGTATCTGAACTGAACTGCTTAAACAGAAAAATGGAGAGAGAGTAAAAGGGTTAATGTCCTTTTGATATTTTGTTAGATGTACCTCAGATTCTTCATTTAGTCATGAAGCACTTGGCATCAGTGAATGAAATAGCATTTGTCCATGATGTCCTGGAATTGTTCATTACCATGCTATCACAAGTATTCTTTGTCATTTTGTTTTTACAGATGAAAGAATTGCTTCCCCAGTCCCACATTTACCTGTATGAGGACCAATTGAGAAGGGCCACCAGCAAAATCTCTCTGAGTCCAGATGGGAGGAGGGATGGCTCCAGCTGTGCCAGGTACTTGTTGGGCCTATTCTTCTCTAAAGAAGATATGTCAAACAAGTCCCTGACATCAGATGGCCAATATCCCTGCCGCAACTCATACCTTGTGAACGGGATAATTGGTGTGTTAAATTTTGATTTGTTAGAACCTGAATAACTTTGGTAGATTTAAAAACTTCATTTTCAGATGTAAATTAGTGTGGTTTATTGTTTACACTTCCTTAAGTTGTTTTGAATTGCATAGTGATTGAAGTATTTTATAGAAATACATTTGGAATTAATGCTCTATGACCAGTGTAAAACCTTGGAAACATCTCATATAGCCAACTTTAAATTTGTTAAATTGAAAATGTATATCATGGATTTGTAGGTATGCATCTCAATGACAGCGAGTGATTTCTTCTCTCTTTTTATTTTGGAGAATACACATGAGCATATCAGACTCGCTCAGGTCAAGAGCAACAAAGGTCCTCAGGAACAAGCTTTCGGCCTTCAGATGCCGGGGAAAAAAAAGCAGCTGAGCAAAGTTGAAGCTGTACTGTAGACCCTGCCCTTCTGTGACTATTTCTCCCCACAGTGTATTACCAAAACTATACATGCTAGGTTCACCAAACTTAATACACAAGTGAATCATGACCCACAGATATGCCATGTGCAATTAATTTGCAAAATGTGATTATTCAAATGATGTTAACTTTTCATGGTCTTTCTTCACGCCAAGTGTACCAATATGTGGTAGATTCTATGTATCTAGATTACATGTTTCCTTCATGTTATCAACATGTGATATATTTTCTGTATTTGCATGGGTTGTTCTGTTCATGTAGTAAGTACAAATATAGTTCTGATTGATTCTAGATAGTTAATTTATTCGTTTCATACATGCATAAAGGGGTACATGGCAAAACTATCTAACATGTCTTTAAAATTTAATAAAGTCAACAAGAAAATTTTGTGAGCTGCTGATCACATCATATATCAATATCTGTCATTTCCATGTCCCAAAGTGGGAAGTGAGGTTATGTGAGCTGTGCTCACTTCTACATTTGTAATGATGTTGTACACTGATGATTTTTCAACAAACAAAAGTCAGGGATTGTTCATGGAATCAAAACATTTGACAAGGTGGATTTATAGAATTATATAGCTGTACAAAATAGAAAAATATATGTATATAATTCTTTCATTTCATGAGATTTGTTGTTGTTCTTTGATTATATTTAATTGATTTGAAAATTTCATCATATGGTTAATGGATTTTACTTCCCATGCAGTATGTCGCAGTTTCATTTATGGTTGATCATTTTATGGTCTTTCATGGGCGCCTTTCATGGTACTCCATTGGGCACCTCCAGTGGTACATTGATAGGCACCAGTGAGGGTACCCAAATGGGTGCTCCAGGTGGGACCTTGAATCTAACGCAAGGAGCTGCATGGTGTATCCATAGGCGCCCAGAACGGTGCTACATGGTATAGCCTGGGGGCGCCCTGAGTGGTCCTACATATGCTGTGCTCAAAGGGCGCGTTAAATGGGACTGCTTGGTGAGGGCTAAAAGGGTGCCTTTTATGGCGCTCCAAGTAGTACCACAATGGGAACGCCAGAGGGGCGCTTCTTATGGAGCATAATTTACATATTTGGAACAATGAAAGTTTCAATTGTGGAAGGGCGCTTCCATCGAGACCCCATTCAGAACTAGGGCACCTCAAATGAGTCTCCATGCAGACAGCAGGGCGCTTAACAAGGGGACTTAAAATAAGACCTCGAATGGCACTCCAAATGGTACTTGAAAGCAGTAGTGGAAGTCCGGTAGAAAAAAACCCATTGAGGAACGTTACAATGACATTCATCTTGTGCATGCAGCATCATTTCAAGTTATCACCACGCACAAACACAATGCATGGGAAGCACATGCCTTTAAGAATCTTGACGTCTTTCAGGCAGGTTGATAAATCACTGTAGACCATTTTTTTCAATAAGTTTTTGGCATCTGTGTATGGTCAGGGTTTTCACCTAACAAAGGGGATAACTGAACAAACAGCTTTGCTTTAAATGAAATTCATGTGGTGATGCATTCTCAAAACATCCAATATTATTGTGTCAACATTGATTCAATCCCATGTATCCCCCCAACTTCGACAATCGTACCTTCAAAGTACAGTACCCCTACGTTTATTGAAGAGTATAATATCGATTAATATATTCTGTTTCCAATCATTATTCTCATAATTATATTATGACAAATTCATTATCAAATGGGAAGCATACATGATCATTGATTTCATGCATGTCTGAGTTTGATGGACTCCAAATCTGGAAAATATTCCGTGAGTCTCCAGAAATCCCAGTTTTTAGTAACTATGTAAAACCCTTTCTTTAGAATGAGTGTGGCTCATGAAGTGGTCCAGTACACAATAGATATGTGCAAGGTTGAAGTTGTGTACTACTGGGTGTCTTCAGGGTGTCAACTGTGTGTCTTCAAGGTGTCTACTGGGTGTCTTCATGGTGGTTTCTATAGCTTTAGGTTTAGGTGTTGCTTATGAAATGGTCAAGTACACAATAGATATGTTCTAGGTTAAAGTTGTGCACTACAGGGTGTCTACAGGGTGTCTACAGGGTTGTTGTATAGCTTCAGGTTTAAGTGTTGGTTGTGAAATGGTCCAGTACACAAGAATAGATATGCCATAGGCTGGGGTTGCGTACTACTGGGTGTCTACAGGGTGTCTTCCGGGTGACTTATATAGCTTTAGGATTAGGTGTTACTCGTGAAATGGTTCAGTACACAGTTAATACAGTCATTAGGGGGTTTAGAGAACTTAAAGTTTTATTATACATTATTTAATAATGTATTATTCATTGTATATCCACAACACATCAAGGACTTTGTAAACTGTGTTTTCGTTTCATTCAGAGCTGTTTTGTGTATCATTTCACCGATCAGTCCTCATGATCAATAATCCATTCTACACTGATGAAATTATCAAAACACATACATCTCTGCAGTGTTAGTTCACAGGACCCGCATAGTGCAAGCACCCTATATTTGTTGGCTGTGGTAAAATCCTGCCCCTTCTCATTCTGGTGACACATCTACCCCTCAAGATGACAGATTCCCCTCCCCCTTCAGGTGGCACATACACAGCTACCCCCCAAGATGACAGATTATCCTCCCCCTTCTGGTGACACATCTACCCCCAAGATGACAGATCCCCCTCCCCATTCTAGTGAAACATCTTCAGGTGACACATACACATCTACCCCCTAAGATGACAGATCCCCCCTCCCCCTTCAGGTGACACCCCTACCCCTTATGATGACAGATTCCCCTCCCCCTACAGGTGACACATACACATCTACCCTCTAAGATGACAGATCCTCCTCCCTCTTGTTATGAGAGTGTGTTTTCTGTAATTTTATGAGGTAATAGTTGATGAGACTGAGGCTGTGTTTTTCATATTCCTCAGGTGTTGAACAGATGCGTTTCAAACATAGAAACTGACCAAAGGGACCTTTCATTTTGATATGTCTAGGGTGACAAGATGTATACAACAGGTATGAGTGCGTGTCAGTGGGTTTGCAATAAAGTGTGAACCCCAGTTTGTGGAGGTCTTTATTGTATGAGACCTAAGTGTCAAGAAATGTGACTTTGTGTCTTGAAAATTCCGTCGTGAATTTGATAGTGCGATGTGCACTATTGGGATAATCGAGAAATCACTGGAGGCGTGCTTGTCCTAGTGTCCATATCATGAAGATGTCAATGATAAACCTCAAGTTGCGGTTGCGATTCCAACACTTGAATCTTTGTGTTTAAAGAAGTCATGGGTGACTGCCTTGATGAATGATTCTGGGCTGTGATTGTTACTCTATGGTGGATTCCGATTGCTTTCGCAAATATCCTGTCTAGTTCAGGTTGTGTGTTGGTGTCCGAATCATGAAAATAGGGCTCTATTCTCCTTTTCCTGAAGAAAGCTTTCAGCTCTGGATAACTAGGCTTTTGCTACCGTGTGTCAGTGTGGGACAGACGGTTAAGGCTTTGTTGAGTAGGCTTAATTCATCAGAGTTAAGTTGATAATCAGAGAGATTAACAACAAAGTGGTCTTCAAAAGTTTCATCCAATTTATTTGCATCACAATTGTTATTGAGATTCAGTAGTGAAATCATGTGGTATGGTTGAACTGATTTTGATGTCCAATCCTTTGGCTAGCATGTTAAGGGCCTGACGTAGGTCCTTCTCTTGTTGTTTGGTGGGGTGCCCTTTGGGGTTAGGTGTGGTGGCGGGATGTACGTCTAGGTGGTAGGCCTTCGAGTGTTGGGCCGGTGGCGACGTGATGCAATCCGGGAGCAAGTTCCCCCATGCTTGTTAAACTTTGGACGAAGTGTTTAGCATCCCTGGGGTTATCCTTGACGGCAGCTTTGAGTGTTCTGAAGCGCGCTGCGAGTTTTTCATGTTAGGAGGTGGTTTCCCTCTGGTTGATGGTTTATGGCGGAGGTGATAGTGTGGTTTTAGGCAGTATTGGTGGTGGATGGGACCCTGGTTTGAATCTCTGTGATAGACTTCTCAATATTCTACAGCTGGGCGTTTTGGAGTTGGATTTGTGTACGCAGTAAATTAATTGCTGCTCTGACTTAGGCAAGCTCTATAGGGTATGTGGCTTGTATTGGTGGTGGGGTGGCCACAAATTGTGCGGGAATTATGCCTCCTTGGAGACATTCTTCCAAAATGTCTGTATGCACTTGGAGACGAGTTAGCATTTCTGAGGTCCCTGTATATAGGCATAAGGGGGTCAGCTAATCTAACCGCTTTTGGCCCTGTGGTTACATTGGACTTGGGTTCCAACTCGAATGTGAGTCGTCTTCTTTTCGTATCCGGTGGGTCGCGTCTATGGAAGCTAATCTAACCGCTTTTGGCCCTGTTGTTACATTGGACTTGGGTTCCAACTTGAATGTGAGTCGTCTTCTTTTCGTGTCCGGTGGGTCGGGTCTATGGACCTGTACCTCAGTGATGATACTAGAGCAGGAGCTCTCTGATATGATAGGTGTAACCGCCGTGGACATCCTGTCTTGTCAGTAGAGACGGAAAAGTTAAAGCAGGTGTAAGACTACACAGAGCCTGATCGGCTTTTGTGAATCTGGGTTACGCATTTTGAACGCCTGTACTCGTCAGACGCAGTTACTGGAGGTGTGCATGCCATTTTATAGAGAGAATCTTGGTGGCGGTGGTGTTTATGATGTCACAAGTGTGCACTCAGGCTGTGACGTCATGACGGAGCAGCTGTTGGAGGAGAATTCCCCGCATGGGAGTGGTTCGACATAGGTTTGCCGGATTATCGGATTGATTGATTAGGCTTGTTTTAATCTCCTCTTGTTTAGGGGTGTAATTCCGGTTTGGATTGTTGTGAGAACATAATGAGTTTGTGACTGTAATGTCAGCGGGACAGTCTGACAGGTTGTGTAAATGAATTGTTTGTAATGGTGAATATTTACAAATAAATGGGTAGAACAACATGTGTGTTTCTTGTGTGGAGCGTCTTCTCTCTGGGTTAGATAGTTGTGGTCCTGAGTTATCGTCTTGATAACTGGGGAAGAAAAAAACAACACTACTGGTGGATGAGTTACTAAAATTTTAGTGATTGAGTTAATCCAGGTATACCAAAGTATTGTTTGCGCAAATAAACATGTGGCACGTGGATGCTGCGACAACTTGTTAGTTTTCGCACACCACACTGCTAGCTAATTGAGTAAGCAGTATGGAAGTTCTTAAAATGTCCCCATGAGTGGCACCAGATTTAATTACCTGGTGTTCATCAATATTTTCATCCAGGTGCCTGGCTTTGGGGTCAGTGTAACCTGTTTCATTGTGGCGAATCTGGTTTAATTTAGACACATCGTCCCGATTTTACGGGCGGTATATGGCCAATGGCTCTGTAATGAGCTGGCTTTGGACAATAGTGTCAGACCCAATTGTTCAGCGGCGGGACTGGGGTAAAACCCACATATATTCCATGATCTGCACCTTGATGTTTCCGGGGGTCTTTTCGTCTACTGGTGGAGGCTTGGCTGGGCCCTGCTTTGGCCAGTGGAGTGGGATCTATCTTCTTCCAGTAGCCTGGCGCGTCAAATTTGAAGCCATGGGTGTGTCACTATATAGATCATCTTCCCTCACTCTGAGAAACATGGCATTATTCGTTCATTTTTTAATAATCCTGTCTGCACAAAAGAAAGAAATATCAAAAATATTAAACAAACTTCTGAGTACTACCAATGCACCAACATTGCAACATTGACCATGGAATAATGTTAAGTTCAGTCTGTTTTCGATGTCCTAAGATGTGAGGTTCCTCATTGGTTTAAACAAATGTATATTTATGAAACTGAGTTTGGATTGGTGAACAAGCATTACTGTTTATGTTAACACTGCTCCATGTTACATAATGTGCAACATGAAGTGGAGGATTCAACTTCATAAATATTGACTACTGCATTAACATAATACTTTCAGTACGTATAAATATATACAGATAATATACAGATCAATACAATACAACTTTCACTGCCTATACATACCACACTGTTGACAAATCTCTCAGGTGTATTAGTGCGATGATCACATCGCCACATGTCAAACAAACCTGCAGCTCAGCTCGTAACTAGATAACTTACTTTTTTAATAAGAAAAGCAAGATTTATGGATGTCAACTTCTTTTTGTGATTAACACAACACTTCTGGCCGTATGCTTGCTGCTTCATCAGGTGAAAATCAAGTCACAATAACCACGACTTGACTTCCATAAATCTTGCTTTTCGTATGCATTCCTCTTCTAAATACCCATCAAAGATTTAACCTACTTAAAGAGGATTCTGAAAGAGGCTTATAAACTAGGGACTTGACCATTTACGTTCCAGAGGCTGTCTTAACTGACTTGAATGACTCATTAGGTGACAAAACAGAAGACCTTGTAAATTGGTGAGTCTTAATTGCCTTGACTCTTATCAGTTAATAAGGGATTAGGGGCAGTGGTCCAGTGACCCCGTCTGTACAGTGTTCAAATACATCCTAGCATAGGTAGATTTTACACTGCGTAAAGTTTATTATGTAGAAATGGTCAACAGACTGTTGATACATGCTGGTATGGATAGATTTTGTATGGCGACCATTTAATGCTGTAGAAATGGTCAAGTGGTCAAAGAGACTGTACATTGTCCAGATGAATGCTAGCATGGGTAGATTTTGCATAACATAGAGTTAATGCTTTAGAAATGGTCAAGTGGTAAAACAGACTGTACAGTGTCCAGATACAGGGTAGCACGTGTAGATTTTGCATAATTTCCAGTTAATGCTGTAGAAGTGGTCAAGTGGTAAAACAGACTGTACAGTGTCCAGATACAGGGTAGCATGTGTAGATTTTGCGTAATTTCCAGTTAATGCTGTAGAAGTGGTCAAGTGGTAAAACAGACTGTTCAGTGTCCAGATACATGCTATCAAGGGTAGATTTTGCATAACTTTCAGTTAATGCTGTAGAAGTGGTCAAGTGATCAACCAGACTGTATAGTGTCTAGATGTTGGCTAGCATGGTTAAATTTTACACATCGTCCATTTAATGCTGTAGAAATGGTGAAGTGGTGACACACACTGTACAGACTGTCTAGGCGTTGGCTAACATGGTTAGACTTTACATAGCGTCCATTTAATGTTGTAGAAATGGTCAAGTGGTCACCCACACTGTACAGTGTCCAGATACATGCCTGCATGGCTAGATTTTGTATAGTTTCCGGTTAAAGCTGTAGAAATGGTCAAGTGGACAAACAATCTGTACAATCACCAGGTACAGGCTAGCATTTATGGATTTTACATAGCATCCATTTAATGTTGTAGAAATGGTCAAGTGGTCAAACAATCTGTACAGTGCCCAGATACATTCCAGCATTGGTAGATTTTACATAGCTTCCATTTAATGTTGTAGAAATGGTCAAGTGGTCAAAAATACTGTACATTGTGGATGCAGATACACGCGGCATGGGTAGATTTTGCCAAACTTTCAGTTGATGTTGTAGAAATGGTCAAGTGGTCAAAGAGACTGATCATTGTCTAGATACAGGCTACAGGGTAGGTTTGGTAGATTGCGAGATTTAGATTACAGGTTGTGTTCAGGGTGGTTTGTGTAGCTCTGGGTTAAAGGTATTCAGTGTTCAGGGTGGATTGTGTAGCTCCAGGTTGAAGGTATTCAGTGTTCAGGGTGGTTTGTGTAGCTCCAGGTTGAAGGTATTCAGTGTTCAGGGTGATTTGTGTAGCTCCAGGTTGAAGGTATTCAGTGTTCAGGGTGGTTTGTGTAGTTTCAGGTTAAAGGTATTCAGTGTTCAGGGTGGTTTGTGTAGTTTCAGGTTAAAGGTATTCAGTGTTCAGGGTGATTTGTGTAGCTCCAGGTTAAAGGTATTCAGTGTTCAGGGTGATTTGTGTAGTTTCAGGTTGAAGGTATTCAGTGTTCAGGGTGATTTGTGTAGTTTCAGGTTGAAGGTATTCAGTGTTCAGGGTGATTTGTGTAGCTCTAGGTTGAAGGTATTCAGTGTTCAGGGTGGTTTGTGTAGCCTTAGGTTGAAGGTATTCAGTGTTCAGGGTGGTTTGTGTAGCTCTAGGTTGAAGGTATTCACTGTAAGTCATGAAGTGAGTGAGTGAGTTTAGTTTCATGGCACACTCAGCAATATTTCAGCTCTTTGGCGGTGGTCTGTAATTAATTGAGTGTGGACCAGATAATCCAGTGATCCATAGCATGAGCACATGGGAAACAATGACATGTGTCAACCAAGTCAACAAGCCTGACAACCCGATCATGTTAGTTGCCTCTTACGACAAGCATATTTATCTGTTTATAGGAAGCAGGGGTTGCTGAAGGCCTATTCTATCCCGGACCATCATGGGTCGAAGTCATCAAGTAGACTGTGTATAGACGCCAGATGTATGCATGCTTGGGTGACTTCAGGGTGGTTTGTATAGTTTCATGTTAAAGGCAGTGTTTGGAAGTCGTGAAGTAATGACACGGGCTGTGTCTTTAGGGTGGTTTGTGTAGCTTCAGGTCAAAGGTTTTCTCGAAAAGTCATGAAGTAATGACGCAGAATGTTTATAAAGGCCAGATACATGCTAGCCTGGGTAGGTTTGGATTTGGGTGTCTTCAGGGTGGTTTGTATAGCTCTTTTAAAGGTATTCTGTGGAAGTTATGAAATAATGCCACACACTGTGTATAAAGGCCAGATACATGCTGGCTTGGGTAGATTTAGATTACAGGGTGTCTTCAGGGTGGCTTGTGTAGCTCCAGGTTAAAGGTATTCTCTGGAAGTGATGAAGTAATGACAAAGACTGTTTATTATGGCCAGATACATGCTAGCCTGTGTAGCTTTTGATTACAGGGTGTGTTGAATGTGGTTTGTGTAACTCCAGGTTAAAGGTATTCTTTTGAAGTCGAGAAGTGATGACAGACTGTGTATAGAAGCCAGATACATGCTAGCTTGACGTCGAGAAGTGATGACAGACTGTGTATAGAGGCTTGATACATGGTAGCTTGGGTAGATTTACATTAGAGGGTGTTTTCAGGGTAGTTTTTGTAGTTTAAGGTCAAAGGCATTCTCTGAAAGTCATGAACTAGACTGTGTATATGCATAGAGGTCAGATTCATGCTAGCTTGGGTAGATGTAGATTAGAGGGTGTTTTCAGGGTAGTTTTTGTAGTTTAAGGTCTAAGGCATTCTCTGGAAGTCATGAAGTAGCCTGTGTATATGCATAGAGGCCAGGTTCATGCTAGCTTGGGTAGATTTAGATAACGTAGGTGTCTACTTGCAATGTTTGCTGTGATGCGTTATAGCACGGGTTAACAGCGCCATCCGAGAACGTACGATGTCAGAAAAATTTTTATTTGATTATAAATTCAATCCCATTTTCATTTATTTAAACCATTTACAGTGACAATAGAGAAACCATTATGGCATTATCTGAGGGTCCGGGTTTTTACGCACCTACCGCAATGGCACCATTTTAACTTTATTCTCAGCAATCACGAACAGATTACAGCCTCGTAATCCATTGCCCTCAAGACCTCCATTATTGACTCATTGCATGTTACATTTGACAGTTAATAGCCTACATGTTGTTTCTACAATAAAAGTGGCATATATACCACGGGAAGTCAGCAGTGACTTGTCAAACTGTCTCCTATGTAAAATGTATCCCGCCAGGTAACACCACCCCCCACCCCTCCCCCAAGTGCTTAGCGAACTAGTAGTTAAGTATTTTAATTTTATGTTAAATACGTTCATAGAATACATGTATTATACTAATACAATAGCAATATGAAATATCCCTGTTAAAATAACTGCTTGTGGTATTAATTATTCGGATAATGAAATATTAATTCTTTGATGTTATATTATCAGATAGTTTTTACCTGAATCACCGGTACATTGAACCAAAGCATCAGTACACAACTGATTGCTCTTTATGGCTCAGTTGAATAACAGGTAACATAACAGGAACAACATTAGAATTTTTGTGTCTTGTGATGCTTGATTGCAACTTTCCTGTACTTACTTCTGTTTTCATTTACAAAGTTTGTTTTCTCACCTCCAACGATAAGATATCTATAGCTTTGACTGAGCACAATATGCGAAATAGTAGCAGTTTTGTTATGTTCTTTGAAAATACAATTTTACTTGGCCTTTGTTCTCTTTTATATAATAGTTACTATATTGCAGGGGGTCATCCAACCCAGACACGTGACCCCAAGACATGCGTTACTGCGTGGTCAGACATTCAGAAAATCTTCTACTCTCTCCAGTTCTTCACACGCTAAGCTATAATTCAAGATAATAATAACTGAACTGAAAATTCTGAATTACTGACTATGTTGGCCAATCACAAGGTGTCCGATTGACTGTCATTTTTAAGTTATTTTTAGCCTGGGTATTTTCGAAACAACAATTTTTTGCATCCATGAAAGCACAGCCAAGACTGTCACTTATCTCACCCATGATATTTTTAATTTAATACATGATTATTTACCGGACACAGTGTCCGGTCGACTTTCAATATACCAGCCCCCAACAAATTTTACTGGTGATTTGCAGGTATATACTGGAGACAGGAAACACTGGTATAAAGGCCAGATACATGCACTTGGGTAGATTTAGATTCTGGGGTGCCTTCAGGGTGGTTTGTGTAGCTCCAGGTTAAAGGTATTTTTTTGAAGTCAAGAAGTAATGACACAGACTGTGTATGTGTGAGTGACAGAGGGAGAGAACTGAGGATGAGCATCTCTTCTTATGGATTCACCGTCCTGTAACCATGCCGTGGCCCTGCTTCTGTTGTGACCATTTAATGGTCTGAACTGTGATGAAGAAGTTCTGAGGTTTCAGTACTGTCGGTAGCTTCTTTTAAAGGAAGCGTCACAGGTGTAGCCAGCAGAAATCTGTCACGTTGGCCATGTAGAAGTGGTGCCAGTTTGTTGTAGATGACCTCGGAAGTCATACACAGTCTGACGGCTGCATGCCATTGTCAATGACTGATCTTCCCATTTGCAACGTGCCAATGGCACGTTCACATTTGACGATCGTGGCATGTAAAGCACCGTTAGAACTGTGGTTTAAAAAGTATTTTCAATTCTTGAGGCCAATGGAAACATTACATTACTTTTTGTGAAGTTTCTTTTTGACTCAGTATATACTAGTATACCTCAATGTGGAAGGCGTGTTCACAGCACATCATCCTGCCACCCACTTGTATATGCTGGATAGAACGTATGCTTTTACATGTGCATTCTAGTAGTATCACGTTTTTGAATGAAAAGTTTTAACAATTTCTCCTATTTAAGATGGTGCTTAAATAACGCTAATATGCATATTTTCTTACAACATGTGCACGCGCTACCGATGTTAATAAACCGTTCGTTATAGGCCTTACGAGACATGCACAATGTACATCCCAAAATGGCATGGCAGCTAGTTTATATAGTTCTAAAAAGAAGCTGAACTGCAATTTTTAATATTTTCTTTAAAAAAGCAGAACCTTATCTTTTTCTTGTCAAAATAACACTTTCTCATTTTGGTTGTAGCTTTCATGATCATTTTAAAGTACGACGAAAATTTTGTGGGCATGGGCGATAACACCGCTTAACTGGTATATTGCAATTCGAACTTCACAGTACTATATATTGCTGTACACTTATCGCGAACAGGTTCGCCTGATATGATCGGTCATTTTTGTGATGGAGCCAAAACTACCAGTAACATTCATATTTCCTTTATATCACTGCGTATTGATAGACTCTGGGTCCCTGTATTTATATAAATGATTCACTTGAGAGTATCAAGGAACATATGTTGATGATACCTCTCTTTGCATCATCATAGGTTTCCCTTCCGATGCAACAAGAATATTGAACAATGGTCTTGCTATTTTATCTGAAGGAGAAAACGAATGGCTGGTATCGTTTAGTCCAGAAAAAAGAGTGATTATGTTATTGACTAAAAGGTAATACCTAGTGCGAAAACAGGTTTAATGATGGTTGACGTAAAAATGAAAGAAGTTGACTGTCATAAACATTTAGGTCTATGATTTCAAAGCAATGGTATATAGAATACGCAAATCGAATATCAAGTAAAGAAACTGATCCTATATTGCTTGTGGAGTCTTAAATATAAACAGAACAGAAACGGCTTAGAAAGATTGTATATATCATTCATCGTTCCTATCTTTGACTACTGTGACCTCATTAGGGATTAGTGAACTCAAGAACAAGGATTAGTGCTAGAACGATTACACCTTGATGCTCTTCGTACCATAAGTGAGACCATCAGGGGTTTCAGTCATAAACAAAATGACGAAGACTAATGTACCATCTCTCTTTCAAAGGAGAAAGAATCATAAATTATGTATTTTTTATGAGATGGTACATGGCTTAACACCAGAGTACTTAACAAGATAAGCTCCACGAAATGTGGGCCACAAAACTCTCTATTGCCTTCGTAATGCCAGAGATTCTCAAGACAGTCAGAAAAAAACAAACTAGACCTGTATAACACTATAAATCTCTCCTTCCATCAGTCATCGCACAACGCTCATATAAGCTGGACGAATCTGTAAAATGGCAGAATCATTGTCTAAATTAAATTATATCTTACTAATTACACTATCATTTTCAGAGATATAAATACTTTAATTTGCCACAGGCATTTTTCAAACCATCAAGTCCAAACGGAAACTGGGACGTAGCGTTTTAAATTTACACTAGTTTGAAAGACATATAAACACTTCATTTTTTGTCATATGAGACATAACCAGTACTTCTACAGCAATGGATTCTCTGTTGAAAAAATACTCAATGACCAAGATAACTTATCCAAAACTACTTCAGGATTACTTCTTAAATCCATTTATCATTTCATAATTAACTACAAATGTTTTGTTAAATATCTCATAAAATATCAAGTATCAGCTCTTTTTGATCATTTTGAAAATTGCCTCACTGAATTACAATATCCTTTTTCCAAGCTCTTTATAGCATTTATTTTGTTTAAGTTTTCTCTTGGGAGAGGCATCAATATAGGCCATGTTTGGCCTGTTAGACAATCCTTTTTGTTTGTTCTGTATTGTCTTTCTGATGTCTTTTCTTTACTTTGAATAAATACTATTCATATCACATGGTAATAGTTTCAAAAATGTATATTGGTCATATAATTGTATTAGTGTGACTCTTAAACCATAACGAATAAAGAAATTAGATTGGTACTGGCACTTGTTGTGCAGTACCGAAATGGTGGTTTTCTCGAGTTCTAAACATTAGAGCGAAGCATTCATTTTGGAAACATGTTTATTGATCTCTTGTGCAATCACACCCATGTCCTGGCAGTGGCTGGTGGCATTGTTTCAAAAGAAAGGAAACTGTAATTTCATTACACTGAACCATGTGTTGCACTTTCACAATGCATTGCATATTGTATATCGCAATATGGAAATGTTTGCAACACCCTACCCTGCTAATGACCATTTTAAGGAAATCGGTAAATAACCCCAACATTTCTACATTTGGTGTAATGTTTTGCCTTTGTGGATGGAACGATGATTCTGATGTGTCGACTTTGTTCCGTTGTGCTTTTGTTGTGCTTCCGTTGTGCTTTAGTTAGTGGTAATATGCCGCCGAAGATACCCAGCTGGGGAAAGATCGTGTCTTAATAGCAGTAACTACTCCACCATTTTATGTTCTTTTTTGGTGCTTTGGCAACCATTTGTGTTTCTTTCTGTATATGTTATTCGGTTGTGGCAGCATTTTGATGATTCAGACAATGAGTTACACAGTAGCACCATGTGCATGCTGTGCATACATTAAAGATTACTATTGCATAAAATCCATTTGCATACCGATGCAGCTCTTACCGTTCTAATTCAAATACAACATGGACACATTACACACGCATACATGTGCACATATACCACACAAACTGATATAAATCGCCATATCGCAAAATCGTTGTATCGGTATGTCGCGTTACCATTTTGTGTTATCGCAATTTTGCTTTATCGCAGTAATGCTATATCATCAGATCTTACATTGTTATGTCGCGATATCACTGTGTTGACTCACTGTATCACACTATTGACTTTTCACATTATCACAGTATCGCTACATCACTACATCACCGCCTCGTGTCGCGTTATCGCCATTTCGTGTCTTGTTTTTGCAGTGTCATGTCAAGTTATCTTCATTTTGTGTCTTCTTATCGCTATTTCACTTTTGGCTGTATCTCTATATCACCATATCGTGTCACCATATCACAATATCTGGTCTCACTATGGATTTGTCGCTATGTCACCCATATTTTACAGGGTGATAATGTGATGGCCCGAATCAGCCACCATACTGAAGAAATTATCAAAAACACACGTTTCTCTGCACTGTTAGTTCACAGGACCCTCACAGTATCATCAAGGACCCTTCAAACTAAAGAGGTGGGCATCCCAGTCAGAAGGAACCAGATCAGGTGAATAAGGAGGATGGTCAATGAGTTCAAAGTCAAAATTGCGGATTGTTGACATGGCCACCACCGATTTATGAACAGGCGCATTGTCTTGGTGGAAGAGGACACCTTTAGCAATCATCCCTCGTCGTTTGGCTTTGATTGCTTCTCGCAACTGGTGCAGTAGATCAGCATAGTATCTGCCGTTGATAGTTTGACCTTTTTCAAGATAATCAATGAGCAGAATACCCCTGGAATCCCAAAAGACTGATGCGATCACCTTTCCAGCTGAAGGAACAGACTTGGCTTTCTTCAGAGCTGGTGAATCAGGATGCTTCCACTGTTTTGACTGTAGTTTTGTTTCTGGTTGAAAGTGATGTATCCAGGTCTCATCCATGGTTACAAATTGTGCCACAAAATCATCGGGATCTGCTTCGAAACGACGCAAATTGTCAAGGGACGTCTGGAACCTGACACGTTTCTGTTCAGCTGTCAAGAGCTTTGGCACCCATCTTGAAGAAACTTTAGTCATTCCTAATTCGTTGTTGATGATATGCTCAACCCTGTCATGAGAGATGCCCACTACACTAGCAATATGTTGAGTAGTCAATCGTCGATCATCCATCAACATATCGAGCACTCGCGTGATGTTTTCTGGAGTGGTTGCTGTTGAAGGCCTTCCTGAGCGTGGGTCATCATCAAGGCTTTGTCTGCCACGCTTAAATTCTGCAGCCCATTTCTTTACTGTGGAAAATGAAGGAGCATCATCCCCTAGAGTGGAGACCATGTCAGCATGTATCTGTGTTGGGGACATCCCTTTCTTTTGCAAGTACTTGATGACTGCCCTGTATTCAGTTTTGTCCATTTCTGATGATTTCAGAGGGTAGGTGTACCAAAAGAGCTGTAGTTGAGGTAAAACTGTTAGTACGTTTGTAGTTCTTGTGTCTATGATTCACTAAATGATTGTCCTCATTGGTGGCAAACACCTGTCTCTACCTGGTGGGGAAAAACCACTCAGGCTTAGAACTTTTCAGCCAACCCTCGTATCTACCCCAAATGACAGATACCCCCTTCCCCTTACTTTACACATTTACCCCAAAGATCACAGATCCCCCTCCCCAGTCTGGTGCTGCTGCTCCCCATTTCAGGCAACATATCAAACAGACACACACACACACCACCACCACCACACCCAAGATGGGAGATCTCCATCCCACTTTAGGTGATAGTGCAGATTCACCCAGGTGGCGCATCCTCTCCCAGATGACATTGAACCCCCTTGGTAACCTTGTAGATTTACTCTTCCCCCAGGTTACCATGTAGATTTGCCCCGCTAACACATCCTCCTCAAATGATAGAGACCCCACTCCAACTGACACACCCTCTCCACCAGATGACAGGGACCCCTCTCCTATGCTGACACACCCTTCCCCCAGATGACTCCCTCTTCCAGGTTTCCATGTAGATATAACCAGATAACACATTCTGCCTCCAGATGATAAGGACCCCTTCCCCATCTAACACCCCCTCCCCCAGATGAGATTGGCCCCCTCCTCAATGTGACACACCCTCCCTGCAGATTAAAGGGACCCCCTCCCCAGTTGACACATTCTTCCCCCATGTGACAGGGACTCCTTACCCAAGGTGACATATCCTTCCCCTGTGATAACAGGGACCTCCTGCCCCAAGTCACCATGTAGATTCACCCAGGTGATACATTCTCCTAGATGACAGCGACCCCTCTCTCAGTTGAGCATGTAGATTCACCCAGATGTCACATTCTCTCAGTTAAACATTATCTTCCAAATGACAGATCTTCACCCGGGTGACCATGTAGATTGACCCAGGTGACACATCCTCCCCCATGGTGATCCTCCCTTACCCCAAAGTGACATGTTTCTTTGAGGTGATCATGTTGTTTCATGACTTCAGCTGGTGAGTTAGAATTTCCCCAGTTTGACATGATATAGTTTTCATTAACACACCATAGACATACCATTTATCTGCCAAATGTAATCGATCAGTTTCCTTTGTTCTGCTTGATAATGCAATGGGAAATTTATTTATGTCTGGACAGTAGACAAGGGGGAGGTAATTTAGAACATTTCATGGAAGAGTATGCTCCCTTTGGTGTGCTTTTGTCTTATTCAGCATTGTGAATTGTCTGTTTCTAGCTGAATACAAGGCCAGGGAAACTGAGTGACAGCATATATGATTATTGCAGGGAAATCATTATCTTAAAAAAGACATAAAAAGTTTCCTGTATTAATTAGAATGTTCATGCTTATGAATATGTTTGTATGATTATGCATATGTTTGTTGAAGCCAAGTCTTCCGAGAGGCCTTATGGTGCAGAGGGCAGCTACCTTGGCAGACTAGATAGCACTACAGTGTCATTCAAGTCAGGCAGTGTGTTTCTTTGTAAGTATGTCAAAGCATTTTTGGTAAGACGTTCCTTCGCACAGGAATTCACTTGATCGGTTTGTTAGCATGATGTGAGGATAATGACGCAGCGACAGGTTTGGTGTTCCAGTGGTTGTCCAGCTGTGTTCTGAGGGTGTCACAGGTACCAGAGGTTGTATCCTAGGGTAATAATTGTACCGACAGCCAGTAAGATAGAGGTGCTGTTTACGATCTAAGATGTCATTGTTTGAAACCAAATTTAGTGACTGAGCTAAGAGAACCTTACATGGATACTCTCAGCACATTTGTCAGTGTGGCTGACTACTAACGCCAACTGTCCTTGATTAATGTCTTCATTCCAGTGTGGGTGTATAATTCAAGGGTCTGTCATAGCCTGAATATGCAGAGAAAAATGTTTGGATTCCAATCCTCCGACTCAAATGCTACAGGAACAAATGTGAAGTGGGGCAGTCACTTCCTTCATTCCAAACACTGCATATATTAGTTTTGTAGTTGCACTTAATTGTTGGCTTGACATGACAATCGGGGAACACAAGTTGCCATGGTATGGTTGGGGCACCCCTTTATTGCCCTTTGGTTACGGTTCTTCTCTGTGAGAGGGACACCACTTTCCAAGTCTTAGGGTTAGAGCACCATGGTATGGATGGGACACACCTTACAGAGACTTACGATTAGAGCACAATGGCATCGATGGGACACACCTTACAGAGACTTAGGGTTAGAGCACTATGGTATGGGAGGGACACCCCTTAGAGAGTCTTAGGGTTAGAGCACCATGGTATGGCTGGGACACCCCTTAGAGAGTCTTAGGGTTAGAGCACCATGGTATGGGAGGGACACCCCTTACAGAGTCATAGGGTTAGAGCACCACGGTATGGGTGGGACACACCTTACAGAGTCTTAGGGTTAGAGCACCATGGTATGGATGGGACACACCTTACAGAGTCTTAGGGTTAGAGCACCATGGTATGGATGGGACACACCTTACAGAGTCTTAGGGTTAGAGTGCTCTTGTATGGATGGGGCATCCCTTCTAGAGTGTTAGGGTTAGAGCATGACGGTATAGGTGGGGCAACCCTTTTAGAGTCTTAGGGTTAGAGCATGATGGTATAGGTGGGGCAACCCTTTGAGAGTCTTAGGGTTAGGGAATGATGGTCCTATGCTCTATAAGGGGCACCCCTTTAAAGGTCCTAAAGTGGTGTAATGCTGTGGGTGGGGCACCCCTTTAATGTCATTGGGTTAGTTCACCATCTTATGGATGGAACACCCCTTTCAGAATCTTTGGCTCTGGGTGCCTTTATGTGGTAGGGGCACCCCTTTAATGCCCGAGGGTAAAGGTGCCTTGTTGTGGGTGGGGAATTCCTTTCATTTTCTTAGAGCTAGACGCCATTGTATGGGTGGAACACCTCTTCAGAGGTCTTAGGGTTAAGGCACCCAGGTAAGTAAGGGACACCACTTTCTTGAGGTTAGTCTGCCTTGCTATTGGAGGGATACCACTTACAGATTCTTAGGGTTAGGGGGGCATGGTATAGGTGGAAACCCCTTTCAGAATCTTAGGGTTAGGGTGCCATGGTATGGGTAGGGCACCCCCTTGATGCCCTAGGGTAAGTGTGGCTTGCTTTTGGAGTTACATGCTTTTCACATTCTTTGTGGGTTTAGAAGCCAGTTTAGGGGTGGAGATCGACACCCCAACACCCCCAGTGTTGAAGAAGAAGGTTTCATTCCCTACATGGGTATGATTTGTGAAGCTCAAGTCTAGTGTTCCTGCCTTCATATTGCTGAGATATTGCTAAAAGCATTATAAAACTGAACCTCCCACTCCTGTCACTGTTGCTGTACCTGTCCATACATACTGTTCCTTCACAAAATCCAACGAGTGTGACCTCTGTCAGCAGCCATATTCTCCCAGTGTTCAGAAATGTAGAAAGAAACTTCAATTTCTGTGTTTGTGGACATAGCCACAGTAAATTCATGTTAATAGTTTGCTCATCAAAGAACACAGATTTCATTTGAAATACAGAAAGATGAGGCATTGTCTTCATTAGTGACAACATGCACAGTGACTGAGTATTATAGTTCATGACATGAAATTTTGTGAAGTAAACTGAAGTTATCTTATCAGAGTAATTTTTCTTTTTACAATAATGTTCTAAATCATCAGTGCCATCACTCCAGTGTTATGTATAATTGTATATTGAGCTGCAGGCGCAACCTGTTGTCTGGTGCCACAAGTTGATTTATTACCTGACGTTGCGAGAGGGTCTTAATACGTTGATTTAAGCTCTGATATACATGCATATGTTCAAGTAATAAAGATCATGAACATTTTAGATTTTCCGTGAGGTGTACAAAAACAAAATAATTCAGTTCTCCGGGTGATTTACACCAAAATGAATGTATCAGTGTATCCTGGGTCTCATTGTACGTTCAAGTTGTAGTGACCCTACACTTTGGAATAAATTATTGCTGTTAGCAGATGTCTAAGGATCAGTCATTGTTGAGATTTATTGTGATTTTGTTATCCACCAGAACAACAAAGTGGGGCCTTTTGCTATTTACAGATTTTTGTCATTTTTATTTTTCTTGGTTTACATGGGAACAATTCATACTTAGCCTCAAAAGGGAGGAATTGGCTCTGTTATCAGAGCACAGTTGAAAAATTCTTAATATCTTTCTGCAAACCTGGCAGATATTTTTAGGAAAATCTTGAAGCGGTGCCTATTTCTGTTTACAGATATATGGCATTTATTTTTTTTCATGACTTCCATGGAAATGATTTGAACTTAATCTGAACAAACCTGAAGTAACTGTCAGGTGATTTGTCCTTTCAGATATGTGGGGGCCAGAGGGATATGTCATCTTCTGATGACTTTTGTTTGTTTTGCAAATATTTTATTGATAAATATAGTTACAACTTTCAGAGCATTTGAAATGGACATTTTAGTTTATGTTTCCCCCAAGGAGGACTTCCGTGGACTTACATAGGCATTCGATCTAGATGCCAAATGTAGTTTATCAGTTTCCTTTGTTCTTGTGGATCATACAAAACATAAATCTCATTAACCTATTCAGACACTGACCTACTTTTCAGCCGATACGAATTTTCTCGTGTGAAAGTGTAAATCGACACTTCAAAAAATTCTAGTTAAACTGAATTTCAATTCCTTGTTTCATAAGAAAATGATGTTTATAAATGAATTGTAATTATAAACTTTACCAACACCGTCTTTCTACACTTTATGTCGAGGTTCAGGCAGCTTATCTTAACTATGGAATCGCAGACTGCCCCTGTATCATGAGGTCGTAAAATGAGTCACAATGCATCTGGCTCACCTGTTAAACCTGTTATGTATTTTTTGCACTTATTCACCGTAGTCCTGTGACGCACAACGAGGTTGGTGTAATATCAGTTCCGTCAGAGACCGCCAAACCTTTCTAGCGGCAGAGCCTCGTTTTGAGATTTCCACGATTTCTAGGTTTCCGTTTGTCAGAGCTAGCTTTACGACAGAGCACGCTGTGCGATGTGTTTGCTAGGATTAGAAGGAGCTTAGTGTTGCATTATATTCAAGTGCACAGACTTATCAAATCATACTGATTAATATTTATGCATCCAGTTTACTGACATAGTTTAAAAATTATTGACTGGTTATCGCACTAAGTTGCGCAATAGGATGGAACCAAGTAAACAGGAAACGAGACTTTTCTCTAGTCAATGTTTTGACATGATGCAACTGGGGATACATTTGTACATCTGAACAGTAGGCAAAGGAGAGGTAATTTAGAACATTTGGTGGAAGAGTATGCTCCCTTTGTTGTGCTTTTGTCTGATTCAGCATTGTGAATTGTCTGTGACTCAGACTGGGTCTGGGAAACTGAGTGACAGTATGTGTAATTATTGCAGGGAAGCCATTATGTAAAAGTTCATGATTATGAATATGTTTGTTATGAATATGTTTGTTGAAGTCAAGTATTCCAAGATGCCATATGGTGCAGAGGGCAGCTACCTTGTTAGACTCTTGTTAAATTCCTGAAATAGTGATGTAGTCATCGACAGTTTGGTTCAGGAAATGCTTTCGTTCGTCATTAATACTATTGTTTACATGCTGAACAACTCAGTCTCGGATTCTGTCAGGCCTTCACAGATGCACTGAGGAAGTAGCAGATGCTATTGCCTTTGATTCTCAGTGCTGTCAAGGTGCTGTCAAGTCTGTTGATCTTCTGAAATAAATGTTCTTTGAAAGCATCAGGCCTGCAGCAGCAGTCAAAATTCCTTCGAGCATTTTTGCAGATAGGGTTGAACAAATGGGTTGACTTGATTTGTTTGGTAGTAAGGTCTGCATGGTCAGTTGACTCTCATTCATCTCTGAGTCTTTTCTGCTGCTTCAGGTTGTCAACTCTACTCACACTGGTTATCTCTCATTTAATAAGACAGTATTAGACAGTATTGTAAATGAAATGCACCTACAAGTACCTCTAAACAACACCAAGACCACTGCCAAAAGTCACACACTCGTACTGAGTGAATTGTCAACATAATTTTTTAGGGGTATATTCTGGGCTGGAAGGGTATACTTTGGTCTGGTCCAGAATATACCCCAGGGTATAAACCGGGCTAGCCTATAGTTTACCTCCGGGTATAATCTGGTAGGGGGTTATTCTGGGCTGCTAGACTAGGGTTTGATTCCCTACATTATTACAATTTGTGAACCTCATGTCTGGTGTTCATGCCATAATATTACTGGGATATTGCTGAAAACAGTGTAAAACCTCCTACTCTTGTCCCTGTCGCTGTATCCTTCCACAAGTGCTGTCAGCAGCCATATTCTCCCAGTGGTCAGAAATGTATAAAGAAACTTCAATTTCTTTGTTGAAAGTTATCTTGTCAGAGCAGTTTGTTTTTACGATGATGTTCTAGATAATCAGTGCTATCACTCCAGTGTTACATATAATTGTACGTTGTGTTTATCTGATGCCACAAGGTTGCACCGTGTGCAAGGAAGTCTTAATTCATTAAATTAGGCTTGATATCCATGTTTATATTCAAATAGTGACAGTCATGAACATTGTGGATTTTCCTTGAGGTTTACAAAAACTGAAAACATCCAGTTATCTGGACGATTTATGCAAGACTGAATGTTTTTTGGATTTTCCTTGTGTATAAAAGCGAAAAAGTCCAGTTATCTGGACGATTTAATGTATTCGGGTATGCAGGGTCTCTTTGTATATTCAGGTAGAAGTGACCATGCACTTTAGAGTAAATTGTTGCTGTTACCAGATATGTAAAGATCTGAGTCACTGTTGAGATTTATTGTGATCTTGTTTCATTGCGACAACATATGTTAGTCAGACTACGACAAATGTGACTCTAATTGTGATTAGTAGGTATCCACATCTGGCAAATAACATTGGCTTGCAGGCATATGGAGCTTCTTAATGTGGTTGAAGTGAAAACATGTTTGTGTAGATACGGTCAAGGGTGGGCCTAACATTTACCAGACTGAAGAAATCTGAACCAAACCAACTTGTGTAGCAGTGTAATGAATTGAGAAGCACTTGTGATAGTTTTGGTCTGTCTTTACAGATGGATCAAGGGATGGTCACATGGTCATATGGCTGCTGGTGCCGGTGCTACTGCCATTGGATCCAGAACAGTATCTTCAAAACTGCCACATGGCAACTCTTCTTGCAGCAGAAACAATTGTTATTTCAACAGCTCTAAAATATTTACATAACAAATATACACAGGTCGTCATATCTTCAGATTCTCATCCGTGTCTTCTAGCTATGAAAAATATCTTGTAAACATCCACTTTTATGTAAAATTTTTAATTTTTGAATTATTTAATGTTATTGCTACTGGCTAAAACAACATTGATTTTTGTAGGTAACCAAACCAATTGTTGGAATATCTGGTAACGCTGGCTGATGCTGCAGCTATATCAGCACTCATAAAGTCTGTGATGCCAGTTCTACTTCTCTACACTGACAACAAACTGATCATCAGAACTTACATCTGGGTTTAATGCAAAAGTGGCAGTCTCAAAGTAGGTATTAATAAATTACTTGAATTTACACCAACTCTTGGTTATACCTACTTGGGTTGTCAGTCCAGCTTTGATGAAGTCATTATGCAACTGATGGTTTGGTCATGCTAGATACAGTCATCCCTTGCCATAACGCGGGTCTTGGGGTCCACGGATGACCCCATCCGTGTTATAGTACTTGTTACATAATGTGGAACAAAGGCCAAGTAAAATTGTATTTTCCAAGCACATAACAAAACTGCTATTTCGTGTATTGGTGGGATAGTGGAAAAAGCTCAGGGTGAGGGATTGTAGTTCGCTTCTTGGGAATTTGAAAGGACTAAAATTTCCACTATCCTTTCAGAAGGAAAGGGGAGATAAGCAATAAAGCATGAGTTAGGATAAGTATTGTAACCGGGAGCTACACTCTCGGTTTATAAGGATGTTTATTGATAGTTTCTATTCTAATACAATGAATCTTTGTACATTATAATTTATATGAGTTGGGACGTACATGAACTGTGTATTTAAATATAACTGGAATTTTAACGTGAGCGCAGGTAGCAAGGGATTTAGGTAATTAACTGTCTGTCTGAACTTGGTTGACATTGGACAGTATCACAAGTTTTGGGGTTATGTCTAAATCAAAAAGGTACATAACGTCATCATGGTCAGAAGGGAATACAAGCGGAGGATTGTTATAATGGGCAGGGGGTGATGTAGTGAGGGATTAATAGGACCAACTGACATTTTTTGTTTCTTTTCAATTCTTTAAGTCATGATAGTTAATCAAGACTTAAGAAGCAGGTATAGTAGTGAACATCTAAAGGACAGTCCAGGGAAAGTGTCATGTTTTACAATTATGGGTTGATGGATTTTGAGGACTGGGGATAAAACTATCGGGAAAAGTTAGGTTCGGGGAGACGGTTTGTGGGGCTAAGGTAGTCGGTCAGAGGTCGCTGCTCTCCCGAATATTTATGATTGCTTACAGTACGTTTGTAAAGCACCTGAATAGTTTTACTATATCATAACCGTTGATGCAAAAATAAATAAACCACTAGACGATCCATGAAGACTTAGCTGTGATTGTTCCTGGTTCACAACCACCTGAGTGCGAAGCCCCAAATCAAAGAACAGGTTTGCAGTATAAAATATCAATTTTTATCATAAAAATTACATTATTGCGACTGGCTAAAACAACATTGCTTTTTGTTGGTTACCCCGCCATGTTGTCATTTCTGGTAACACTGGCTGATGCTGCAGCTAAAGAAGTCTGTGACACCAGTTCTACTTCCCTACACTGATAACAAACTGATCATCAGCTTTGAAGAGGTCATGCGACTGTTGGCTTGGTCATGCTAGATATACTCATGGTACCTGTTGTAGTGCATTCAGTTATACCTAAAATGGGTATCATTAAAATGCCCTCATGTTATCAGAAATGAGCAGTCCACTGTAACTTTACACTGTCTTGCTTTATGATGGGCCCTTATGCCCAATGTTAGTTGACATCATAAGGAGCTCAATTCTAGATGTTCAATCACCTACAGTTTGTTTAACTTGGGTGCAACATTGTCAATATGTGTGACTCACATTCATCACGTATACTAGACTAAGGCTTAGTTATAGTCTCTGACTATATTTATAATTTTGATAGTAACAAGCAAACCCATTGTATTTGAAACAGCGCCCCAGAGAGACCAGAGATTCCTGAGGAAGTTTAGACTTGGTTAATTTAAGGCTTTAGTGCAGAGAAGGCTTGGCTGCAGATGTGGCAAACTGATGTGATTCACTGGGACTGAGAGAAAGACTACACATGTATTTGTGCCATTATGTGCTTTCTTGTCAGTACCAACTTTACCAATTGTACCATGAATTACAACATGCTGCAGAGAAAACATCAACTGGAACTCTCACCATGTGGAGCATTGAAAAAATGGCGGCTGGTAGTATGGGCAAAGGTCAAGGTTGAATGTGGTCACTCTCAATAGAGACATCAAGTATTTTGTTCTTTGACATTTCCATAGATGTAGAAAGTGACCTCCATTGTTTGTTGTTAGCAGTAAATCTTCAAAACAGATACTGTTGTTTGTTTTTATTTTATTGTAAGTTCTATCCATTTTATCGATAATAACGTTAATGCTACATTTCAGGGCGTTATCATTTGCAGAAGCCCTACGTAAATATGATGGCACAAGGAATAACAGGTTTCTGGATAAGGGAGGATCACTTTACACATGTGAAGTAAAATGTGCAACAGGTTTCTCGTTAAACGAGAATATCAACGGTTGTTGTCATATTGAAATGTGGTAGCTGGGTTTACACAGGTGACATTTGGCTAAGTTACATATTTGGCCTAAAATTGGTTTGGCGTGTTTCCTTAAATATTCCATTTACTGAAATTGTCATCAAAGCATGTAATAACTTCTCAGACACTAGTCAGTGTTGTACAGCAGCCCCCCTGTACTGCACACTGTCAGTCTTAGAGGGAGGTAGAGTACACTGATCAGTGTTGGATACCAGCCACCCTTGTACTGTACACTGTTGGTCTCAAAAGGAGGCACTGTACACTGGTCTGTGTTCGAAACCAGTAACCCCTGTACTGTACACTGTCAGTCTTAAAAGGAGGTAGAGTACACTGGTCAGTGTTGGACCCCAGTCGCCCCTGTACACTGTCAGTCTTAAATGGCAGTAGACTACACTTGTGAGTGTTGTACACCAGCCACCCCTATACTGTACACTGTTTGTCCAAAAGGGAAATGGGTACACAGGTCACTGTTGGACACCATTCACCCCTGTACTCCACACTGTCGGTCTTAAAGGGATGTAGTGTGGATTGGTCAGTGTTGTACACCAGCCACCCTTCTACTGTACATTGTCAGTCTTAAAGGGAGGTAGTGTACACTAGTCAGTGTTAGACACCAGCCACCCCTATACCAGTGTATGAAATTCCAAAGAAACCTGATGGGCTGATAACTGAAAAATGTTGCCGGCCTGATGAACATGCAACCAGTCCTGTGTTAAAAATAGGTAACCAAGGTAAGGTGTTAAAATACTCTTATGAAAGAATGACTTATGACTGAAACATAAGCAAAAGGATACGTAGCGTGACTTGATGTTGATTCATGTAATGTCACTGCCACTGAATGAGACAAACAGGCAAAGTCAGAATGGTCAGTATCTTTGGCAAGAATGGTCTTGACATGTTCTTCATGCAATTAGCACAGGGGGTTAGTAACTCTCCTTGTGAAAAGTAAACATGTGCAACAGCAAACTTAACAAAAACGACTTGGTCTCTGAAAGCATTCTTTTGCCCAATCACGTTTAGTGTTAGATAAAAGGGTAGGCTGATCTGTGGAAGTTACGGTTTGATAGATCATAAACTATACAAACAGACGTCGTCTAGCTACCACATTTGTAAACTATTTTCAAAATATCACCTGTAGTCAGAGACGTGGTAAAATATCTACCCATACACTGCCTATACTGTACACAGTCTGTCTTAAAAGGGAAATAGGGTACACTGGTCAGTCTTGGACACTATCCACCCCTGTACTGTACACTGTCAGTCTTAATGGGATGTAATGTACAATGGTCAATGCTGGACACCATCCACCCCTGTACTCTACATTGTGAATCTTGAATGGATGTGTCATTGACTAGTCATCGTTATACACCAGCCACCCCTGAACTGCACAGAGTCAGTCTTAAAGGGATTTATAGTAGACTAGCCAGTATTAGACACAAGCCACCCCTGTACTGTACACTGTCAGTCTTATAGGGATGTAGAGTACACTGGTCAGTGTTGGACACCAGCTAGCCCTGTACTGTACACTGACAGTTTAAAGGGATGTAAAGTACACAGGTGAGTTTTGAATACCAGCAACCCGTTTTAATGTACTCTGTCAGTCTTAAAGGTATGTAGAATACAAAGGTCAGTGTTGGATACCAGCCACCCCTGTACTGTACACTTTCTGTCTTAGAGAGAGGTAGAGTACTCATTTCTGTGTTGGACACATATACAGCTAGCCACATCTATGCTGTTCATTGTCTTAGAGGGACACTGGTCAGTGTTGTACACCAGACTCCCTTATACTGTACACTGTCAGTCTTAGAGAGAGGTAGAGTACTCATTTCTGTGTTGGACACATATACAGCTAGCCACGTCTATGCTGTTCATTGTCTTAGAGGGACACTGGTCAGACCATAATAATTCCTCTTTATTATTTTGTCACCTTGAAGTTGTTCAGTGCAAGACAGACAACATGGACATAAGGTACACTTGCACTATGTGTTGTGAAATATGATTTACTACACAGTTTCAGAGATATCTAGAAATTATAGTTGTTATGAAATTCATCCAATATTTTTGTACTTATGAGCTTTAAACGCACATGAAATATATTAGTATATAAATTATGCTAGGATTATGAAACAAAAATTTAAAGGCCAACATTGACTTGAGTTTCTTTCACACCTATCATTATTTACCACAGATGTTTTCTTTTATGATATTGATGATGAATATGTTAATGTGTTATGTAGTGGACCACTTTTTCCAAATCATTTCCAGACTAAACTGTATTTCATCAATATCCTTGTTCTTCAATGTAAGGATACACCCTTATCCCACGAATTGTGCTTGCAGGTGATGCTGCAGAAATCGAAACCCTGTGAAGAATTCTTGGATATCGTCCAGGTACCACTGTAGAAAACAACAACCAGTTTAAAGTGTTGAGATGGTGTTTTATTTACATTTGGAGGACAGGCTAGAATTTTGCTAAAAAGATTGATCTGCCAGATCTGTTGACAGGCTAGAATTTCTACATCTTTCCTACACTACAGTAATCAAAACCCAGCCACGAATTCTTAGATATCATCCAGGTACTCAAGGGATTAAACAAAAGCAACAACCAGACCATGGAATTTATTGCTCTGGATCAGTGTCGCTTCAACATGTTTAATAAACCAAGAATGATGTCAGTTTGTACAGTTCACAGATTTCAAGTTTGAGCTGGTAGCTAAATTCTATTTTCACTGTGATTCACTTGCTTCATTTCAGCCACCTGAAGCTAGGGTACCAAACAAGTACATGTATTAGGCTAACAGCCATACCTGTATCCCACAGATAACTGCTATATGCTGATGCAGCTTAAAATCACTCTCACTCACTCACTCACTCAGACATTTACATCACTTGCAGCTTTTCTTTCACATAAAGAAACATACCACCTGTACTTCAAGTACATAGGACCTGTACTTTCGGTGCTGATGAATTGTTCTCTGAACTGACAAAATTGTACTCCTCATAAAATTTTAGTTCGGGTACTGACAAATTGTACGTCCGGTACTGACAAATCCTACTTCCTGTACTAACAAATCCGCTACTTCCAGTGCTAACAAATGATGATTCCGGTGTTGACAAAATTCTACTTCCCGTGATGAGAAATTCTACTTCAGATGCTGTCATATTCCATTTCCGGTATTCACAAATTCTACTTCAGGTATCGACAAATTCTACTTCCGGTACTGAGACATTCAACTTCCGGTGATGTCGAACGTTACTTCCGGTTATGACAAGTTCTGCTTCAAACACGGCTTTGAAGTTTTCCAATATGAATGGCTACTCTGAAATTTAAGATCGATTTCTTAATTAGCCTATCATTGGACACATGAAGTGAAATGAACACACAGCTTAGACTGTCAAATAGTAAATATTTTTTACCTTATGGAAGACTAAATTAGTTATAGTAAAAACAGAGACCATATAATAGAACTATAAGTGTGCCTTCTATGATCACGTGGTGTGTGTGTGTGTGTGTGTGTGTGTGTTAGGGAGTGGGCGCGTGCGCACATGCGTACTTGTATTCTTCTGTATTTAGAGAATATGTATTTTATTGAGTAGATGGTAAAATGAACAACGCCACAATCGGAAATGACAAGAGTATATTTTAAAGGTAAAACGGTTGCTTATGTTGTTACAGTTCTCAATGTTTGCACCTTTTTCTTCATGGTTAGTTGCTGATGTGTCACTGCGATTGTGAGTTTTGTGGATGTTTGTCTGGGAACAGAGGCGGAAGGGTAGCCTAGTGGTTTAAGCTTACGATCATCATGCCGAAGACCCTGGTTCGATTCCCGACATGGTTATAGTGTATGAAGCTCGTTTCTGGTGTCCCCCGTTGCGCATGATATTTGTGTGATTTTGCTACTCCCTCCACCCACCCACTCACTCACGCACGCATCTTGGAACAATACATACAGAGACCAAGAAGTAAGACATGCCACGTTCGCCCACTGTTATCTCTCTCAGAGATGAAAATAGTCTCCCGGATGAAGCTCTGCCGCAGAACTGTTGTGTTCGCGGCGTGACGTCATATCTGGTGACGATGACGCCAGGACCTTGTTGCTGATCACACAAGAAAAGTGTTTTGTTTACAAACATCTGCAGGGAGCAGCTGGACGTCTGTCAGATTCTACCTTGGTGACGTGACGTCATATCTGGCGATACTGACGTCATGACTGTGTCCTGACATTGGGCTGCCCACCCAGTTGGTGTTGGACTTGTTTGCAGCATCAGCTGTGAACGAATTTTGACTTTAAGCAGTGACCCTTTTCCACACCCAAATTAATCCTCAAAGTATTGCTGTAATTATTATATTCAAATGTCCATATTTCCTCCAGAAATACCCCGAATGCATCAACATTACATAGATCTAGTTAACTGATCGAATTATACGCACACATAAGATATTATTTACCAGGGCACGTGACCACTGACCGTCGCTCCCTGGCTGTGTGGAACGTAAATTAATCGGCGTTTCAAAGTTAAATATTTACAATCTGTCAACAACAGAATCAATGAATTGGTTGTGTCAGTGTTGGTTGTATCAGTGTTTTAAAGTGATTGTGAATTTGTTGAGACAAAAGAAGTCAGTCCGCATTTATTATGTTTGCAGGTAGCAAAGCATTACACAGACACCATACTCTTAACACAATGCACGTTTTCAAGTCTGTAACCATCTTAATTACAATCCTTCCATCTTGCAGATTTCAGGTGGTAACAATATTACATAAAGTTATGTAACGTTGTTAAAGCTGTTTTCGCAAACAAGGAACGTTATTTACAGCGAAATCGAGTTCTGGATGTGAGAATATATTTTTGTCAAATCTATAACATATCTTTGCAAGAAATAAATACAATTCAGATGTTCGAAATAAAATACAGGTTTGCTGTAGTTTCGAGTTAACCAATATGTAACAGACAGATTAGATACATTTGTAATTTTATTTTGTTTGCCTTCAGGGAGCGATGCTGACGAAAGAAAAAATATTGCCAGAGCTCGGGTAAAGCTTCTTGAGTCTTCATACTTGTGTGAACAGCCGCATCCGTATGTGTATTTAAAGATTAAAAGAATAAAAAAGATTCTTAACTCGTACCAGACTTTTTTTGTTTTTGGTGTGGACTGTGTGAATCTGTGTTTGGTTTGTAAGACCACATGCATGCAGCAACATTCCCGCAATATGGCGTCTAGGTAATCACTGACACGTTGAGCAAGTGGGAGATGATGAATGACATGACTCAACCAAATCAGCGAGCCTGACCACATGATCCCGCTAGTCGTCTAGATATGTTACCCGGATCTTCACGGGTAGCCTATCGAGACCAGCAGTAGGCTGATGGCAGCAAAGTCTATCCGCTAGCGTGTATTGCTTGTCAACCGTAGGCCATCGGAGATTAGCTGGACATGCCTTGCTCTCTGGATGGTCCAAGTGGTGAACATAAAATATTTTCTTCAATGTTCGAATCGAAACTGTTGTAACATACTGACGCCATGCAAAAACCTACAAAGTGTATTGCATACAGTACTCTATGCCGCGATGCAAAAACCTTCAAAGTGGATTACGTACAGTACTCTATGCCGCTATGCGCTACATATGCATTTGTAATCGGGCAAATAGGAACTACAGTGGTTAAACATTATGGAATCTACTGCCGTTTTGGGTACCGTACACGGTATTGTTCTGCCTTAGAACTGATTTGGGCTAGGGTAGGCCTTATGTCTGCATATGTGGTATTTGTGCTCACAACGACTCCTTTATTCAGTAGTATTTCAGTGGGGGTTGTGAACAGCACGGCTTGTGTTGAGTGTATTGAGTGTTTGAACGTTATCATATTTCAGCCACATTGCCGTTTTCAGTTCTGTAGACCTTCAGTGGCACGCCAGTCTCTTGCCATAACAACGGGGTACAAGTAAGTACAGTACTTAGTGATTTTAGAGTAGAGACTATGTCGTCAGCACAGCCGGTTATATGACGTCACCCCGGCCGCCAGCTATGACGTCAGGCCCCGACGAGCAACACTGAACCATAGAAAGAAAGGCGTTTATCCTTTGATTGCCTATGGCGTGGCGGGCTGTGCGTGCATCATCACGCATCTTGTGCCGTCTTGTATTTTTGTATCAATCTTTCTGCTGTCAATATTTTGACATAATGTAATTCTTGTAGCATTTTTATAATGAATCATGTAGTCTTTAGGCAACAAAATATACTGGCGTCTCCTATTCTCGCGGTACTTACGAATATCAGCTGAAAAAATAATATAAACAGTTCTTTTCGTATGTATGTTTGTTGTTTTTAAATGAAGAGATCCCCCCTCTAACATAAGCATCTATCAACTGCTTGATTCATCAAGTGTATTATCTTACTTGAGCTCGATGAAAAACATGGTCGTCCGCCGCTGACTTTTCGAGGTGTCTCCTATTCTCGCGGTACAACGAGAAAGTAACGTTATTAGGTGTAAGGAAGGGGAATCTTATCGGGAAGGGCGGGGAAAAGTTACGATTTTTCCAAGTTGGTTAAAACTCACGAATATTCGTTACACTGCAAAATTTTGATAATTCACAGACTTGGGTCACTTCCTAGTTACTGGTCAATGATGTAAACAACCGCTAAGTATCACGCATCGGCGACCTCGGCAGAAAATGTGTTTACCGCGAGAATAGGAGACGGCCCTATACGATTTATCCGCTCCAAAAACGTGTGAATACTGTTATTGCTGCAACAGTCTTTACCGTTGCTGGTTTTAAAAATGTTGTCATTCCGATTTCCCCCAGATATCGTACCCTGGAACAGCAAACCAAGTTAATGAAATGTAAAGACGTACATGTCAGTGTAGACATGCTTCATGACGTGTATCCTCAGCTGTACCACATTTTGCTCCACACAGAAGCACCGGTATGCAGCAGTTGATGTCGCAGGATTAGACATTTATCATTTCCAGCATCGTTTCATTGTTTGCTGTGAGACAAAATCTGCAGAAAGTCTTTTATATCTTCCTTTGGGTAATCTTAGTCGGCACTGTCGTATTTCGGACATTTTATTATTATGGGATTAGCGATCCCAGGTAGTGTCAGGGCGTTCTCCTATAAAACCGCTATCACTATTTCATCCAGGAACGAATACGTCGCATTGTCCATACTCCTTAACTTATCAGCTTTAGAAAGAGATACAATCACCCCAGAAACTAAGGCTGCCTCGTTGTTCATCAGGAAATTCGATTAACGTTTGAATCATCCCACCGTGAACTCATCCAAATGTTAATATACAGGCAGTTAACCATGATGAGAGCGCTTTCCTTGTGCACTGATGCCCGTGCTACCTTGCAGGTCATGTGTTAGAGACGATAATGTTATTTAATTACTCAAATTACGGCTACATAAATCGATGTTAGTCTACACTCAAAGTGACACAAAAGGTGAAACGTTTGTTCGTGTTTTGTAATGGTGTTTGCATGCTCCCGGTGGACCGTAAATATCATATGTTTAAACTACAATAGTTCGTTTCTTATCATCACTCACCATGTTGAAGTAAGTAATGCCTTGATAAATTCCCTCGACCTCCAAAATGCACACATATCTGTTATGTTATGTTATGTTATGTTATGTATGTTATGTTATGTTATGTTATGTATGTTATGTTATGTATGTTATGTTATGTTATGTTATGTTATGTTATGTTATGTATGTTATGTTATGTATGTTATGTTATGTATGTTATGTTATGTATGTTATGTTATGTTATGTATGTTATGTTATGTTATGTTATGTATGTTATGTTATGTTATGTATGTTATGTTATGTTATGTTATGTATGTTATGTTATGTTATGTTATGTATGTTATGTTATGTTATGTATGTTATGTTATGTATGTTATGTTATGTTATGTTATGTATGTTATGTTATGTTATGTATGTTATGTTATGTTATGTTATGTATGTTATGTTATGTTATGTTATGTTTGTTATGTTATGTATGTTGTGTTATGTTATGTTATGTATGTTATGTTATGTTATGTTATGTATGTTATGTTATGTATGTTATGTTATGTTATGTTTGTGTTATGTATGTTATGTTATGTATGTTATGTTATGTTATGTTATGTATGTTATGTTATGTTATGTTATGTTATGTTATGTTATGTTATGTTATGTATGTTATGTTATGTGTCAACTAATAAGTACTGACGATTACCTGTTTGTACGGAATATGGTCTGTATTAGGAAAGTGTAGCAAATATTTCAAACCCAAATAAATGAATCGTGGAAACGCCTGCCTTATATACAGGATATAAATAATTTTGCACCAATGTATGTTTTTATTTTTCGAAAAGTTGACAAATATTGTCTTCAAGCAGTTGATGAGACGTTGATCGAACCATGCAATATATTAACTTTATTATTGTAACAATAATATTTACAACCTGAAAGTTTTGTACACAAAAATGTGTTTAAAATTATGCTTAAAACGTGAGCATTCACTCTGTCCATGCACATCCGTAAGATTCATCACATACCCGAATTTTGACTGAATGGTCTTTCAGCATCCGGTAGAGGGTGCACACGCCTCTGTGCGTGAATATGATTCCCCGTGAACGGTTGCTGGTTAGTAGTACTGCTTCATCTGTGAAACAAAACAGGAATTAGACGGGATATGGTGCAGCTGTGCGGTAATGCCCCCAAATGTTATTGCGGTATGTACTCTGGAAAGCAGTTTAAGCTACTTCACATTGACTTGAATGGTGTTGTGCACGCAAATGCATTTTCAAATAGGTTAGATCCTGAAAAAAATGTAATATAGATGCTTTTGTGTTCACAAGTTATACGATAACAAACATGTTTAGGATCTTTTTACATTTCTTACTGTCGTATGCATTCAATCAGTTTATGTTTACAAAAAATTACCCAGCCACAGAATACATTAGAATCACCAAGTGCTTAATGGTTGATAGTTTAACAGACCCAGAAACGTCAAAAGTGGACAGTGTATCTGTACAGGTTGACTAAAATTTGTGCACATAACATAACACGCCACAGTTTGCCGTCCCAGGACCAAGGTCAGCTAGTTGAAGTACAGACGTAATGACGTCATCATCGCCCGTTCTGACGTCACAGGTTTCCTCTCGTCTGCAGTCCGTCCAAGCTGTCAAGATGAAGACTACACCCTAAGCTTGGTTTTCGAAATATTCAAATGACGTAAATATTCGCTCAGTTCGGGTTGAGGATGACAGGGGAGGATTGAATTGGTCATGGTAGTGGAAAAATAGAGTGACACTAAAGCATTAATCACTACAGTGTCCTATTTTTCATTCCTTGTGGGAAAACCAAGTTCTATGCACAGTCAACGTTTTTTTATTGGAATTAGTGTAGATATTGATACATATGAGTTCATATGAAATCACTAAATGATTGAATGATTCCCAAAAGCTTGAATTAAGCAAACCTAAGAATCAAAGAATATATATGTACTATAACATTTGTGCAGCACAGTACATCATGTTGCATTGCCCATGTCAGGATACAGCTATAGAGCTTGTGAGGGTTGGGCGATGCCAGGCGATCAGGTCAGTAATATGTGATATATTACCCAAACTACCTCCACCCTTTCCCTTTGACCCTGCGTATATCTCATCATTCATACTTCAGATTTTGTGATGCTTTGTACACGTGTATGTACAGAAATGTTACAATTGTACGTAAAACTTTGGGGGTGAATATCCACTAAGCATGTGATGTTTCACTGGTCTGTATGGGTAGCTTAATTAGTGGTTAAAGCGTTCGCTTTTCACGCCGAATGCCGGGTTTCAACATGGTTAAAGCCATTCCTAGCGTTCCCCGCCGTGACATTCCTAGAGTAATGCTAACCACACGTGTTGTTCACAAAAATGCCCCTATTTTTCAAATCATTCCCCGCCACTTTGCAATGTCGTCTTTGCGGCAGATATCAGCCGCAACATTTTACCAATGGTCAGTTTGATAAAACCATGTTTGATAAAACTAATTCTTCATTTGAGGGCAGAACCAAAATGAGTGATAATACGCCACAGGTTTCCGCCATTAACCACCAATTTAAACATGAATATTGTGCACAGGATTTGAGGTTGGAGGTAGTGGCAGTAGTACTTACGTGATTCAGGGCCTTATAAATTTTCACTATTATTATTTTTCACAATAGTCGTACCATCAGTATTATTATCATCATTATTGTTTTAAAAAATAAAAGTAGTATGCAGCAGGGAGGGTTCTGGTGATCCTGGCACAGTCAAGCTGGTAAGGCTTACCATCAGCTCAGTGCCCTGGGCCACTCTGTAAGCAGCAGGGAGGGTTCTGGTGATCCTGGCACAGTCAAGCTGGTAAGGCTTACCATCAGCTCAGGGCCCTGGGCCACTCTGTAAGCAGCAGGGAGGGTTCTGGTGATCCTGGCACAGTCAAGCTGGTAAGGCTTACCATCAGCTCAGGGCCCTGGTCCACTCTGTAAGCAGCAGGGAGGGTTCTGGTGATCCTGGCACAGTCAAGCTGGTAAGGCTTACCATCAGCTCAGGGCCCTGGTCCACTCTGTAAGCAGTAGGGAGGGTTCTGGTGATCCTGGCACAGTCAAGCTGGTAAGGCTTACCATCAGCTCAGGGCCCTGGGCCACTCTGTAAGCAGCAGGGAGGGTTCTGGTGATCCTGGCACAGTCAAGCTGGTAAGGCTTACCATCAGTTCAGGGCCCTGGGCCACTCTGTAAGCAGCAGGGAGGGTTCTGGTGATCCTGGCACAGTCAAGCTGGTAAGGCTTACCATCAGCTCAGGGCCCTGGGCCACTCTGTAAGCAGCAGGGAGGGTTCTGGTGATCCTGGCACAGTCAAGCTGGTAAGGCTTACCATCAGTTCAGGGCCCTGGTCCACTCTGTAAGCAGCAGGGAGGGTTCTGGTGATCCTGGCACAGTCAAGCTGGTAAGGCTTACCATCAGCTCAGGGCCCTGGTCCACTCTGTAAGCAGCAGGGAGGGTTCTGGTGATCCTGGCACAGTCAAGCTGGTAAGGCTTACCATCAGTTCAGGGCCCTGGTCCACTCTGTAAGCAACAGGGAGGGTTCTGGTGATCCTGGCACAGTCAAGCTGGTAACATGACTTCAAACAACGCAAACTTGCTGAAGCAGTACAAATCCGCAGACACAACCCAACAATCAACAGGGATCAAGGCGTCTTTGTCTCTCCGGCATTCAACTGCATCATTAACACTAATTAATCCACTCAACCCACCCTGGCCCCCAGTCTTAATTAATCCACTCATCTCACTCTGGCTTCTGTCAACTCACCCTCTTACCCCCCCCCCCCCCACCCCCCCCCCCCCCACCCCCCCCGCTGGCTTCAGTCCTTAATCAGCTTACCTCAACACTTCTCTAATGTATTGTTACCTCAAATAGTTATTGTTAATCCTGTTATTGTTGTATTGTCATCACATGCTCATCTCTGCTGTATATATATTGTACTCCCCCTGCCATTCCCCACACGCTTGAAAACGGTATAAGAATCTATACCGAAACGTCGCCACCCTGGAATAAAGAAGTTGATCATCCATAAAAAATTCTTGTCATCTTCATTACACAGTCGACATTTCATGTTAATATTATATTTTAAGAATCACATTTAGGTGATTGCGAGCATAAAGGAAGCCCTCAGTCCCACATTTGTGACCAGCCGACTTCATCCAGGCCAAAGAGTCGGTTTGACTGCTATTCTGTTTCACACACTGTCTGTTATAAATGCATATGTAATCCATTGTAATCCATTGTGAGACGCCAATCTTGTCTTTGAGAAGTTTCAGTAAAGAAATATCAGCTTTCGCAGACACAGATCAACTTGCGCGGTGGATCGGTTCGGAACGGGTTTAGTGGCATGCCACGAAAAACGATGTCAGTGTTTAGACGCTTAGATTTGTCTTATATTCAAACACCCACCTACGTTGTTAAGGTCATTCGAGGTGTTTCACAACGAGGTCGACTTTGTGCTAAGGTGAGGACTTATTTAAGTTATCAAGTAAGTTCTAGCAACAAGGCATGCAATTAAAACAAATATCGTAACTGGAATTTAAAGTCGTTTACAACTCACCTATTGCAGCTCTGGCTGGCCTCACTTTGCTCAGGTGTATTTGTCAAATGAAGAATAGACGTTGGCATTAATGACAGCATATACACCACAGTCACACAGAAGGGGAAAAAAAGGAACTGGGTTCGCAACTTGATTGACTGGCGACTGCACTTCCCTCTTCAGTTACATCTCCGACAGGATGCTGACGCACAAAAGGCATCTAAGCGATCTGATTGGTCGAGGGCATGCGACTTGAAGTTGGAATTAGGACAAGTCCTGTTTCTTAGAACGCAGCTGTAAGTATTTGTCTGTGATTTAAAAACATCAGAATTAGATTATACTGGCTCTGCAAGTGTGTTTCATGCTACAAGTTGTTTATGCATGTGTCACCATCAGAAGACACTGCAAGTTCCTCCTGATGTCACAGATACATTTTTAACGTGATATGTATTGAGCTTGGTCTTTGTGATATGAGCTAACTGACATGCACATCCCCTAGAGAGCTTTATTTCCCTGTGTGGAGTTGTTTTGTAAGTAGAGCTTTGCATAATTTTGTTAATCGAAGAAACAAACACCTTACTTCCCCATGTTTATGTTAGATTTAGATTATTTGGACTCTGATCAATCATGTATGCCGTAAATGCTGGATGTGACAAAACATTTGAAGAATGTAGTAAAAAACTGATCCTTCATCTATACTTGTTTGTTTTAACGAACTGTACATGAATGGACAATCGGAGGGTGGAGTCCTGTTATATTACAATTCAATATCTATGCACTGCTGTCTCTCAGGCTGCCCTGTATCGTATTACCTTTTGCAACTTGTTCTTGTACTCTCCCAGTTTGGAGAATAAATGAAGAATATAAATATATATCAAACAACTCATCCACAATGTCGAACGTTTTTGGCCAACCCGCCATACTCAAATGTTAACTAGGCTTACTTACAGCGGGCAGCTGACCTGTACATAAGCTGCTGGTGTTGCATTATATTGTCAGCACTGCCACCATGTAAAAACCCTTCACACTTGAGGCGGAATGAGAAAGAATGCTGTCGGAATGACACTTTCTGCAGATTCATGGAAATTCGAACTGAATTCTAAAACGTCATACTGCACTCCCAAATGCATTCCAACTCTTTGGGTCAATTCTTGTCACATGTTCACATGTTCAGAACTTTCGAGGTACATTCGAAGTGGAAACATATCGAATGGCATATGATATGCATTCATACTGCATTCTAAGCCTCCTCACTGCATTACATAGTGCAAGATATAACAGATTTACACAACGCAACTTTATCTTAACACGGAGAATACACAAACATGTCCAAAACCGATACCCACCAAAGTGCACCGCTAGACAATGTAGTTAAAAAGTATTTTTGTAAGTACATTGTGATAATCTTGTTAATGTCACCTTTGCGGTTTCAGAAACACTTCAACTTCCCTATGAATATTTCTTTCCGGAGCACAGATGTTAGACTATTTTGACACAAATCATACTGAACGTAAATGGTTGATGTAGTGTGGATGTACTACAAAAGGACCCTGATAATTCATCTGTTGCATGTTTGTAATTCCGCACACAACATGTATAGCACATTAGAGGACATTCTATCATCTTGTCAAATTTAGAGAACAAAACATGCTGTCTCGTACACATCACTCGTGTTGACGATCTAATGTCTCACTTAAACGTACCATACGTGTATTCATGAAACATATATATCTTATGTAATATAATTGAATGCCATTTTATTGCGAAATTGGAATACATTTTTATTATGAAGGACATTAATTTGAAAATATGTCTCCATACAAAACCTAGCAGCTTCAATTAAACATCATCTGTAAGCGGAGAGGACACGCACTGCGTGGTTGTTTCACAGCCATCACTTCCAGTCAGACTGTAAATTTGGTTTGGGGCATCTTGTTGTGATGTTTCTGAGGACCAGTAACATGACCCCAGCCGAGAAACTAATAGAGGCAACTGAGTTAACATTCGGTTAAAACATTCAATTCCACATTTGCAGATAAAATAATTGCAGATGCTACTAATGGCCATGATCAGAACGATGGATTCCATCACCCAATTTGCAAAACAGGTGTACACTTAAGACACTTATCATTATTTAGTGACACACTTGATAATTTTAGAACTAGTCATGGTCTGTGTTAGAAATTACACATTCCATTTTCTCACATCGACAGAGGCACACTCAATGTGAGAGTTGAAAATCTGCCTCTACCAGTATTACCAATCATCTGTCTAGCCCTTCCAATATCAGTATGCAATATTATTTTTCTCGCCCTGCTTCGATGGCACGTTAATCTACCGTATGTGTAACGGGTACTACTCTTTGCCTCATCATAACCAGTGTCCATTTCTTAAAGTTATCTGCTGGACTTGCTTCCTTCGTGCCTGACACCTCGCTGTGCTGAAGGAGTCTGCTCTTGGGTCAGGGGGAAGACACAGTTGGCATCAGAGTTTCTGAGTATCTATTGCCCAACGTATAAGCAATTCAACAATGCATGCGCCATATGCAGAATACATCCAAGACATCAAACACACTACAATTTGTATCTGAGACATGCATCTAGGCTCAGTTTTCTGTCGTTTCTTTCAAGTACCGCTTTCTGATCGAGGCTATCTAAATACACATAAAAGTACATTTTGTATAAGTAACCGCGTGTAGACCCATTCCAATATTGAAAGCCTCTTTTTCATTTGGTTTTCATATACGGTAACATCCCTGGAATTTGATGCAGTTTAACAGCCGTATGAAAATGCTTCTGAACTAAAGGTAAAACTCTCTGTGGCTTCTTATGTTTAAATGTAAACACGCATCACGCTTTCATATGACACACAGTAGGAATTAGAAGGTTACAAAGGTTATCAAGATAACACTTGGATTATCGGCAGCCGACGGGATTGGTGTCGGTCTTTCACGGTTGTTTGAATGTGAGTGAGTTAGTTTTACGCCGCACTCAGCAATGGCGGCGGCCTGCAAACAATCGAGTCTGGACCAGACAATCCAGTGCTCAACAGCATGGGCATCGATCTGCACAACTGAGAACCGATGACACGTGCCAAGCAAGTCAGCGAGCCTGACCACACGATCCCGTTAGTCGCCTCTTACGACAAGCAGAGTCGTCTTTTGTGACAAACATGGGTCCCTGAGGACCTATTCTATCCCGTACCTTCACAGGCAAGATATGTAGTGAAAGAACAAGCGTCTCGTTAAAGCCTGATTCTACTGTGGAAGGTAACATAAAAAAGTCGAAAACGCAAAAGCAACACACGATCAATCTGTCCAGTGAATTGAAGCATGATTCCAGAAATATGAAACATTTAAATTAATTAATTTACAAAATGCTTCACTTTATATGCCGATGTCTTACATGAATAGAACAATAACCTAGTAAATGTCACAATAATGAAAAGGTTATCGACAGAGTTGTAACTCAGAACAGATATATGAACTAAATCTGCAGAATTCAGGGTGTCTGTCGAAATGGTAACAGGGAAACTGACGAATTAATAATGAAAAGTTGAAACCGGATGAGTTGATGTGTGGCCACCTATGTAATATTTTTACGTAGCTAAATGTTTATATTCAGGGACATAAACTGGAAAGAAGCAGAAGTGTAATCGTAGACTGTTCTTGGCAATTGTCACCGCTTTTGGGTGGTAGATACAAAGAAGTGCCGACGCCAAATCAGAAGATGTACACGTATATAATCCCACGTGCTAGGCGCATGCTTTAAACAACAAACAAAACCCAACTAGTGGGTTACCATACCGGCTGAAGCAGTCGTATAATTCCTTATATTAGAGTTAGAGTTAGAGCGAAGCCATTCACTTCGTACCTTGACAGCGTGTCCCTTTGAAAGGCAGTATGGCTATTTGTTCAAACGCAACTGATGTTATAATTACTGCCTTATATTTATGATATGGCACCTGCTGTTATTGGATCCAGAATAATATCTTCATGATTGCCTGATAACAGCTCTTCTTTTACAGAGCGAAGGTCATATTAACGACCCTAAAATATATTCAAAGACATCCTAAACATAAACAATACATAATCTATTCAAACTCTCTTTCATGCTTTCAGGCGATAAAAAAACTTATCATGTAAACATCCACTTTTAAATCATTCAACTGTATAATGATCTTGCTACTGGCCAATACGACATCGTCTGTTGGTTGCCCAGCCACGTTGTCATTTTTGGGAATACAATGGCCGATTTTTGCTGCCAAGGCAGCACTCAACAAATCTGTGACACCACTTCGTATTCCATACTCTGACTACAAAGCCAGCACTAGAATTTATATCCGTGATCTGATGCAAAAGAAGTGGGACACTCAAGTAGGTATTAATAAATTACATGCTATAAAACCTAATATTGGTTACACCTACTTGGGTTGTCAGTCCAGAAGAGGTCATCATGCAACGATGTCGCATTGGCTACACAAAATATACAGATGAATATTTGCTTAAAGGTGAGGATCCTCCGTGTTGTATCCCTTGTCATGAAAGAATCACTGTCAAGCATGTCCTGCTTGACTGTATAATGAAGCCAAATCACTTGTAAGCAAAGGTGCTGTAAGTCCCCATGGTCCCTAGCATGGTGATCTACCTTCAGTTGTTGGCGATTTATAGCCCGGATTTATATTGTATTTTCTTCTTTAATTACAATGTTTTAGTTTTTCATGATAATTTTATGTATATATCTGTGATAGTATACTATTTGTACGGTCCATCGTTGACAGGTTTTTGTAATGTACATATATATCACATATGAGATCACTCACTCGCACGGCATCTTTAAATGTCCAAGGCCATTAGCGTCAGAACTGGGTATATAATTACGAAACAACAAATTCCCACATGCTAGTCATAAGCGGTACACCAACGATGTCCATATCCTCGCTATCTCCAGGATATACGTTCCGATAACTCTCCACTACACCCTTGATGAATCTACGGCCCGATCACTTTATTACCTCCCTTTGCTGGCTTCGCATTCTCACAATAGCCAGTCAGCTAAATAGTCATTAGAATCTAGCTTGCTAGAGTCAACAGAGATAGCTGTCGCATCTGTGAAGGTTTGTTCGCAGTGCGACTCAGATTTGGGGAAAATCATACAGACAAACTGACACGTCCGAAATTGTGAAAAACCCAAACATGCATGTACTCCTTCTAACTCTTTCGTGGTACCTCTGCATAATTTGTGTCGCCAAGCTTAATGGGTTAAATAATTCAAAAGGCGAAAGATAGTTGTGATTGTTTCGCTCAACATCCGAGCGCAGAGACCTCATTGGATAAAATTTAATTTATTCAAATTCGAAGGGCCCGTCTTATCTCTAACGAAAGCGCACAAGCTTATCGCCAACTGCTGAACATGACACCCAACACCAAAACCGAAGCGCACATAAAAGCACTTTGGTAGACATTGTCGGAAAGGTGCTGACAGTGGGATGCCCATGTTACACAACGGCATGGGCTTGAACACTAGAACTGACAATGGTCTTGACAAGTACAGATATCTAGTATGCAAATACGTAGACTACTTGGTTTTTCCCAAGACGACATGGGTCATCAGTAAGAGAAGTAAGAGAGCATATTACATATAAAACGTCAAGACTAAATGTGTCTACTAACTGTAACAAGCCATTGTGTCTGGGTATACTGTTCTGTTTGTTTGTTGAGTTCGCTGTAGAACAGATCACACTGTACGATGTGTTTGCAAGGATTTTAATCCGCGTAGTGTTGCAATATACAAGTACTTAAATGTGTCAAGTCATACTGATTAATATGTATGCTTCCAATTAAATGACTTAGTCTAAAACCTCTGGAATGGTTACTGCTGTAAGTTGCGCAACAGGACTGAACCCAGTCAACAGGAAACGAGAGTGTTGGGTAATCAATGTTTTGACTTGCTGGTCAATGCCTCAGGTGGGTTACAATATTTTTAAGGCATGGACATGGTCGGGTCCAGACCAGGCAACCAGTGGTTGATAGCTGCTATTCATACATACTGGCAAACAGACGCACGATCTGTTACTTTGACCAGTCGTATCATGGTTGAGTTTGATTCTGAGTTTAGTTTTACACTGCACCCAGCAGTATTCCAGTTTTAAAGTCTGCAAATAATCGAGTCGCAATTATTCTTGATTCTCGATTCTGCTTGGATAAAGGAGTAACCCTTTTCTCACAGATACGTCTATAAAGTTTACAAAACGGTGCGGATGAAGCGGTGATCTTTAGACAACCAACATAACGGTGGACATGAGGGGTGGTGCTGACAACCCACCAGGGTATTGAGTAATAAAAAACACTTGTCAGACGCAATAGACTGTGTTACAGAATGTACCGGAAAATGAAATGAAATAAAATATTCAAGTCATTATACAACAGCAGACTCCATATTTTAATGCTAACGAAGGTTCGAGAGACGTGTGCTGCGTGAAATGCATTTTTGATAAGCGTGTTGTAGAAACAAACAAATATCCGTAATGGACTGTGAATAATGCCTAGAAAATAAACCTGTCCCCTAACTACTTCCAAGCTCAAAATGTTTTCATGGAAACTAAACAATCAAAATTCTCCGTTATTTACATGTGCATGAAAAGATATCGCAATAGCAATTTGAAAATATCATATAAATTACGTGATATATTTGATTTTGAGATGACCCATTCTGCTCTACACGGGTATTGACACCGTTAACTAATGCAAAATGCACCTGCTTGAAGTCAAATGACATGATCTGCCGAGTAATGTAAGGATGTGAAATGTGACCAGCCTATTTGCATGACCGGGCCGTATTTCCGGTAAGTAGCTCAGCACCCTTGACATGTGAGGTGTTGTTGTGACTTGAAATAATGACAGCTCTTATAGACAACTTCCTCATTATCGAGTGATAGATTATGAAAATTAAAATCCTGACTGGTAGAAGAATTATAAAACCTCATACCAAATTGGAAACGGATAGCGCTAATAGTTTTACAGTAAAGTTACCAAACACCGTCCTGAAACATTTTCTGTCAGACTATACATATGCATGACCCGGGAGGTCAAACTGCACAAATGGCAGGTCGAGTTAACTTCATTAAACAGGGAAGTAGAGAATGTTGTTACTGTTTCGTTGGTGCGAAACATACATATACACCTGGAAATTAATCAAGCAACACCCCAATTTTTTCTATTGGAGCAACTTTGAAGTGTTCTGACAATCAAAATATGCCGGGTTGATATAGTTTGACACTTTTTTATTCAACAGACGATCTCTGACAAACAACTTAAAGGGAAAAAGTATCAAGACTTTGCTTTATTGCAACGAAATCCAAATTCTTAAAACTGTCTTAAATTCATGAAAAAATGGACACAATTTACTATTCATCCACAGACGTTGTTGTCAGGTGTATTAACACAAATGTCACATGGAAAGAAAGAACAGTCATCTGAGAGTCTGCACACCGACTTTCATCAATATCTAGTGTGTCCTCCCTGCGCACGCACCACCGATTCCAGACGCCTCCTCATTCCTTGGATGAGTCTCCGGATCTGATTCTGGGGGATCCTGTTCCACTCCTCATGCAGGGCAGCCGTCAATTCGTTGAGATTATGGACTGGTGGGTCTCTCTGCCTCACACGACGGCCAATAAAGTCCCACAAATGTTCAATGGGGTTGAGGTCAGGGCTCATGGCAGGCCATGGAATTCTGTCAATTGCATTTTGCCGCAAAAAATCATTTACAGCATGCGCCCTGTGAGGTCTAGCATTGTCGTCCATAAATATGGGTCTCGTTGCCAGAGGATGGTTCTCAAAATGAGGTACCACAGCCCTGTCAAGAACCTCCTGTTGGTAACGAACACCGTTAAGGTTGCCACGGATGGTAATGATATCCAACTTGCAGTTCATGGAAATGCACCCCCCATACCATAACGGAACCTCCCCCAAAGGCCACAGTCTCCTGGATGTTCCGTGGAGCCATTGCTGTGTTCCTCTGCCTCCAGACCCGAGTACGACCGTCCACCATGTGCAGCAAGAACCGGCTCTCATCTGAGAAATGGACCTTCCTCCAAGAGGCAATGTTCCAGTGCAAACGGTCATTACACCAGGCCAGTCGGGCTGCTTTATGGGCTGGAGACAGTCTGGGTCGCTTGATTGGCCTCCTTGCCCGGTATCCTGCAGCTTTCAGACGATTCCGAACAGTCCTGTTCGAGATGGGTCTCCCTGGAAGCCACTCCTGTCTCAACCGAGAGCTCGAGTCGAAGGACCTGCGCCGTACAAGTCTCAGTAAAGCTCTGTCCTCCCGGACTGTGGTCTTCCTGGGTCTTCCTGGTCTAGGCAGGTCTTTAACTTCATTAGTGGCCCGGTATTTTTTCAAAAGTTTTGAAATTATGGAATGATGTCGTCCGATTTGAGTCCCGATTTGTCTTAGAGACATACCAGCATTCCTCATGCCGATTATTTGCCAACGAGTGGCCTCTGATAATTTCCTACGTGCCATGACATTGAAATGAATGAAAAACCGAATGCAATCAACAACCTGCGCTTGTAAACACCCCAGGGAAAAAGTGCATTTTTCGAAAGTTGAGGTTAAAGCAATGCACGTGCGCTGTGCAAGCTTCACGCGCGTCATATCAACCCATGAAAAGCTCATGCTGTATGTCAATACATCAAAATTGAATAATCAATCATCAAAATTACTTCGTTAAACTTTGTTAAGTTTTTATGTGTCTTTGAATTTGGTGTTGCTTAATTAATTTCCATATGTATATATGGATTCTTTACAGAACTTGTCCCGGAAAAAAGCAACTCTTCTGAAAAAAACCCCAATCATTTCATGTTTCAATTGAATCGATTTTATAGTCATAAGCTGTCTAGTTTGGTATATACTAACTTTACAACGTTAAGTCAGTTACTTTCAAAATTCGATTCACTGCTGCCGGTCGCTGTCTGTTAACCCGAATAGGAAAAATCAACCATCTGTAGCCAATTGTTTAAAGAAAGATATTGACATTGCTGACGATTTCCAGCCACAGATGTCAAACGGCGACGTTGTCTCGGCTTTTCAGACATGTTGACAAAAAGCTGACAAAGGTGCACCCCTTCACAATAATAGACCCAACTAGTTGTGACACGGTCACACAAGGCATTAGTGTTCACGTGATCAGATTAAACTGAACAACCTGTATATTTTATGGCATTCAAAGGCAAGGTACTTGACGGATTCCCATACACCATATCCCAGCGAATACGCTCTTTTGTCACCGTATGAAATGTTGATGTGCTTTGGGCCATTGCCAGCAGTTAAACACCAGCGATACAACATTCTCCGAGAACACATTCTTCTCCCGAAGACTATATCCACCACAAGAAATGCGGAGGTGCTTCTTTTCCTTGAACAAGATAACAGTTCAACAAAATTGTGATACAAAATAGTATGATTTGAATTGATTTGTAGATGAGTGGTCCAGCAATATTGTATTTACGCACTAAAGATCTCTAGTTAGCTATATACACATATCTATTCGAATATTAATTTCAAGTAAAATCAGTATGCACTAAGCGATTATAGAATACAGGTCATTGTTTGTGATGACACCGTTCCGACCACAGCTTACCTATGTGACTTTAATTCTTAACTAACACACTAACTCACTGAAACAATCGGTGTTGTTCATACCCAGTACCCGTTCGATTGAAACTTAAACATTGTAGTGAAGAACCAACAGTACACTGTGCAAAGTTCTGAACACCTTAATTATTCTTGTGGTGTTGAACTCAACACATGAGGATAAAAGAAGTACAATGCACAAGGAAGTTTACTTTGTTGACATGAACGTGAAAAATATTTATAAAGGGACGCATTTCTGTGTTCAGATGGAAATGATATCAGTGTGAGGACACTTCAACTATGTGTCGTAATATAATCTGAACGGGAGATAGTATGTGCTTAAACTGAGTTGTCACCGCTAAAAATCTGTGCAAATAACTTCTACGGTTCCAACACAGCAAACCTTTATTCTGCTGTTAATTCTATGTACACCGTGTCCCTGTCTCGACAATGACACCTATAACCGTCTACATAAAGGTGCCTATGGCAGCTGTTGTCGATAACCCGTGAGGCTATAGAATGCATTCAAACATAATGACATCTGTACCAGAGAGTACATAAGAATAAAAAGAAACAAAAAAGGAATGAATAATAGCCATATTATAGAAGTAGGTTGCACAATATCACATTAACGAACATCCGACACGCTAAGACATAATGACAATGTAGTAACAGTGTTGAAGGTAATTGAACAAGAGACACAAAACAGGTCTTTTTTACGCTCCTCCCCTGCGCGGCTGTTACAACGCGATGTTTATGCCTGTCTATTGAAAGGAATGTCTTATTGACTTGACCGATTTACACTTTTCATTGGTCAGCCATGTCAGTTGTGTATGTGTTTAATTCAAAGCTCAGTGAATTACGTTCAGCGTATCCACGTCGGCTGATCCACCAGGCAATCAACAACCACTATCAACACATGTTGTTATCGACTGCGTGTATTGTGGAGATCGAAGGTTCAACCTATCACGTTACTTCCTCTTCAACAGGTTAACGTGACCCTAAAGTATACGTACTCAAAAGCGGACATTCACGTGATTACTCAACACTGACACGATATACATGTACATTGTCAGTCACGTTTGAAAAAAAACCCCACGCATTCCCCATGAGTCTTCCCTCCAATCCACCTCGACATATGCAAGAGTGCGTTGGTTCATTGCCAACACTTACATCAGAGCCTAATATGCCTTGTGAGAAGTCGCACGAAATCAAGGAACCGAGAAAGAGTGAGTGAGTTAATATTTAACTTCACATCGGCAATATCTCAACCATATCATGACGAGAACATTTAATACTGAAATGAAATATATGTCTATTATAATACCTGTCAGCAAAGGACAGTAAAACAACTAGGATATCACAGAGTAGAATATAAAACTAATAACTATACCTAAAACACTTTATCTATACAGGACAATGCAATATAAAAATGGGCTATAGATTGCTAGCAACTGAAGGTAGATCACCACACTAGGGACCATGGGGACTTACAGACCGAGAAAGAATTGAGTTAGAGATCTTAAAACAAAATACATACTTACCTTTTATCAACATAACAATAGACCTTAAGGTAATTCTGTTATTATACAAGAGAGATAATGTGTTCATGACGATCAAAGTTCAAAAGTATGCGATGACGAGGATGGCTAAAATCAGCATTATTTTTTTATTACGAATCGTTTCAGTGAAGTGATTGTATTGCAGATATGGAGCGTCCAAACAAAGATGTGTTGGGCATGCGGCATATTGGGAACGTAACCTATTGTTAAAAGTAAAGTTACTTTCCAAAGGTGTTCAAGTTTCAAATTAAATACAAGGAGTATGTGGACGTAAATATGTAAACTATAGAATTTACATTTATCAACTCAATGTCATCACCCGAGAATAAGGTTGTATTGTGACGCATCGAGGTGTAGTTCAGCCTCCTTCGTTAAAAAAAGACATAACAAAATTCTTTCATAGGTCACAGTGTACAACATGCCAGATGCATGGAGCATAAAAGCGCGGCTCTTTCAACACAATGTTTATAACACTACCGACACTATACTGGGTTTGTGACTTAGGGGGAACGAAAGACTTCACTGAAACGCTTGTCTGTGTAAGGGCTTAAACTGGAACACCCGATGTTAATCCTTGACGTGTGTTCACCGACCTTTGGGCATTTGTTCAAATTTGAATATTTTAGAAAGATTGTCTTTACTGCCACTTGCAAGGTACGATTACTAGTTAGCAAACTAAGCAGGTGTGCAATGAGACGACGTAGTGAGTTATTTACATATATCCATGCCATTAGACAATACACGAGAGGCTTAATGATTATTTGAGGACAAAAGATCAAAGTAAGATATGTGAAGAAGAAAATGTCTGTAACTAACATTGTTTTATTATGAATGGTTTCAAAATGATGGTATTACCTCTGGGTTACTCTAGACAAAACAAATGCTTGTTTCGTGAACGTGATGTCGTGAAAATAATGTGCAGTGTAGCTGTCAAAACCAGCATCTGTCCAATCCACATGTTGTCAACACTGGCATAAAATCTCAGTCCTATCTGTGGCTTTTACATTTATCATCCGCACTACAATCCGGATTTTCTTCAGTCCAATGAGTGCCGGTTTAGACAGCTTCCACTGTATTGGAAAGCAGTGTTAGTCACAGGGAACACATACATAATATGCAAGGTAGTCAACATTACATAATCTGCTTTTCACATGCTCATTCAGTAATGTAGGGTTTCTGTTAAAGCTGCAGTTACAAGCCGAAAGGAAATTGTGTGGAGACCTAAATTATTTGAATACTCGTGTTGAATTTTTCAACACTGAGGGACGACACAAAGCACTGAGCCTAGAAAAATATTAACAAAGGGAAGTGAAAGAGTTAAGAGGGAAAATACATGTATATCGAACGTGAGGACTCATAAACTTTGTCATTCTTACGTAACTCTTTTTTAGTAAATATATGTTCATTAAACGATTTTTGAGAGGATGTTTCTCGCACATTAAGTGACATTATCAAAAAGCAAACTTCTAGGTGCAGTTACCTAAGAACGCAAGTAAGTCAAGTTGGAAAGATGACGGACAATGATTTACATGCAGTTTTCATGCTTCTGTATACAAACATGCATAACAACCTTGACTTGCCCAAAACAAATACCTCACAAAAGTATAGTATTTTGAGATGTTTGAGATGTTGATTTGTATTTCGTGTGCTTCTTAATCAAATTGTCGTATTTTGCTGAAGGTAAGGGTGACACAAGCGGTTTGGGACATATTGCCGGTATGGATTTGTCATACTAGTACAGCGGAATTTTCTGAAAATACTTTGAGTATTTTCGAGTAAGCCACGCATCTATTCACGCACGCATTTGTCAGTGATTCATTGTTAGTCATTTTCACGTGTTGCTGTGAAGGCAAGACCAAACACTGAACTTTCTGTGTTTTGTGTTAAACTATTTTCTTTCACTCTGTTCACCACTTAAGTCAGGAGGAAACAGGAAACAGTTTCTAGGAAATAACAGTGTCTTTGGATTCGACTTTGTGACACATTCGTCAGGCAAACAGTTTCATAAGTCTTTACGATCACGTGGCACCGGACCGACCTTTGCATTTTCAAGGTTTACATGTATTATGAAACTGAAATTCGACGGAATAAGATTGTATAAATAAACACTCAAATACGCTATCAGTCAATCAGGGAGTTTGGTCATGGGAATAGTAAAGCGAAGTAACAGGGTCTAAAATATACAAATCCAATAGCATATTGTCTGATTTGCCGAGCTGAACTATATATTTTATGAGAGAACGAACAATAGAAATATTCCAGCATTGGTACGAACACCTGAAATGGGTGTAAAACACTGTACCCATCAATGTCGGGAATGCCGTGGTACATGCCGTGGAATAAGCCTTTGTTTTGACGAAGGAAAACTTCAACCACTGATCTATCGCACCCAAGTCAAGCAACACCGCAAGGATTATGTGTGTTGATAAAGATGCTTGCCGAAAGAGGAATCGGGTGGTCAGACTCATTGGCTTGGTTGACACCTGCAGTCTTATCCCAGTTGCGCAGATTTGTGCTCTTGCTACTGATCACTGGATTGTCGGACCCAGACTCGATTATTTACAGACATGCAACTGGAAAACTGTTGGGTGTGGCGTAAAACTAAACTCAGTTACTCATTCACTTTTCTGCAAACTGTTCCAGGTGGAAGCGGGATATAAACAACCAGCCAGAGACATGTGATATTCCTAGCAACATTTTTTACATTTATGTATTTTTTCATTACTTTGACATAGAGTTTCTTTGATGCGTCATTTGTATTGTGCACGATGTCTTAAACATTATTCAGGCGAAGCGTGTTCATTTATGTTTTGCAGTATTGAGACCTGAATGGTCGCACATGTACGTCTGTGGATATAAAGGGACCTGTCTGCAGGTGGACATACTGGTTAAGTTTACTCATAGTTGTCAAATGTGCTTTTGTGGTGGTTCAATATGACTAAATGTAACATTCGAAAGTATTATTTCCTAGTCGTACACTAGGGTGTGTTACAAATACTTTGTATTCATAACCATTCTAAAAGCGCGTATTGAATATTGTGAATTTTCAAACGAAGTGAACAGGCATGTTGTATACAATTTTAAGAGTTGTCTAAGTATGATGACTTGATTTCGAATCTGTTCTTCTTGGGTCATTCATTTGTAACGACACGCAGTGAACCTTTATATGCCCCATGTCTTTTTTGTCTATATATGTATATTTTGTGGAAGATTTTCAAACATCCACATTGAAGTTGTGGCATTCGTTTTGTTAGGTTGTTAGAAGGTAATCTTTGTTTGAAAGTATCAACGGTATCTTGCCTGGCCGTGTTTACATATACTGACCCGCAAAGGAAACACCACCCTACCAAAAATTAACACGATATATCTTAATTGTAATTATTTGTATCTGACGCAAAAAACGAAACAAAAACATGTCAAAACGCAGTTGCTAAAGTAATGATGGGACGAGGTCTTTGTGAGTTTTTCATGAAAATGAGAATGCACGTGCATCTCGAGGTGTCATTCCAGATGTCGCAGGCCTTATCCTTTGTCCGATCCTCAGTGTTCGACATCGTTCTCCAGTGGGCCACACATCATCGAAATTAGCGACACCGGAAATGGCGAACCGTAGTCTTCTCTGGCGAAAGCCGGTATTGCGACTGATGACAGATTGAGAGTGTGACGCCGCCGCGGGGGGAGCGTTTTTTCAGATGAATGTGTCCTGGAAAGAGACTCGTCGGGAGGTCTGAGCATAACGGATTGAGTTGCTATTGCTGTCAGTCAAAAACGAGGCCCTATGCTGTTTGAGAATATTGGTCCTGGTAGAAAGAAAGGTGTAACATCTGCTTGCTACATTGATCAAGTGCTGAGATCCTTCGCCGTGCCAGACTTAGGTCGTCATGGAAACCACATCTTCTAGCAGGACAACGGGCGTGCCCATACTGCTCGGCAACGAGAGACTTTCTCGGTCAACACGACATACTCTTCAGCGGTCTGCACAACACGTAAAGGTCAAACCGTGAAGGTCACGGGGTAGAATAGGCCTTCAATAACCCATGCTTGCCAAAAAAAAGGCGACTATGCTTGTCGTATGAGGCGAATAACGGGATCGGGTGGTCAGGCTTGCTGACTTGGTTGACACATGATATCAGTTCCCAGTTGTGCAGATCAATACTCATGTTGTTGATCACTGGATTGTCTGGTCCAGACTCGATTATTTACAGACCGCCACCATATAGCTGGAATATTGCTGAGTGATGCGTAAAACTAAACTCACTCACTCACTTAAAGGTCACATGCAACGTAAAACACAACTTTGCAGATTCTGATACCTTTCGGTATGCACTCACCGAAACAAATCATCAAAAATCCCAATTCAACCTATAGAGTTGGAAAAAAGCGCGATGAAAAAAATGTCCATGAAATCTGAGTTCAAACAATTCACTAATTTTCCCCCAGCGCTGCGCTGCGCCCATAACGCATGCGCAGTGAGTAGGTTCGCGGAGGCTGGAACAGTATGCCTGCCCGGAGTATTCGGTCGTGAGCAGTAGTCTAATTTTGGTTGTGTACAGAAACAAGTAAATAATCTACTCGTTACATGAGAAAAAAACCAACACAAATCATCGTGATTGTTTTAGCAGACTGTCAAAGAGAAAACTCAATGTCTTGTTTATTCTCACCAATATGTCTGCCTGCCTGTCTGTTAATAACAATATGCAATGCACAACTTCAAGGAAACCCAAGTACAAAATATTGCACTTTTGATTTGCGATTATACAGTTATTAGTTTGTTTCACCAATGCATTTTACATATCATCATGATTTTAATTAAGTTTGACGTTTTGGTTTCATGTGACCTTTAAACCCGAGATTCAGACGAGGCTGTACTTCCTGAGCCGTATCACAGAGTCTGAGTGCTGAGTTCCAACAGTGTTCATCAACAGTCTCATCCATTCCATATACCAACCATGCAACGCTGTTGTCAGTGCTGAAGGAAGCCGTATATATTACTGACTTTCGGATCGCACCGTTGCACCACCTGTCGTCATTTTGACGTATTGATGATTACATTAAACGTGTCAATTTTGAAATCTTTCCGACAATTACTATGTTTTATACTTGTGTTTGAATTAAACTGATTACCAATTTCGAAAAGGGAGTGACGGGTTTTTCTTTTGCGGTTCAATGTATGTTCTCCACATATTGATGTATGTCGAGTTGTATTTGGAACAAACGTGCTAATAGTACCTTCGTAGGTGATGGAGGACTTTCGCATTTTAGCCATGATTTCCTTTAATTTGGGAGACGGTATATGTGTATTCTCTGTCAACGCCAGCTTCTTGTGATCAGTGTGGATGCACATCTTAAAAGTCATTTCCACGTTACCATTGTGAAAATTCATTTCAATAACCATCAAACTTTCTCGATCTGGCGAATAAAAAGGAAACAATTTCTTACGAGTAAAACACTTAATGTTCCTCAAAATTGAATACTGAAACCATTTTTTGCTTCACAATTAAAAAGGAATATGAAACATACCTCATGTGAGTTTAAGACCTTGCATGTCAATATTTGTTAGTCAGAAATGATTTTTTCACGATATTTTCTGCATCAGTCGGTATCAGTTTCACAAACATGTTCTTTACGAATTGACATATGTTCTGCACTAAAAAACATAACTTATATATTACAAAATGGATCCGAAAAAAAATAAGATGTGTACGTATCTGAGTACGTACGTACGTACGTACGTAGGCACACACGTATGCATGTATGTATGTATAATGTAGGCATGTGTTCAGGTATTGATGTATCAGTGTAACAACTGATGCACGTACGCACGCACTCATGCATGTATGTAGGTATAGTTGCACAGTCTTTGCTTTTATCTTTCACCAACTTTACTTTTATCTTCAGCAGTGTCATCCATCGAGAACACCATGTGTGCGAGTGCGCATATGTGCATACACACATTATTCTATGCTAGAACTTTAACCAAAGAGAACACGCAAGAAACTCACATCAACTGGTTTGTCAGAGGGAGCTGATTCCAGCAGGGTCTGATAAAGTCTGAACTGATTTCACTGCAGCCCGAGCAACAGTCTAAATGAAGACATACATACGGTTTATACACCGTAAATACATCAATTACGACTAAATGTAACTTGAGGATGAAGACTTTTATGGATAGGCAACTTCTTTTTCGCAATGAATACGACATTTCAGTGTAGATTCTAACACAAAATAACGGAATCAAAAGCTGCAAATCTTATGCACAGTGAGAAATATACACAAGACAGTGTGAAATGAAGAGAGGTATAAACGCCACCCAAGCCAGATGAGCAAAGCACATCAGCTCCACAACCCAAGCCCTTGAAGTCGAGTTAGAACACCGTCGTGTTTTGACAAATCTCAGTCAGTACCCAGCTAACCTTGTCAACAGAACAATCAAGAGCACTCTGAACCCTGAGAAAAACCTACCTCGCCAACTATCAGCCCTCTCCTTAATCAGCATACCACATGTCAATACTATCAGCCAAATCGGGTTATGGCCTTTGAGATCACCCATTACAATGCAAGGTTTAGGAAGTTGGTCAGAGAGAGCGTGAAGACTGCTGAAGTGTTGAAGAAGGCGGAATATACAGAGAACATAGGGTAAGGGTAACGGGCAGAGTGTCTCACAGCAACGACTTGGAGATTGGTTGTGTTACAGAATTGTGGATAACATCCTGCTTTAGAAGGATAGAAGAACCTCCAGTGGTGAAAGATAATTATTTGAAAAGAACTGACGTAAATCAAAAGTGTCTGTCTTCTTGAAATAGGTGTCCTGATTGTGCAAAATCCTGGGGTAGTCGCTGTATCTCATTAACATTGGTCCTTAATCCTCAATAATACTACTGTACTTTAGTTTTGGAATGCACTATCTTTTAGGGGGTTTAATTGGGGATCTACCCTGCACTTGTTTGGTGGGCGACATGCCATGTGTCCTTGATTGGGTGTGTTCGGGCACTTCCATGCCCTCAAGCGGACCATATTTTATTATAATGATTTTCTGATCCTTTGGGTACTCTGCCACTTTGAAGTTTTTTTTATATAAATCTGGCTTTGGTTTGGTTTTACTTTTAACGATCTGTTTGTCATTTGAGGTTGACTGAGATGTGATATCTGCTGCGGTGTAGATATGTCACGATTACTCAAAGACACAGATTGGAGTGAACTGTTGTGGTATTAGTTTTCATCCATACCAAGTCTGTTTGACAGGTTATTGACGTACATTGTAGCTGAAATGGATAGAATTATCATTAAAACGCCCACCCGTTATCAGAAATGAGCGGGCCACTGTAACTTGATAATGCCCGGGAAATGTTTGACGACGGGCCATTATCAAGCACGTTGTTAGATGACGTCATAAGTAGCTTAGCTATTGAAGTTCAGTCACCTCCGGTTCATTTGAAAAGGGTTCATTTGTGACCATATATTTGGCTCACATTCGTCACATGTACGTGTGCCATGATGCACTTTCCTGTCTGTGCCAACCATAACAACTGTACCATAAATGACAACATACAGCAATGAAAATATCGACTTGAAGTCTAACATTGTTCATCACTGAAAACAATGGCGGCTGGTAGTATGGGCAAAGGTCAAGGTCGAATGTCGTCACTCGCAATAGTGACGTCATCTATGTTCTATGACGTGTCTATATTTGTCAAAACGTGTGTCAGTGACCTCCGTCGTTTGTTGTTGGCAGTAAATGCTTCTAAACCGATGCCGTTGTTTTTATTCTTGTTTTATTAAAAATTCAATCCATTTTAGCTGTAACAAAGGTAGCGCTATTTTTCAGGGCATTATCATGAGCAGAAGCCCGAGGTCTTTCATTAACTTGTAACGTTATTGACGTGAAGGTAGGACAAAAGTGCTTTGTTGGACAACAGGATTACCTAGTCTTTTCTCCAGTGCCCTCAACCACAAAGACACCGACACAAGGGCGCAACTCACGGCCAACAGGTTGCCCAATTTGGTCGCCTCTTACGAACAGGAATGGGGTGCTGTGTACACATTCTGTGCTAGGTCCACACGGGAGAAGAACGCTAAGCGTTGCCCATCACCCATCACGAGGAGGTGGCTCTTCAGGGGTGCCATTAACATTCAGAAGCTAAAAAATAATCAGTCATTCACCAGTTTTCAATATTATGGGTGAACATCGAGTGTCAAAAATCATGCAAAAAGTGAGTAAGACCCTTGTCCACAATGTGCACACACCATGAGCGATACGTGATATGATTCATACTAAGTGCTTTGGAACAATTGAAACTTTAGGAGGTTATTTTTAAATTTTAAAATAGCTTTATATTATGCAAGCTATGCGCAGTTACTTTTTTCTGTAGGAACATATAAAATTCTTATTCGTGTAATCATGTTTAAAGAATCACTTAAACTCGGACATTGTACGTGATAATAACCTTCGGTAAGTCAGCCAGAGTATTTCCTTAACATTTGAAGGAGATGCCATGTTTTGATACCTATTGCATTCTTCTACACTTGTTACCAACTTGTATTATCTTCAACGAAACGTCGTATATATTGCAATAAAGAAGTTTTAGGCCAATGAATGTCTGCACAGATAATCGAGTGTGAGTGAGTTAACAGGCTGTAGATCCCCAACAACAGAAGGCAGATCACCAACTTGAATCGAATTGTTTTTTAGCTGCATACAAAGGCAGGGAAACAACAAATAACACGTTTTAACATCTCCGGGCATAGATTCTATTCACTAAAACAGGGAGGCGTGTAGTAACACAGGACAGTACTTGATCAATTATAATTTAATAGCTCCTAATGATCCCGATGCAGCACTGCGGCTGATTAACGGCTCGCACAAGCGGCACTTTCGACTTTCAACAGATAAACATACATAGATGAATTTTGAAGTGACTGAAGTCAGGGGGAAGCATTTATGAAAACATCTGAAATGGGGTTAAGGTTTCTTTCGATCTCCGGTGAATAATAAATAATCACCTTCGCCAGATATTTTTTCTCTTGAAAATATTTACGAACGCTCGTTATGAATACGAAATAACAGGACTTAATTCGCAAACACTTTCAGCTTCCCACCGAAGAGGAAAATGTATCATGAAGTGTGAATGTTTTAAGTGACGTAAGCGGAGCAACAGCCTTTGAAAGTAACATTATAAGCAACAACAAAAAGTTGTATTGGTATTTAAACTTGCATTCCTCAGGACATAGTTCTCCCATATTACTATAGTGTGCCTGATTTTATTCCCGGCAGAGTAGATGATCTTAAATCAGTCAGTGAATGTGTTTTATCTCCAAAACTGAGGGGATATCGCTTGTGTCAGATCAGACGATATCTCCTGATAGATTTTGCTTTCACAGTATATTTTGCACAATATCCTGTCAATGCTATGACGCCATGAAGTTCATGACGTCACAGTGCTATGACATCGTTGCACTGCAATTCTAATGCCAGTGCTTTGTTCAGAGATGTAAATGCTTCATTGAAAACTAATGAATAATGATTTTGGATGATAAATAGAATCTCACCCGCGTGTCTGTTGATATCAATTATATCAACACTCATCGCGTGATAAAAGTAAAGATATCCTCGTTACTTTATAAACTTGTGTTGATATATTTGATATCAGTAGAAACTTGGGTGAGATTCTCTACTTACCTACAAATTTATAATTTGTTATAAAGGAAGAAATTGTTGCAGTAAATTGTTGACCAAGTGGAACGGGGCATACTTTCGTCATTCATTGGCAGTTGGTTATAGAGGTTGGTTGGTTATCTACACTTAACAGCAAAAGAAACGCAGGTTCGACCAAAATTAAATGTCATAAAAGTAAGCGTTCATGATTAAGGTCAAGTGACGTAATGATCGCAGATGAGATGTTGTCATGCTGTCATGTTGTGATCAGTTTGACGTCCATACGATACACTCGCACAATCACACCCACAGTGCAGCCACACCATAAAGAGTGAGTGAGTTCAAATTTAACGTCACATCGGCAATACTGCAGCCATAGTGACGAGAACGGGTTATATCAGTATTCAAATCAATAAATATATAACATTCACACCTCTCATCAAAGGACAGTAAGTCTACTAGGATATCACAGCTCTTGATTTAAAACTAGTTCGCTATCATATCAAGACAACACCACAATCTAAGAACGGCTATTGAAGGTTGATCACCATACTAAGGACCATGGGGACTTACATGACCTTGGCTACCTACATGGACCCTAGCTGGATCATCCCTTCAGCAGCCTACGACTTGAAGTGAGTGAGTGAGCGAGTGAGTGAGCGAGTGAATCATTAGACTACACAGCCTCTAATGTTATTGTGAGTGGTTGCAAGATTGCGTATCAGTTATTAAAGGTGTTTGCATCATTTCGACCCGGACCATACGGGTTTGTTCGTGAGGATTAACAGATTTCATTTCATGGATTAACATGTTCATTGTGAATTATGCGATAGCCTTTATAGACAAATTGTTTGAGAGTTGTAAGTACTTTTCAACGTTCTAAATAAAACGTGCTCTACGGTCTGCACGTGCCAGAAGCAAACGACAAGGATTACATATTCGTAATGTGACTCCTTGAAATAGAACTCAAAATGGAAATGCTGGTAACTTGCCAGTTTTGCAGTCACGGGCCACGATTCATGTTTTACATATATGATGGATGTCGTGTCTGGCGACGTTAAAACTACAATCAAGCTAATGACAAACCAAGACCCCATTTCTTTTGTGGGTCGGTCATAGTTTGGGTGTCATCCCTTGGGCTTTGCAAAGTCCAATCCATATTGTGCAACGAAGGTTAACATGCTACACGCTGTTGTGGCATGACCTTCATGACATATTGATAAAATTCTTTCGAAATCCCAAAATTGGTATTTTAGTAATTTTGAAAAGTCATTAATGACGAATTTCTAGTAAAACAATGGCCGATTCTGTTGCTGTGGCAGCACTCTCCAAATCTGTGAAACAACTTCTCATGCCTTGCAGACAATGCTGTAATAGCGGATATCTAATGAATGGACATGAATGAAGGTATGAAAAAGTCAACGTAATCATATAAGTAATTACAGCAGCTATTGATTTGATTACACCTACATGTGTTTCAATCCAGATGTAAAGATGTTAAAAATTAAGTTTTCATCCATGATCGATCGTGTTAATAATACTACTCCCACATTCTCGATAATACCGTTCTCGTATAATGTTGTTCTCTTGCATTATTGTTTTTCATACATTTTACAGTCTTTTCAGAAAAAAAGATAACAATTTGACATCTAGGTTAACAGACCATTCAGAAAAAGATAGCAATTTGACATCCAGGTTAACAGACTATAGACACAAGGAAATTTTGGCAGAGACAATAAATAACACGAATATCCAAATTCATGAAAAGAAGTTGTGCACCTCAAATAAATTGTCCGTGACATGACGTACAGAAGGTGTTATCATGTAGTGGTGCCTTAGTTCATTTAGGAAAACTTGATAATGTGGCACTTTCGTTTTAAATCTGTTTCCAAAAATTATGTTTTTGAAGATAATGATAATAATGTTTAGAGGATCATTATTTTTATCGGGAAAACCAAGAAGTTCATGTCTTTTTGTTATGTTAGTATTGATATGTGCTTTACATTTAAGCCAGATTTCAAGTTTTTGCCAGATATGTGTGATCTTGTTACAAGACCAGAAAACGTGATCAGGTGACTCACTTTCGTGTTGACAAAAGCTGCATTTTGAATTGTCCACATATCCACATTTAGATAGCAGTGCGTTTGTCGGCAAGATGTGATGTATTATTCTATATTGGAACCACTGAAAATTAGTGGTACATCTGAAAGTTATCTTATTATAGTTTTTCCAGTCATGGGATAGCCCTTCATTAGTGACAATATTTCGCTCCCATTTTGGGCAATGTACATGTTTTGTAGTAGTGTCTGTCAATAATATTTTGTAAAAGCGTTGTGTCCTCTTTATATCTTTAGTGAGTGAGTTAATATTTATCGTCACATCGGCAATATCTCAGCCATATCGTGACGAGAACATTTAATACTGAAATGAAATATATATATCTATTATAAAACCTGTCAACGAGAGACAGTAAAACAACTAGAATATCACAGATGAGAATATAAAACTAGTAACTATACCTAAAACAATTGATCTATAGAGGACAATACAAGATAAAAATGGGCTATAGATTGCTAAAAACTGAAAGTAGATCACCATACTAGGGACTCTTTATATCTTTAAGGAGGTGTTAATAGTTGCTGGTAAAGTTGGATATGGTACCTTGGACAAGTTTTCAAAAGGTATATTAAGTGATTTCAAATTGAGCTTTATTGATCTAATAAGATCCATATATGTAACAAAGCCAGTTTTCAGGTTAAAATGTCTTATAAAGTTTTCTAAAGCGTGTATGTTCGTGTTAGAATCCAGTAGGTCGTTAATACATCGCACCCCTTTGTCAGACCATTGTTTATAAAACACTTTTTTACCCCCAACATAAATGTTTTTGTTGTACCACAGACGTTCTAAAAGTATATTATTTATGTCATGGTTAGAATGGTTTTGAGATATAAAATTCCACCATGCAGTTAAAACATGTCTGTAATAATATTTTCTAGTGTAGATTAGTGGGAGGCAGACCTCTTTCAAATATTGACAATTATAATGAAAAACATTGTTTGCATTAAGGTTTGAGAGATTATACATGAAGAGATGACACCAATTTGACTCACGTGTGAGAAATCTTCTAACCATAGATAATTTTTGTGCTTGCATTAATGTTTTCTTTTATATCTGGCATGTTGAAACCTCCATCTTGTTTGTCGCAGATTGCTTGGCTTCTATTAATGTTGTCAGGTTTATTGTACCAGATACATTTGTAGCATTTTTGCTGACAAAACTTCTTATCTTTTCTTCTTAATTTACATCTACCATATGATCTACATCTTGAGAAAAAATAATTCCAAGAAGGCTGAAGTCCCCTTGGTCCCAGTTTAGATTAAAGTCTGAGCATAGTTTCATTTTCGATGTGGTTTTTTTAACCTATCCACATGAGATGTGTCTTGTCGATGTTAACGTTTAAACCGGAAAATCTGTCGAAAACGTTTAGCACATTATCTACTGCATTGAGACGGCGTTCATGTTGTGTCCAACGTACATGTTGTGTCATCGGAATTCATTTAGCAAATATGTGAACCCACGCCATTACACAATGTGAATAGGTAACACCGTTGTTAATTACAGCGCATTTGTAGAGTAGCCATGTGTCCGTGCAATTAGTAGCAGCTGAATGAATGGAACCGTACAGAAAGGAGAATGATTGTATGTGACACTATCCATTGTGCTGTGGCTCAACAATGGTCGCTAACAAACTCTGTGCCCTGCATATTCAGGGTTGTTATTTTATTAAGTGTGTCCTCTAACTACTCAAAAACATTTAACCTAATATGGGATAATCTAGCTATTACACTGCCAATAAACTCTAAATGGGTAATCAACGCATTTATGCTAAAAATAATGTAAGCAAAACTTGAAATGGTTACAATCCATGCGTTGTTTGACATCAACATCCCTCGTTCTGCTATGCGATTAGATAATGCGCACACGCGACTTTCATAAACACACTATTGCCACTGTGAACGAGTGTTTCTACACAGCCAGGCTAATTGATCACCACGACGAATCGGCATCGAACTGCCACGTCGTCACCTCTCATGACTGTGGTTACCTTACCGAAAAGGCACTCACTCAGATGTTTAAAAATGTCTAAACATAAAAACAAACAAACAAACAAAAAAACAAACAAACAAAAACAACCAAAACTTACAAGAATATTTGGCTTCAGTGCATCAAGCAGATATTTTTAAAACAACTGTCCTGGGAATGCATGTGTGTTGTATTCTGTGTGTAAAATTTAAATGAAGAAAATCTGATATAAAACAAAGTACAATGATCAAAACAAGCTGCCTTTTGAAGAAAGCAAAATACTCTTTTGAATGCATTTTCCGCTCACTTACACTTTTACATATGTAATCATTAAATTACAGTTACATACCATATCAAAAAGGAACGTGAAACGCGTCAATAATAGTATGATTTGGCGAACACTGGTGCGGGTTCGTTGATACCAATATCATAGTTTCGATTTCCACGTACCTCAGGAAATATTATCCACACTCAGTCATTTAAGCTGTCATTTGTGTGAAAGCTGTTACACGCACAAGTGAGTTATCACTTCCTAAGTGGCATTTGGATTCTGACATGATGAAGAGGGACACTTTTTATGGATAAACAACTTCTTTCTTGCAACGTTAGTCATCAACATTTGCTTGATAACAGTGTTAGGATCTACACCGAAATGTCGCATTTATTGCAAGAAAGAAGCTGTATATTTTTAACATGTGTTCCTCTTCAAGTGAGTTACACTTGCATATTTTGTTACAAGTTTCATAGGATCAGATCAAATATGTCAAAAATCGATATTAGTTGGACATGTGTTCTTTGTCCATGTTGATAATAATTTGCAGTAAATTATATTAATTTATTATATTAATGCCTTATCATGCCAATTGTAACTACCTCCAGTAAAACCTGAAAGTACAAGGCTCATTGTTGACACGAATCGTGATTATGTGTTTCTATGACTGTGTTCACGACGTGAATGTATTATTTTTCAGGAATAATTATGACATTTTTGGTATTCCTAGCGTTGGCCTGTCTGATTCTTTCAACACCAGGTAAGGCCATTTTTCAACATGTTTCACCCAGCAATATATGGTGTCCTATTTTGGAAGTCCAAGATATAACTTAATAATGCTGATTAGTCGTTTTACTACTGTGCACGGACTTGGAAGCATCGAAAAATAAAGCAACCTCACTAGCAATGGGTTAATGACATTTTTCTGTCTTACCACTGACCTTGGTGATGACAAATTTGAAAACCTTCATTTATCATGCTTCTGATATTCTCTTGTTCTGTGATGACAATTTGTGAGGCCTTTAGTTTTCAATGTAAGTGATTTATTCTATATCCTACATGAGAATATTTCACGTATAATGAAATATGTTGAGGTTCTGATGCTTGTCTCTATTTCAGCGGACCACTGTCAAGAAAACCAGCACTGTTCAATTTGTGAGTCAGCTTCAGGAAACTGCATCACAGAATGCGAAACTGGATATTATGATCTAAAATGCATGTCTGTTTGCAGCAAGAATTGCAAACAGAAGAAATGCAAATCTGTAGGAAGTACCGGTATTGGAAATTGCACAGAAGGTTGTGAAACCGGATATCACGGTATAAACTGCAAAATTCGTTGTACAGTTCAAACACAAAACTGCTCCAAATGTTCAGGTGGATGTGATGGGGAATACTGTACCCAAGGCGATGCATGTTTTTCCGGATGTCGAGATTCCTACTATGGTTCAGCTTGCAAGAACTGCTCAAGGAGATGCCAGTTGTGCAATCGCATAACGGGAACGTGTCAACAGTGTCATTCACAATATCATGGCCCAAACTGTGAGTACACGTGTAATAACCGTTCGGGATCGTGTCACCCTGAATGTGCACGAGTGTGTGCTCCTGGATTATACGGGAATGAATGTGCTGACATGTGCAGTGAAAACTGTCTTCCAAACCCAGTGAGATATTCTGAAGAGCAGTGTGTGGAACAAGATGGAAACATTCCAAACGTGTGTATACCAGAGTGCCATAACGAGAGCGGTCAGTGCATTCATGGTTGCGTAGCTGGATGGTATGGCCCAACGTGTGAATTTCAGTGTACTTCCAAATGTATTAATAAACGATGTGACGCCACAGGTGCTTGTGACGAAGGTTGTGCAGTTGGTCATTTTGGAAAGGACTGCAAACCATGTTCTGATATCTGCGCTAGGTACACTTGCAAATCAAACAACGGATCTTGTTTACACAAATGCAGCAATGAGGTGTATGGACAAATCTGCAATCTCACCAGTAAGACATGTGTTGATGATGTGTGTGCTGAGATTAGTGACAAATGTACCAAGGAATGCTCTATCACTGATGAAGAATGTACTCGTAATTGTTCAGAAGCCCTACATACAACCGAATGCAGAGACGAATTTTGTGACAGAGGTAATTAATTTTAAAAGCAGCCATTTTGTTGTTTTTTTACACGATTGTAATACCTCATGACATTTTATTTTGAAATACATAGGTGAAAATCAAAGTTTTACATTTGGAAAAAAAATACGCATTTAAATAGTTAAAGGTGTATGTACCGATGACAATGAGGAATAACAATGTCACCTGAATGTAAAATCGTGCTTCTTTAGCTGTGAAAAAACTGTATTGGACATTAGGAGCCGTTTCAGTAAATTTATTATCCAACCATTGGACAGGATTAAAAATACCTAATTTAAGAGATCACGTTGCTTAATTAGACTACTTTGGCGATTCTAACATTATCCATGTTATCGTTTTTGTATGATACACTTCTCGTCTTGAACTTAGGATTGGTACATATGGTTTGGTTGGTGCATTGTCGACACACCCGTTGTCTGATATCAGCAGAAATACAATGTAATAACGAAATGAAACATAAGGGTTTAAAATTAAAGAATTTAACCTGTATTGCTAAAGAAACTTACAATACTCCTGACAGTTATCCGCACACGAACAACAAAAGATAGTTTTGTATGAATGTCAGTTTACCGAGAGTTATTAGACTGTCCTTTTTACATAGATTCAGTTATATACGTTCTAAGACCATCCACACTATATGTCTAACACAAACATAAACAAATACTAAATCACTGCAAATTTACAGAGCTATGCAGTTTTACCGGTTGACCAGTAAATCCTGTTTTTTCCATGAATCAGTGCATACCGCGGAAGGTCGCAGAAAATATAAACTCTAGTTTCTCTTACCAAAGATATTTGTTAGCAAAATTTTTTATCTCATCAGCTCTTCTTTACATGGTTTCTTTAAAAGGGATGATGTAAATCCAGCTAGGGTCCATGCAGGAAACAAATGTACTGTAAGTTCCCATGGTCCCTAGTATGGTGATGTACCTTCTGTTGTTGGGGATGTATAACCCGCATTTTATACTGTATTGTCCAAATAGTGATATTAGTTCTAACTTTACACACTAGTTTTAATTTGAACCTGCGATATTCTAGAGGTTTTACCGTCCTTTGACGACGGGTTTTTATGATGTATGCACATTTCATTTCAAAATCAAACATGATCTCGTCACGATCTTCCTGAAATATTGCAGATGTGACGTTAAATATTAAGTCACTCACTCACTTTCAACTAAGTCAATTAAATGTGTATCCATACAGTGAAACTGGAATTCTTAATGGATACTCTAAAATTATAGTTCCGGAGACGGAAGTTGAAAAGAAGATATGAATGAAACTATAGCAAACTCCCTGGATACCAACTGGAAATATTGGTTTCCGTGACGTTTATCTCAGTTTCAGTGTTCCGGAAACTAGCTTATTTTTGTAGGGCAGCTATTGATGTTTAGCTGTAATAAATTGATTTTTCAAATTTTAACACAAATATATGAAAAAGTCATAATCTTTTCCCACTCTACATTACAGCTGCACTGTAAAATGAAATTGTTTTGTATGATGGTGCGTGTGTACTTTAATACTAAATTACACCTGCGTGGCTTTATTCAGTCATTGTACATGAGATCTGTTAAACTTGTAAAAATATTAATGTATGCAAAAACATATCTTCATAGAATAATTGTGGGGTTAAATTTGAATATATGTTATTAAAAACATATATTTGATTTTAAATGAATATCAGATATTTGAATGAAAACCAGAATACAAAGTTAAAGTCAGGCAATATATGGTGCGTTATGGGAAGCATGTGTCACCATAATGTTATCAAAACAAGGACACACATATGTAATGTAATTCTATCATACACATCCTCATGGGAGTTCAGAATTTTATGTTATATGTTGAGGCAAATGACTATTTATATTAAGAGCTTTAAGATGTGGTAAACTTTTGCATTGACATGATTTTTCAGCTGACATCATTCATGTCTTTCAGGTAAATCGGCGCGTGACATAAACCTGTATCCAGTATTGCTGATAGCAGCCCTCTTTGTAGCAGTAGCAGGATGCTATATTTGTTACCACAGGGGTCTCACTACAACGAGGTCAGTGTATACATGTGGCGTGTATACTTAGTAAATATAGGTTTTGTTTAAAACTGATTAGTTAGCAAGGAACGTTTATGACTGAGGCTTTATATATACTCCAGCACTAAATATAAACTCATTATCGTCTATAAATGATATATTTTCCTTGTGCAATACTTTATCCTAGCATAATTTCTGTTTGCCATCGTAAATGAGTGTTATTGAAACCTATCAACTGGGGGAATCTGAAATCTAGAAATTACGATGGTGCCTTTGTTTGCCTGATGACTATATATGACTAATAGTATATATTTTGTCGTTTTACTATTCAGAAATAATCAGCAGGGTAATAGTGAACATGGTGCTGAAACACCACAAGAAGAAAGAGGAGAATACGAAGCTTTACATCGGTATTGGGAAATTGAAGAGGTCGACATGGACACGGAGTCTGAGGCATTATGCAGTCAAGAAATCGGCAAAGAGATGGCTTCTGCCCTTCCGCGTTTAGTGGATTGTTCATTGTCTGGAGCAACAGAAACATACACAGCTATAGGTGCCCGATATATATCACCAGTTGCTGAAGACAAAACGAGTGAGTGAGTGAGCCCCTAACCTTATTGTAAGGTTTCAATGTGAAATAGATCTTAAGACATTGAACGCTTATTCGTCCCTGACTGCAAGTATCAATTGTTAAAAGTGTTTGAATCATTTTGATTAGGACCATATAGTTTCATTCGTGAGGATTAACATACTCGAAATCTAACTGCGTGTGGGACGTTGTTAGCATTATTTTTGAGTTGTTCACTTGTTCACATACTTTTTCATATACCATCATGCTGTCAAAGTTATATTATCATTGATGGGTATTTGTAAATAAGCAACATTCGGAACATAACACGGTACTTTTCAGGAGCTGCAATGATCACGTGTGGAGAACATGAACGCGTGAGGTCCTTCATCATTCTGTGGTCGAATGGTCGTAGGACCAACCTTCTTCATTGCACTTATCACAGCTCGGCATCGTGACAATCATTTGGACTTCGCTGTATATAGATTTTATTCACAGATTGTTTAAACGCATGATTTTGTCATATGGGTTATTTGACATGGACAGTCCACATTAATCATGCATTGAAGATGGTATAACTGTACGCAGTTGAGAAGTTGCGTAGTTATATGCACATAGTTTCTCCCATTTGTGGAAGACCTGTGAAGATCCCGGTAGAATAGGTCTCGATTAACCCATGTTTACAAGAAATGAAGACTATGCTTGTTGTAAGAGGCGAGGAACGGGATCGGGGTCTTAGGTTCGTTGACACATGTAATCAGTTCCCAATTCCCACATCGATGCTCATGCTGTTGATACTTGGGCTGCCTGGTCAAGACAGTCCATTTGTTACAGACCGCCACCATATAGCCTGAATATTGCTGAGTGTGGCGTAGAGCTCAACGCACTCACTACATTTGTGGTCATTTTTCTGCCATAATAATTGTTCATATCTGCTTTGTAAATTGATTGTTGGTACCTTTGTGTAGCTCATATTGTGACTTTTATTTTGTAATTCTGACTTATTGCGGTTATTGTTAGTTTTTGCTCATCAAACTGTACATTTGCTTTAATAATAAAACCATCAATATTGACTGCGTTTTACGTTATTACCATATGTTCGTTTAGAGACAGACGGTTCCAAGAAGCAGTGGACGAAGTTGAAACGAATTGGTGTCGACTACATATTACCTTTCTCTATTTAATTACAAGGTAGATCGTTAATCGTCTCCGAATTCAAAACAAATGCCAAAGCAGCTTTACTATCTTGCAGTGATCGGTAATAACACATTATTTGGTATGTTACTAGTGACTGCTTTAAATGTTCTTGTCGAAAAGTATGTTACAAAAATCGGACCATCCAACACTATGTTTACAAACGCAATGGTTGAATGACAGTGGATGTTGCATATCAATTTAGTTATCACCTTGAACTGCAATGTTCATTGTAAAGTATGCGATAGCATTTACAGACAAGTTTTTGGAGAGGTGCAAGCACCTTTTGAAGTTAAAAACAAAACATGATCTATGGTCTGCGCGTGCCAGAAGCAAACAACAAGGAATACATATTCGTAATTTGACTTCTTGAAATCGAACTCAAAATCGAAATGTTGCCAGTTTTGCAGTCACGGGCATATGTACATTAACTGGCTACTCGTTGTTGTGTGTAGTTCAACGTCCTTCATGACGTGCTCTAACCTAATCACTGGCTACTCGTTGTTGTGTGGGATGAACCTCCTTCATGACGTGCTCTAACCAAATCTGTGACATAACTTTTCATGCATTGCATACATTGCTGTAACATCGGATATCTAATCAAAAGAAATGAATGACGGTATGAAAAAGTCACACGTATCTATACAATTAATCAAAGCCATTATTGATTACACCTACATGTGTCTCAATCCAGACGTGAGGAAGTCATTATTTCAAGTTTTCATCTATGACAGGTCCTGTTAATAACGCTATTCAAATATTGTAATGATACGGCTCTCATTTAATACTGTTCTCACATAATGTTGCTGTTTAAGGGGATTGTCTTAATTCCAGCAATATCACTGCGATCGACACCGAAAATGGACTTCCCATTTGGGGCATCGAACCGGGATCTTCGGCATGACGAGGGAATATTAATGTATTATCCTATACGCCACCCCACCGTCCCTGGGAATACGTTTAGCATGTCATTTAAACATGAAAAACTTGAAAACATCAACCTGCCATGCTGTCAATAGTTTATCCACCATCCTAACCACTCGCATCATCCGATATAAGACATCAGACATCAGTAAAGTGGTAAATACAGAAGCATCACCACAATGGGATTCAAAAATGATTCTGACAAGATCATGTACACTATGAAATTTAGAAACATTACTCATTAATCATTGTATTGCATAATAATAATGCGTCCACGATATTTAAACTACTGCTCAAAAGAAAGCATACAGTGTTAGAACAAATTTGAAAAGAAAAGCATAGCATATACAAAGAAACGTGTGTTTATTTTCAATGAAGTATTCAATTCTACAGGCAAAGTACACAGTTTCAAGTACCGTTTGACTGACACCTACAGACGCGTGATATCGTAGTCTGAATTTTTACACGAGTAAAAATGGTGGATGTTGTTTTCAGCCAAATGTCATGAAAGGTTGAATCAATGGTGAGCATTGGCTTCGATACATGCCAAGAGAAGTCGACGCACTGATGACATAAGATGACGAATAACGTTAAACCTCATCCGTTTCCATTCCTGGAGGAGACATTATTCCTGTTGTTGAGTGGTGACAGGTGGCTCCTGTAGTCTTCTGATTTGTCGATCCAGGTATTCCCATAAATGCTCTATCAAATTCATTTCAGGAGAACATGCTGGTCACAGCAAACCAACGATGTTAGCTTCACGCATCAGTCATGCTGTATGAGGAATTGAATTATCGTGTTGGTAGACAATTCCACGTGGTTGTTGAAGGATAAATGGCAAAACAACTGTTTGCAAAACCTAATACCTTTATCTTCGCCTATTCAGGTTGCCATAAATAATAACAGGTCTCGTTTTGAGATCGCTACAGATACCTGCATCATCAAGCTAAACTCAATTCGGCGCTAAACGTTCACCTACTCAATGTACACACAAGCCAGGCTGATATCACTGTACAGGCAAAAACCTTCTCTCGTCAGTGAGCATAACACGTTGACGATCACGCATCTCCCGACATCGAACCTTCCTTGCCCATGTCAATTGACGACGTTGAGTTTCAAATACGATCAGTAGTATCGTTGACGTGCTACTTCGAAAATGATTTGACCGGAAGTGGCGATCATCACCGGGTGCTGTTAAACGTGGTCGATCACCCATGGGCCTGTCTGCCTTTCTTAGTCCATCAATCAATCTTTTGTTGTCGGTGATACAAGATCAATGGATAATATTTTGCACATAGATTTGATTGTATTGTTAGAAGGTCGATGCATAATTTACGGTTTCTGCGTAGCTTTAACACGGTTACTAATAACAAAGATGAACTTTGATAATTTCTTTAGAATAGACAGTTTTTGGTTGCAAACAATAATTTCATCGTATACAAATTATTGAATGTACAATAATATGGTTTCAAATAAAGAGATCTAATTTCAGTGTCATTTATCAGTCTGACGTGAGTTGTTCGAGTGCATTTCGCTTCATTGTTATTTTTGTAAAATTTGTAATATTTTGCAGTGTACAGTTCCCACTGTACATTAGTTTATTTTCAGACTTCTGTACCATTCCGTCGTCTGACAATTATGAATTAGGACGACATGATAGCATTTCTGCATTTTTTGTCGTGAAATAGCTAAACGTCAACGTTTTCTCAAATTTTACTTGATATCTGTAAATGAAAACCCTGGGGACCTTCAATGCTGTACTCGTTATTAGTGCACTTAAGAACAAACTATTGTTCAAGTAAATTACACAGAAAGGAATAATTATATGGTAAACGTGGGTATTTAAGGTAGATAGTTTTGAAAATTTAACATAGACTTTGCTGGATGTCTCAATCCTGCCGTCAGTTTACGTTTACACACATATCCAAACCTCCTGAGACAGACCCGTGTGGGATAACTCCCACACAACTACTCCATTCTTCTTTACCACTATCTCTCTAGTAACTCAGCATTAAATGTCAAAAAGTATTTCTAAGTATTAATTTTTCAGGAAAATGTGCATCCCGCTGGGGCGTAAATGGAGGTAAATGGGCCCGTCAGCTTAATGAAAACTATTTTAAGGTCCGCAATTGAACTAGATGTTAAGGAAAACGTGATATCTTAAATACACATTATTGTCTTTGAATGCAGAATGCAATTGATTATCAGGTAATGCTATTTGTTCAACAAGAAATGCTATAGGCTTTCAACAAAAATCTTTAAACATAATCAAATTCATCGAAACAGGTATCTTTGTTACCTCCGATTAACAATTTCGGTGTCAGAATTCGGTAATGGCGTCATATGACCAAGCTAACATCAGGTGGTGAATCAGAACGGAACAACACAACGTGACGCGTTCCAGTAACAGCAAAGTTTCAAGTTCAAACATTTGAATTATTACCAGCGAAATGAAAGATTCAGTTTGAAAAGTGAGAATTGTAAATGAAGCCAGATGACATGAAGTCAGTGGAACTGAGATTGTTAGTGGCAGTATTTGCGCAAATGGAAAGAGGCTGTTAATGTGACTGGGATTGCAATGCCATGAACTGATGTTCCATCGTGTGCATTCTGTTGTCGAGGCTTTACAACGTTATTAACGTTCACGGATAAATCTGAGTTGTTTGTTTATGTTAACAACAGTGTATCACTTCAATGTTTATCCAAAGTTCATTAAAGTACCTGAGTGTAAGGGAATCCCCTCGCCGTGTAAAGGTATTCTCCGACATTCCTCAGGTCCAAAAGTAGTCCGGTTCGATGGGCTTGGTCTAGCTTTTAAGATTCATTGGGAAATGAAATCAAAAGAAATGTTCCCAATTAACCAATCAGATTGCCAGAATTTTAATGAACACACACACAATATATATATATATATATACACACACACACACATACATACATACATACACACGCACACACACACATACATACATACATACATACATACATACATACATATGTGTGTCTATATCTATATCTATCTATCTATCTATCTATATCTATCTATCTATCTATCTATCTATCTATCTGTTGGGTATATATATATATATAGATAGATAGATAGATAGAAATAAATAGATATAGACACACGCACATACATACATATATATACATATAACATACATACATACATACATACATACATACATACATACATACATACATACATACATACATACATACATACATACATACATACATACATACATACATACATACAACACATATCCGACAACAATTATTACTAGCATTATTACTAGCACATGGTTGACGTGTAGTCATCCAAAGGGAACGTGAAGCGCATCAATTATACTATGATTTGGCTAACACGGGTTCGTTGATACCAAGATCACAGTTTCGATTTCCACGTACCTCAGGAAATATTATCCACACTCAGTCATTTTAGCTGTCATTTGTATAAGAGCTGTGATACGAATGCCTTTTAAAAGACAGTGGCGAAGCCGCACGAGTGAGTTATCACTTCCGTAAGTGGCATGTAGAATCTGACATGCTGAAAAGGGACACTCTTTATGGATATACAACGTCTTTCTTGCAATGGATTGAGCAAGAGATGATTCGTTATTCATCATCGTTTGCTTGATAACAGTGTTAGGATCTACATCAAAATGTCGCATTTACTGCAAGAAAGAAGCTGTATATTTAATACGTGTTCCTCTTCAAGTGAATTATACTTGCGTATTTTGTTACAAGTTTCATTGGATCAGATCAAATACGTCAAAAATATATTTTAGTTAGACATGTACTCTAGCAAATTATTTTAATATCATGCCCATCGCAATGATGGTTTCCATCTCCAGTAAAAACTAAAGGTACAAGGCTCATTTTTGAGACGACTCGTGATTGTGCGTTTCTATTAATCTGTTCACAACTAACGTGAATGTATTATTTTCCAGGAATAATTATGACATTCTTGGTATTCCTAACGATGGCCTCTTTGATTCTTTCAACACCAGGTGAGGCTATTTTAAATAAGTTTCACCTAGCAATATATGGTGACCTATTTTTGGAAGTCAAAGATGTAACTTAATAATACTGATTAGTCGTTTTACTACTGTGCACGGACTTGGAAGCATCGAAAAATAAAGCAACATCACCAGCAATGGGTTAATGATATTTTTCTGTCTTACCACGGACCTTGGTGATGACAAATTTGAAAACCTTCATTTATCATGCTTCTGATACTCTCTCGTTCTGTGATGACAATTTGTGAGGCCTTTAGTTTTCAATGTAAGTGATTTATTCTATATCCTACATGAGAATATTTCACGTATAATGAAATATGTTGAGGTTCTGATGCTTGTCTCTATTTCAGCGGACCACTGTCAAGAAAACCAGCACTGTTCAATTTGTGAGTCAGCTTCAGGAAACTGCATCACAGAATGCGAAACTGGATATTATGATCTAAAATGCATGTCTGTTTGCAGCAAGAATTGCAAACAGAAGAAATGCAAATCTGTAGGAAGTACCGGTATTGGAAATTGCACAGAAGGTTGTGAAACCGGATATCACGGTATAAACTGCAAAATTCGTTGTACAGTTCAAACACAAAACTGCTCCAAATGTTCAGGTGGATGTGATGGGGAATACTGTACCCAAGGCGATGCATGTTTTTCCAGATGTCGAGATTCCTACTATGGTTCAGCTTGCAAGAACTGCTCAAGGAGATGCCAGTTGTGCAATCGCATAACGGGAACGTGTCAACAGTGTCATTCACAATATCATGGCCCAAACTGTGAGTACACGTGTAATAACCGTTCGGGATCGTGTCACCCTGAATGTGCACGAGTGTGTGCTCCTGGATTATACGGGAATGAATGTGCTGACATGTGCAGTGAAAACTGTCTTCCAAACCCAGTGAGATATTCTGAAGAGCAGTGTGTGGAACAAGATGGAAACATTCCAAACGTGTGTATACCAGAGTGCCATAACGAGAGCGGTCAGTGCATTCATGGTTGCGTAGCTGGATGGTATGGCCCAACGTGTGAATTTCAGTGTACTTCCAAATGTATTAATAAACGATGTGACGCCACAGGTGCTTGTGACGAAGGTTGTGCAGTTGGTCATTTTGGAAAGGACTGCAAACCATGTTCGGATATCTGCGCTAGGTACACTTGCAAATCAAACAACGGAACTTGTTTACACAAATGCAGCAATGAGGTGTATGGACAAATCTGCAATCTCACCAGTAAGACATGTATTGATGATGTGTGTGCTGAGATTAGTGACAAATGTACCAAGGAATGCTCCATCACCGAGGAAGGATGTACCCGTAATTGTTCAAAAGAAGTACATACAACCGAATGCAGAGACGAATTTTGTGCCAAAGGTAAATCATTTGAACCCAAATCACTTTGGGTTTCGTTTCACAACATTGTTACACTTCTTTGTTACAATCCCAAAATGAAAATGCGTAGATCGTTGCACTTTTAATTTCAATCATGTTGAGGTTCAAATCAAAGTGTTTTTTGTTTTTTGTTTTGAAAATCACGTTTGAATCATTGAATGTGTAAAAACCGATTGCTGTGGGAATTTTTGTGGAATATTAATGTTACCTGAAACAAACTGGAACGGAAAATTGTCAGCCATTTCATTTAATACATTTTAGATGAACCATTAGACAATGCAAGGGAAACGTTATTTAAGGTGTTACAATGATCATTTTGAAATCAGGATTGATCAAGTGTTTCGGTTGAACACTTTTGATTCACAAGGTTTCCGATTCCTTTTGTCGTGATACCAACTGACTTAAGCATTTAATACAGAGAGTTTTATGTCAAAACAGTTCACATATAAATGTCGAAAGTGAATAGATCCTGAAATTACACCATATGTGACCATTGTAAATGTTTGCTGATAATAGTACGTTCTAACACATTACCTGTAAATACACAAATATCACACAGAAACATGTATCTGCATGCCAAAAAGTTACTCAGTGTTGTGTATTGGAAGTTTTGTTGATATACGCTTACACCCTTCCCGCTACTTAAATATAAAAAGTTATGATTTATGTGGTTGTGGCATGCATGCTCATTATTTAGTTAGTACTGTGAAGAAGTGTCAAATGAGTTTAAATTGGCGAAATATGTCTTTCATGCATTCATGATAAATGTTTACGTAACTACATGAGTAATATTGCATAAATGTTCTTAAAAGGATATCGAATATACGTAAAAAATAGATTACAAATGAAATTATCCCTATGCTTGCGTAAAGGTGGTAAATTTGTCAGGGCTTAATTACTTTCATCCGCTTTCACCTTACAATACTTAAGTGATAAGTTTGTATTGAGCAGTTTTGCGCAACGGTTATTGTGGCCAAAGAATCTTACAAATAGCAGGAAGCAGATGATGATCCACTCCCAATTCATTAGAGCAACTTTTCAACACATGTCACGTGAGCAAAGTCTAAAACATGTTCCCCCATCACGCCAGCAGACAAGTTTGCTTCTGCACTGAAAGTAATCTTAAAGAGTCTGTCCAACTGCACCTCCAATCCCCGTTTGCACTTACCCCCACCATCATGTAAAGAGGTTGATCACGGAATTAACATCTTCTCATTGACGTCCCACACAGACCTCTTTGTAGATTGATTATTTGGTAACCGGGCCATGGGTTCCCAGAACAAAGAAGGCTCCATATCAACCATCTGCAATTCGTGGCAGTGGTCCACATGATCATATGGTTGACGATTCACCCTGCCAGTTTATCGGCTATATGCGACGTAAATAAGGTAGGCTTCACAAATGTCGTGTTTGTAATGCAAACAGCTTCCCATACACCTTGGAATCTAAGCCTAAGTCAGACGACATTAACCTGGTCACAGAAGTTCCATCACCCACAGCGTCAGAACTCCAAACAGAATGTACGACAGCCCCAGTACCACTGGTGGCAACATATCAGCCCCTGAGGATCATCATTGGTGTCATCATCGAAGACTGTCATTAACATCTCCAAGAAAGAAAGAAAGAAAGAGGATTATGTAGAATTCAAACTGCGCCACGCAAGTGCAGTTCTTCCTTGGATACCACAGATGTATCCACAATCATGATGTTGTCTTTTTAGTGCGTCAATCCTGAACACTTACACAAAGGTGATGAAGAAATAGTACTTGTATCTACTCTGGCTTTAAACAATAAATCATCGAACGGTGTTTTAGCAAACCAGATATATATATGGTCTTCGACTAGAACAAGTTTAAACGCCCAAAAGAAACTTTATAAACAAATAAATTTGAATCATATTGTTGAAGTACAGATACTTTGACCTGAACTGAACCAAACCAGATCCAAACGTGTAATGCATGGTTCCAAATGCACAGGCACAAATGGTATAAAAATTGCTCATTTTAAATATTAGACTTGCAACATTTAGAAACACAAAACAAATGCCTAGGTTAACACAAGAGCAGAGGGCCTTAGGAATGCTGCAAATGGGGCACTACAAACCTATGTTGCAAGATCAATGAACTGCTATCGTAAAACTGTGGGCATCTTGGTCCAGCGATTCGTAATAACATATCGACCAAAAGGCAGGCCAAGAACAGGCAGACCCCCCCCCTACCCCCCCCCCCCCCCCCCGAACCTCAATGCCAACACACATTGCCCCTGCATAATAGATTCTGGCCTGGAACGTCATCGGGGTCGATGCGTTGGACTGTGTGGTTAGCAGACATACAATAGCAAAACTAAACAACCAAGAGCCAACACATGCTACAGAGGTCCGCTGTTGAACATTGAGCATTGGGCCGTGGAAAGTTTCTTATTCAACACGCACTATTGTCTATACTACCGCGGGTGTGCAGGCGAAATTTCAGTAAAGTCGGGGGACTAGTTTTCGAGGTACAGACTCGTAAGGCTGTATGGGGTCAGTCTGGGAAAAACCAGAATGTTCAACTTTTTCTCGTAATTAAATTTTAATTATTCGAATGAAGTCATGGAAAGTGTCCTCAATGCTGCTTTGCTATAGCGAATCCTTCTGTCGAGATGCATCCAACATTTTTGTAAATCGGTAAAATAGTTTAGGAAATAATTACTTTTTAGTGTGCATGGGGGTCGGTCTGACTAACAATCCAACATATTGTCGTACTTGTTATATATTAGCGAGACGATAAGTGGATGAGTGCTTTCAGCCGAATAAAACGCAGCTCTCCGAATTCACCCCGTTCCTCTGTCACTGTTTCGATGGGGACGTGCTTGTAGTGATGTGACAGCAATTTGAACAGTAAATGATTGTTATCGCCTCGCTACCGTCGCTATATCCTCTGGACATGCGCTGTGGACGAGTATCATTGCTTGGTTGTAATGATGTAAGGCTGGTCGGCTAGAAAGGTGATACCTGTCTGAAGAGTGAAATGAAAGGCACGTCTCAGCAATGGTCGTCTTGCTACGGTATTGGACAGGGATAAGACAATGTTACCTTGAGCGCACTGTGAGTGATGCGTAAAGGACCGCGTCGTGAGATATGACCATCAACTCCTCTCTGACGAACACTCTCGGTGGCCCGTCTTTCAATTAGTACAAGTTGGGTTAGCGTCTTTGATGTCGACCCTGTCGATGTTGTATGTTTTCATGGACCATATCGGAATTGTGGTGTTTTTTTCTGCTTTCTCCCTCGTATTCGCTGAAATGATCAGGAAAGATTTTCTGTACCGTTTTATCAAGACGCTGTGTTGTTGCCAGTGACGATTCAACAGATTTCATGAATATTGATGGCTTTGATTAATTATTTGCTCGTGTCTGTACGCGTAACTGTTGACCCCATCGATAGCGATCCACCATTTTGTGTCCATGGGAGACAGCAAGGTCTTGTTTATTGTCAGTCCATACATCCTGTGTCTGCTTCTTCTCACCGTGTTCATTCATAGTTTGAACGTTTTGTTCTTGAGCAGGTCTTCCTTGAATTTGGCGTGCTTCATGTCCTTCATGTCCCTTTTCACTGAGGAGACTCATTCAAATCCTCTGGTGGGGAGATCCGACTCATAGTCCAGTGGTGGTGATGGTTGGTAGGTTGATTCGGATAATAGTCTTTCACGCATTTGCTGTTGGCTTTCGTGTATCACTTCGAGGCCATGGAAATCCCGCATCAGAAACATTTTTTCCACGAACATGTGCATGTTGCAATCCGTCAGCAATTTCAGTTCCACGCCAGTCTTCTTCAACTGGGCGTCCAAGGATAGGCCAGGGGAAGTGAGTTCCAGACCGTATTGTTTTGAACATGTTTTCCTCAACGCCTCGAACGCATCGAGCAACAGCAACGTGTCCGTTTTCAAGTACAGGTCGTGGTAGTTGCCCAGGGCACAACTGTTCTCATGCACGTAATCGTCTGGAGTGATGGCCGAGTCGGTCAAGGTGCTGTGAAATCATTTGATGGCCGGTAGTCACTTATCATCGAACTTGGGCCAATCGTTCATGCATCTATATGGTAGACGTACTTCAGGAGCAGCAGTCGGTTTATCGATTGGTGATGTGGAAATCGTCGGGTTTGCTGGCTTCTGCCAGACTATCCAGAGATGATGGAAGAAACTGAATGATGCTGATGAATTTCAGACCATTCAAGGAGAACGAGATGTATTCCCGTGTTGTTATCTCATGCATGGCATTTGCCGTCAACCTTCACGACGGACTGCATGATCAAGTGGGAATCGCACCGCAAAGGTTGTGAATCATGATGGGGATTTTTATTGTGTTGGCATCGATTCTGAGCTTCAGGTTGCACGCATTTTGAGCTGTGCCCTTGTTCTTTCTGGTTACGTGGCAATGATATCTCACAACTCTGCCGCTCTGGGGTTGTTCACACAGGTCAGAGGTCTTGGGCCTATTTGTGGGCAAGTTTATCCTCTGACAACATGCACACTGAAACAGAATCCGACAACTTTTCCCTGAATTTTCTCTCTTCCTGATGTAAGTACGTTAGATACGTTTCGGACACGTCGGGACCTCGGTAGATGAAGGGAGCATTCATTCGTCCCTCGCTTCCGATGACCACCTAACCGAACTTGTAAGCTTCATGTTCCTGTATTTTGTGCATGAAACGTTCATCCTTGTATGGAGTTTCGGTGTGGACGTTTTTGACGAGGGCTTCAAAGTTGGCATAGACATAGGTACATCAATTCAGACAGCTGACTGTCCCCCGTTTCTGCAATCCTCCCCGTGCGACTCCACCAGGTCAGCTTGCCATGTGGGTACTATTCGCAAAAGTGTTTCTTTCTGGCATATTCTCAACAGTCTGTGGTTTGATACACACGTAGTGGCACTTGTCACCTTATTGAATCACGAATAAATTGATCGTCTTGCGTCCGCTTTAACTGATCCTGTACCTCATCGTCGCATTCCCTTCATGTCCAAACACGTTGATGGTGAAGTGATCATTCTGTTTATTAATTTTTGTGATCTGACAGATGGGCGTTGAATTGATTATGTTGTCATGGTCGAGCCCCTCGTCTTCAAAGTATCTGGAAGGTCAGTCCAAATGCGAGTTGGCTGGAAACAGCATGGATGAAATCGCCACCCTCCTGCAATCATTGCCTTGGCCTTTGACGTTGATTATGGTGTGCTTGGTCTTGTAGCAAGGTGGTAGGTCTAGGTATGACCTCCTTTGAAAGGTTTGCCCTTGACTATGTCCACTTAGACCTCAACAGTCGTGTCCATGCCCCAAGCAGAGACCATAGCCGTGTAGCATTCCAGGTGTTGATGGGCGTTTCGACGGACTTGGTTCGAGTCTTGACTTCTTGATTGACCACTACCTAACGAAAGTCATGAACAAGGGAACACTGCTCGTGGCTTAGGTTCCGACGCAAAGATGCAGCGTGGTCCTCAGTGCAATATCGAAGACTAGAATATTCCACACGCTATCAAGTATACAGGGGATGCAAAACGTTAGTTTACAGGTGGTCTCAGAATTCGATGATTTGACTAACATCCTGGAAAATGTGCTTGGAATTAGATGCTGACCTTACATGTGTACCTTGGCAAAAGCGGGCTTTGCTCAAAGTCAAAATCAACAAAGGGATCAAACTCCCGTGGTCCAGAGAAGAACAATACCACATTTGCTTACCCGACAACCGATATTTTTTATATTGTATTGTCCTCTTAGTTGAACTGTTTTAGATCAAGTTACTAGTTTTACGTTCTCTGTGATATTCTAGTTGGTTTTACTGTCCTTTGTGGACAGATCTTTATAGTTTGATTGATTGATTTATGTGTGGTTTAACGTCGCAGGCGGCAATCTTTCAGCCATATAGCGACGTGAACATTGAGAATCCAGACAATATTCTGCCAACAAAGGGCAGTAAAAAGTTACTCAGTATCACAATATTAAAAGGCAATACAATAATCTGCCAATGAAAGGCCGCAAAATGTAAGTCAGTATTATAATATTAAAAAGCAAAACACTAATCTACCAACAAAGGGCAGTAAAACGTTAGTCAATATCACAACTGTTGTAAAAAACTAACAACTACAGATAAGAAATAGCGTTTTGATTACCTGGAAGACCAATGAAATGATAGGGGTAAAAGCATGCTGTATGTCAAAAGACAAATTATAACTTATTTAACAGATTTATTTCTTTCAGGTAACCTAAAATTAGGTGATAACTCACATTGTTAAAAAGATCTTTTAAACTATTAGACGAATAAAAAGTACTCCTTGCAGGAGCAAAATCCACACAGTCAAGTAGTATATGCTTGACTGTTATTTGCTCCTGGCAAGGAATACAGAAAGGGGCGTCTTCACCCTTCAAAAGGAACTCGTGCGTGTACCGAGAATGGCCTATACGGCAACGTCTAAGGATAACCTCATCAAATCGAGTAACGCAGTTTAGATGAGTATATCCAATGGCTGGCTTAATTTGAAATAATTTATTATTGATCTGTGTATCCCACAGCGCCTGAAAGAGTTGGCGTACATATGAACGGATACAGGGCCTAAAATCTCTATACGAGATACTAAAAGGAGAGATTTCCTTGTCCAAGGCTGCCTTGGCCTCTGCATCAGCCTTGGAATTGCCTCTAATGCCCATGTGGCTGGGCAGCCAGCAAAAGACGATGATGTACGAGTTCATGCATAACGACTGGTATGATTCCAGAATATTAATAATGAGTGGATGAGAAGGAGAGCGATTCTTAAGTGCTTGAAGGCAGGACAATGAATCTGAGAAGACAACAAATTTACGCAGATTGTTGTGTTTCATATACTGTAGAGCTGTTAACAAAGCATTTGCCTCAGCTGTAAATATAGAAGCATTGTCTGGAAGCCGAAAAGACAATGCTTCAGATCCAAAGACAGCAGCAGAAGCAACCTTACCACCATCCTTGGATCCATCTGTAAAAATAGGGTAGTAGGAAGTATACTTATCTTGTAGGATAGTAAATTCCTGCTGATAGACCAATTCATTTGTTTCTGATTTTTTAAACTTGGAAAGTGATACATCAACCTCTGGTTCAACGATACACCATGGTGATGTAGATATAAGACGGGATTCGGCAATAAGATTTAGATCAATGTCAGCATCAGATATGTGCTCTCTAATTCTGATGCCGAGGGGTGGAACAGCATTAGGTTTTTTATCATAACGGTGAGAATACTTTGGGTTAAAAACACAGTTAAAAGCAGGATTAGAAGGGTTTGATTTTAATTTGGTTATATACTGCAAAGATAGTTTAATGCGTCTTAGAGACAGTGGAAGCTCATCAGCTTCCACATACAGAGATTCTACAGGAGATGTGCGAAACGCCCCCATGCAGAGTCTGAGACCCTGGTGGTGGACAGGGTCCAGTAGCTTTAAAGTGGCCTTAGTGGCCCCACCATAAACGATAGAACCATAGTCCAGCTTGGAACGGACTAAGGAACGGTAGAGATTGAGGAGTGTGGCTTGGTCGCCACCCCATTTAGTGTTAGAAACAACTTTAATGATATCTAATGCCTTCAAGCACTTAAGTTTCAGTTGCTTAATGTGAGGTTTGAAAGTGAGACGTCTGTCAAAAATAAGACCAAGAAACTTGGCTTCATCCACAACTTTAATAGGATGTTTATTCAAATAAAGATTTGGTGCTTTGTGGCAACTTGTTTTACGGCAGAAATGTATACAATTGGTCTTTGTCATAGAAAACTTAAAGCCATTTTCTAAGCACCATCTGTGGATTTTATTGAGGCACAGTTGTAATTGCCTCTCGATGGTCTGCATATGTTTGCCACGACATGACATATTAAAATCATCAACAAAAAGAGAACCATCAGTATTATTATTTAAAACTTTTGACAGACTGTTTATCTTAATGCTAAAAAGAGTAACAGACAGGATACTGCCCTGTGGGACACCTTGCTCTTGCTGAAAATAATCAGAAAAAGTGGTGCCCACACTGACCTTAAACTGTCTGTTACTCAGAAATTTAGAAATGAATTCTGGTAATCGGCCACGGAGGCCTAATGAATGTAAATCTTTTAAAATACCATGTTTCCATGCTGTGTCGTATGCTTTCTCAAGATCAAAGAAGATCGACACAACATGGTCACCGGCAATGAAAGCATCCTTAACATATGATTCCAATCGAACGAGATGATCAATGGTGCTATGGTTCTTTCTGAATCCACACTGAATATCAGAAATAAGATGGTTGGATTCTAAATAATACACCAAGCGGTCATTGATCATTCGTTCCATTGTTTTACAAACACAGCTAGTCAGCGAGATCGGTCTATAGTTAGACGGATCAGTGGCATTTCGGCCTGGTTTAGCTACAGGAACTATGGTAGCATTACGCCAAGAGTTTGGAAAATTGCCAGAAGTCCAAATTTTGTCAAAAATGTGAAGTAAAGATTCTAGAGATGACTGGGGCAAGTGTTTCAACAGCTGATAATGTATGTTATCAGGCCCCGGTGCTGTATCATGAGCTTTATTTAAAGCAGTAAGCAGTTCGGATATAGAAATTCGTCATTATACTCTTCACCATTGTCTGAAGAGAAATCAATTTTGGACTTTTCCTGAGTTTTCTGATATCGCTGGAACTCTGGCACATAGTTATCAGAAGACGAATGTTTTGCCAGAGTTTCAGCCAATTTGTTAGAGATATCAGACTTATCAGTTAAAGTGTCATTTCCAACAACTAAATGTTGAACAGAGGATTTAGAACCTTTACCTCTAATTTTGGCAATCATCTTCCAAACGTTTGAAATTGGGGTCCGAGAATTAATCTTGGAAACATACTTATGCCAAGACCCATGCTTTGATGATTTAAAGCAGCGACGGGCCTTGGCAGCATTAATTTTGAGTTGACCTAGATTGTGGCCGGTAGGATGTCGGCTGAAGTACTTTTCAGCCTTCTTCCTTACTTTTCGAGCTTGTTTGCATTCACTCGTAAACCAAGGTTTACGAGTACGTGGAACACCAGAGGTCTTAGGAATGGTCTTGTTTGCTATATTTAAAAGTGTATCAGAGAACGCTTGAATAGGATCTCTTGCATCAACAAATGATTTACTTGAAATTTCATCCTCACAAAGCAGCTGGAAACGAGGCCAGTCTGCCTTGTTGAAATTCCACTGTGGCAAAGTAGAATCACTACATGTGTCTGAGACTGATAATAGAGTGGGAAAGTGGTCAGAACCACAAAGATCATCATGAACTGACCAAGATAAATCACTGTATACACTAGGGCTACATAGCGTTAAATCTAGAGCTGAATATGTCCCTGAGCCGGGATGTAAATATGTGTGTGACCCGTCATTCATAATGCACAGGTCGTTATTTAAAATGAAATTTTCAAGCAGCTTACCACGACCATTACAATCATTAATTCCCCACAAAGGGTTATGACCATTGAGGTCGCCCATGATAACGCATGGTTGAGGTAACTGATCATATATCTCCTGCAGCTCAGACTGTGTACAATGAGCTGAAGGAGGAATATAAATAGAACACAATGTAAAAACAATTTGTAATGTTATTCTGAGAGCAACTGCTTGCAATGAGGTTTTTAATGGAACAGGGCTATGGATGATGCCCTGCCTAACCAATATAGAAGAGCCACCTGTAGCTTTATCTGCATTAGCAGGTGAAAATGAGTGATATCCACTATATCGTCTAAAATCAAAATGATCAGTCTCTTTCATATACGTCTCTTGGAGGCAAAATGCCACAGGATTGAAGTCCTGTGACAAAAGTTGCAAGTCGGGAAGGTTGTTCCTAAGACCTCTACAGTTCCACTGTATAAGGTGTGGGGCCATAATTAAGGATGCTTACTTGGAGGAAGAATTGGAGATCTCCCTCTTCTTCTACTGGAAGAATAAGAACGGTTGCCACCTCTAGACCGAGGCGTATGTTCATCACGAGAAGGTGATGGGCTGGGGGTTCTAGAGGAAGGACCAAGTTCCATATTTTCAAAGACTTCATAGGAATTCCTAGTTTCAACTGTTTTTGGTTGTAAATCAATCTGTTTGTTGGATTTGGTTTTAGCGTGCTTCTGCGCTTTTTGGCTATTTGGGGATGATTGCAATTTGTAGAATTGTTGGACGGGGTCTAATTCTCCCTTGGAGACTCGGCCAGAATTTTTAGGGTTTTGTTGTTTAGAGGTTGAGGAATCTAAAGATTTGGTAGAATTAGAAGGTTGTGAAGAGCTATCTGTCTGAGAGTGAGCTGACTTAAGGGAGATTTGTCTAGGTTGTTCTGCCTCAAGCCATGTAAAGTCAGTTTGACAAGAGGCTGAGCAAGTGGTCTTTCTAATTGATTGAGAAGCAGCTGCAGAGTAAGATTGGTTGATATTAGGCAGATTTCCTTCAACGATAGTTCTGGCTTCATAGTAGGTGATGTTTCTTTGTGTTTTCATTTTTACTATGTCATTTTCTTTTTGGAAGACTGGACACTGCTTTGAGAATGCTGGGTGATGACCCGAGCAATTAACACAACGTGCCTCCTCATTACATTCTGAGCCTTCATGCTCTGATGAGCCACAGCGAAAACAAGCCTTTGAATTCCTGCACGAGTTCGCACCATGGCCGAACTTTTGGCATTTGTAACACCGTAGTGGAGGTGGGATATAGGTGTCCATTTTGATATTACAATAGCCTGCTCGAATTTCCTTTGGAAGTTGAGCACATGCAAAAGTAATCAAATAGGTATTAGTGACAATGGTTCCAGTTGGTTTCTTCAGAGAGAAACGTTTAATATGGGATACTCCTTGTGGGGAGAGGGCATGAACGATTTCCTCTTCACTCATATCTGCTAAGTGCTTATCTCTGTCCCTGATGACTCCCCTACAGGAATTCAAAGACTTGTGGACGGATGGACGAACAGGTACATTTGCCAGTGACTTGGTTTTCAATAAGTTTGATGATTGGTGTTTATTGGCACATTCTACAAGAAGGGCTCCAGATCTCAACTTACGAATGTTGTCAACATCACCTGCAATCCCTTTGATAGCCTTTTCTACTGCAAAAGGGTTGAGTTTTACTGCAGCAGATTCCTGACCTTCAATGACAATAAATTTGGGCCAGTGACTTGACTTTAATGGATTTGTTTCAACTTCTTCGTCGGATGAGCTAGAATACAAATGTCTTTTCTTGGCGGTTGTTTTGGAAGACATGGTGAGATTTAGTAAGTTCGTCATCCCTGCTCCCCACCCGCCACCGAGCACCAACAAGGGCGGTGCCACTGTCTGCGGATCTCCAGCAGACTGGCACCAGGGATACAGGGATGATATACACTGCTAAGTAAGGTCTGCCCAGTCATCCACTGAAGAAAGGGAGAGTCCTCCCCGCTATCAGAGAACAAGCCTTTCTCAGCTTCAAACTGAACGAATTCAAACCAACAGTTTGGCTCATGAGCCATCGCCTTCTAGGAAGATGGTGGCAAAGAAACGTCTGAGCTTTAGTACATTTAATACACAGCAATAATCACTATATGTTGGCCACAATAAAGTATGACTTCCTAGGGCATGGCGTGACCAGCCAATTGACCAAGACGAGCCCACTTGGCCGCCCCTCTAGGGGAAGTCCGGGTCAAAGTGGTGTGTTGGGGCCAGGTCATATAATTGCCAATGGCCTGACCCCTCAACCACCAGACAACCATCTTCCCCCGACAGTAGGCTGCAGCCCACGGCCAACAGGCCGCCTCATTTCAGTCGCCTTCTACGACCAGCATAAGGATACTGGGGACCAATTCTAAACCCGGGAACCCCACGGGTTGGTAAGGAAAGGGATAGGATAGAATAGCCAAAAACAAAAGTGACAGCAAAGCAGGACAAAAGACTGGATCAGAGGAACAGTTCAAGGTAAAGCATGGGAAAGTAGACAGGAAAGCTGGAAAAGAGGAAGAGCAGGAATGGTGTCATTTTGCTACCGAAGGCATTGCTTCCCCCACACCACGAAGAGGTATGACACCCTGTGGGGGAGATCTTTATAACGTACCATTACTTAATATGTTGTTTTATAACTAATCGCTGTCATCAGGATATGGCTGAAATATTGCCGATGTGACGTTAAATATTAACTCACTCACTCATAAATAATAGGATACCATCTGAGACGTTTGAGCCAGTAGACCATGCTGTGTGGATGTACACTGCACCGTTACCAGATCAGGTAGTATGTTTGTCACCCATGAGAATAACAGAGCGTTACACAGTATCATCCTGGTGGGCCAGACTCATGGACTAGTGTGATTCAAGGTTCCACACTTATTGTAGAAGTCTATCTTACAGATCCCTACAGAGAAAACGTAACAATTCTGCATGGGTTGAAAAATGCTGGCACGATCGTCATCGAAATAAACGCTGTCACAACCGGGAAGAGTCTCCATCACAAACCTCGAAGGGATCATAATTTTTCAAAAGGATTTCATCAGATTCAAAGAATTCACGTATATAAAAACATATACCTCATCAGTTTAAAGTAATTTAATCAAATATTGATTTTTGTCTGTCTTTAAATCCTCAGAGTTTCACAGATAAAATAAACTGAAAGTCAATTCTGACAGAACCAGATTTTGGTAAAGGGAATCTGGAAAGGTATTAAAAGGTACGGGAGAGAATTGATTGAGCATACACTTGATGATGGTAAATGACAAAAAGTTGAAGACAGTTATAGACGTAGAGAAATACACAAATGACTTAGCGGAAGACACAGACACTTGACTTCGTTCTCACATAATGAGCCGTGACTGACGTTTGTCCTTATTACGTGTTTCCTTAGCCATTTCTCGTTTGCTAATATGATGACAGTTTTCTTCAAGCGGTGCTTACTGTGTTCCGTAATACACATGTTGCACACAAAGATAAAATACTCAATTGTTAATGTGTCAAAATAAAATTGTGAACGTCTTCTATTATCCATGCAAACCTGAAATGTCTGTATATTATCACGCGTCACTTGCATGATCCTTGTACTGCACGAAATGATTGTTTTTCTAACTGACATTTTCGTTTTCTTTTAGACAGAGTAATCATCCTCGGCGCTCTATCACTGGTAGCGTTCTTGCTTGTAGCAGTGGCTGGGTGTTACATTTGTTACAACAAGGGTCTGTCCAACTCAAGGTCAGTATGAAAATGTGGGATTGGATTTTCGGTTTCTTGCAGAGACAGTCATGATCTTTATTTAACAAATACCGGGCCGTGTAGTAGAAGGTCGACTGTAACATCCCCGCCGTACAAGTGTAATGTTCTAACATGATTTCACGCTATGTCTATCGATCGAAATTAATAGCATATGACGGGTCGAGACAAGTCAGAGTAACGTCTGAGACAAGTCAGAGTATGGTATACGATAGTATCTGAAAAGATTATCACTGTAGTATATGAAAAGATTATCACTGATTATCACTGGCATCAGACAGGGATTGTGTATTGCTCACTGACGGTACGTTCTAAGACTGATATTCTACGCCTCGACATACTGCTATTTCCAGAGTAATAACCGCGTTGAATCTCCTGCATTTGTTTGTTAAGCGTGTCTAATGGCATTGGGATTTCAGTCTCGTTGACATGGTTGATAGGACCATTGCATTCAAGTTCTGTAGACCAATTGTCTTGATAAAGATCACTTGACTGTCTGATACAGTGTGCAATGTAAGCAGATTACTGTCATGCAGGTAGGCTATTTCCGTGTGCAGTATTCAGCAATAAGTTAATAAATCCAACTTTGACAGTAGGTCCAATATCCTTCACTTTCACTCTCGGCCTTTAGTGGCCACAAATTTATAAATTCGATTAAGAGGTAACACTACAGCAGCAGAAGGCAAGTTGTTATTTATGGTTATTTATAATCACCGGATTGTCCAGACTCGACCTGAATACAAACAACATCGCACAATTGCAATACCGATGAAACAAATACGTGCTCATGATATAGACACAATTTTACAATCGATAATTTCTTTTGAGTGCTTAAAGAGTTTTGACGCTTCTATTTGCTAAAGGCACAATTAGGATAAAGTCAACCCCTCACTCCAGTACAATTACATACGTAATAGGTCGCAGTTGTGTTCACACATGTTTTGAGGACCACTGACAACAAACTGGATGTTTCATTATAGATCCTCCGACCACCAAGAAGCAATTAGTTCTCTGGAGAAGGCTGAAGAAGAAGAGGAGGAGGCGGAAAACGTGCAGAAACAACGCAACTCTGAACATATCTACCATGATATAGATACAAATGAAATGGGGCCAGTTATTGTGTTTCTCTAGACTTTGGCCTGCTGAGTGTGTAGTGAATAGATGTAGTTAGTCACAACACTATGAAGTAACAACGCAGAGATGTTTCCCAAAGATTGATAGATTTTGCAAAACACTATTGTATTTTGGAAACTTCCCCGTAAACGGTTAAGATTTTTTAAAGGCAAGAAGCTGAGAATCCACAATCAATAACAGAACCTGAAACGTAGAACGATGCACTGCCATAGTGTTTATTAGTTCAAAATAGACCTACTGTAATGTGTTCGGCACACACTTATGTCTCAATGTAAACTGTTTGATATGAAGGTTAGGAATAGTTGCAAAAGAGAGAGAGAGAGAGAGAGAGAGAGAGAGAGAGAGAGAGTGCTCACACGGACACATTTGCTGAATCATAAGTATGTATCTTCAGTTATAGAGGAAATGAGGACGATTTATCTATCGATCTATCCGCACATATGCATGTATATACCTACACGTATATTCATGTGTATATTTATGTAATTGTGTGTTGTTGTGAAAGACGACAGCAATGTGTTTACATCCTGTCCTTTCAAAGAGAAATTGGTGTACACGTATATGCGTGATTCTAGGTAGTTATGGAGAATGACCCTGAAAACTGACCTGCATTGAGCACGTCTCATATATAAACGCGACGCGTTTTGTACTTCACGCATAACAACTGGGACCCAGTAACTGACGTAACAGACAAGTGGAGCGATAAATACTTGTCAATAAAAATGGATTATACCAATGGAGGATCTCCTTGTGCAGTTGTGACATGAGAGGTAACTGCGTTTTAACGCCAAACTAAATCTTTCAGTAACTGTTATCTCTCTCTCATTCCCTCGCACTGTTTCACACTTTCCCTCACGCCGCTCTCTTTCTCTCACGCTCTCTATCTAATGCTTTCTCTCTCACACACACTCTCACACACCTCTCTTATTCTCTTCTCTCTCACGCTGCTCTTATATTCTCCTCTCTCTCGCTTTCTCAATCTCTCACAGCACTCATTGACTCTTTCTCACGCTCTCTCTCCCACCCACGCTCTCCCATCCACACTCTCACACCTATCATTCTCTTTTTTCTCACTCTCTCACGTGGCTGTCTCGGCGGAACTCATGGTCTTTCTCACACCGCTCTTTCAGGCGTTCTCTTACGCTTTCTTTTCCACACATGCTCTTTCTCTCACACACTCACCGCTCTCATTCTCTCTTCTCTCTCACGCTGTGATCTTTCTCTTGTTTCTCACGCTGCGCTAATTCTCTTCTCTCTCACGCTTTCTCTCTCTTTCTCATTCTCTCATCTCATTCCCTCATGCCCTCTTTCTCTCCGACACACACCCTCTCAAGAATCGTTCGTTTGGTTATTTACATTTCACTTCCAACTGAAGAGTTTGTTTAGTGTACAGATACAGTAGTTTCAAGTTCAGTCGACTTGCTTTGTCGGGATACGTGGATTTCCATACATGTGTCAAGGTGATAGTGGCAGTGCTATTTATATATGTCAAGTGCTAACAAATATCGTTCAGGTGCATTTTTACTTTAGCATGAAGCGTGCAAGCCGATATGCATATTCTCCGGGAGAAGAATGTATTCCACGAGAATCCGTGTATTATCAAAAGCCGGAAAGGGGCGCACGGTGTATTCGCGGATCTATAAATCGTTGATCTATAAATAATATGCGCAATTGATAACAGTACCAAGCGTTAATAGGAATGTTTATGTCAAAACCCTGTGAAGACTTAATTTTAGAGCTTGGCGTTTGTTATATGCTTGTAGTTATGAACACGGTGCCCCATGCTCCCGTCGCGAGCCAAGTGTCCTCGTTTTCGGATATACCCAATAACTTGTTGTGTGTCGCAACGGTTGGTTAGGGTGACCTCGACTTTCATTGAACAGCTCTGTGATCTTTTTTTGATGGGTCATGCTTGAGTGCTTGATAACGTGCAGTCTGACCGACATCTGTATCATTATGGAGGAACACAGTTTGTCGCTTGTGTTAGCTGCTGAACATATGAGACATTATCGTTATGATAATAGTCATGTGAGACCCATTTCGTGTCTGTCATATAAAATAACATGTCTCAGTCTTTGACCTTTGAATGTGACGGTTGAGTCACGATCTGTGATTATATTTAGGTGCGCACTAGGTCTGTTTCAGAATCACGTTTATGATGAGAGAGGCGGTCGGCATAGATTGGTGAGCTCATGATCAATTTTAAGATTACACTTCAAACGGAGATTGTTGTGGCGATCTTTATCAGTACGGTTAAGCCTCAAGATCATAAAAATACTTATCTTCTTATGCAGCTGGCTTGCAGCCTAGCATTATGTGAAAATGACATTTATGAAAGCTACGGTGGTTTCTTGGTTTCAGTAGTTCACATTCAGTCGTGCTACTAATCCAGATAAAGGAGGGTGCACATTTAGGGTGTATAGCAGAATGCTCACCACGATAAAATTAGAATTCATAATACAACAATTCGAAAACTTCAGATCCTAGCTATCCTCGTATCATAAGAACTAATTACACTTTAGAAAAATGTAGGTGAAACTTCTGATTACTGGCAAGATGTGAGCCAACGTTCATAGTGTCATGTCAGTCTGATGGTATAGTTGTGTCATGAGGATCATCCAGATGAGCATATGCTCTTACTCCTAATATGACATAGGGCATAAGGCATTCTTGTAAGAGTGAATAGAACAACGTGTTTTTATCTAGAGACATCACTAATGGCTCAACTATATGAGCAGATATTCTTTTTCTCGTTATATTTCTAGATCTCTATAGCAGAGAACTCAGGTTGGTTCATCGGTCCGATTCACGCAAACAAGAAGACCAGGTCTTCCGTTGCAAAAAATTAATCAACCGTTTTGCAAACATTCATTTCAGTAGTATAATAGGGCCGATGACCCCCCTTTCGCCGGAGATGATTAATATGCGTCAAACGCATTATTATGCAAACGAATGCCTCACACATCAGTGAAATTATGTGAATCGTAGCTATATGTTGCATTCAGAACATGATGTTTTAAAAGTAATGGTTCGAATTGCTAAAAAGTTATGAAATCATACTGAAATCAAATTGTAAATGGATATTTTACGTGGATTTGCCTTTACAAGGATGAGTCCATCCCACACAAACGCTACACCCTCCTGTTATCAATGGTATGAATGGGGGTTCATAGATCTGTGAAGTTTGTGTCAATCTCTGTCTAGTGACAACACATATCATCATCGAGATATATGAAGATTTCATTTTAAGCATAAACTGACTAAACATACAATGGGCTGCCTCAGAGTGTCTTGGGATCTTGCTCCCAGTTGTAGTAGAAGAGGTTGTCGAGATGTGCATCTCCTAAATGTTGGAGATAAAATCTTCCTGGCACTGCTGCGTGTGGCTGCAGGAAGTCTGCTGACGAGGAAAGTTGTTTCAATGGCAAACATAATCAGGTGTAAACAATTATAGACTGGTGATGAGCTCAATACCAGTTTTAATGGACAACTGAAAAGTCCTATTGACCGAGTCTGAGGATAATATTCTCTTTCGACGGTCCATAAAAGCAGGTATTTATCGAATTCACCAGTCTATAATGCGTTCTAAAAACCAAAACAAGTCTATTGGGTCAAGAAAAGTAAACACTAGAATGATGTCTTAGCTTGACGTCATAGTAATACAAGCCAATATGACTTTTGGTTCGTACCTGGGTTGGAGTCAGTAACCGCCTCTAGGTCAATCAGGTAGCCGGAAAAAATATGCTTACGTAATAACAAAGTTATTGGTGAAGTGCCATGAATCAAAGACAAGGCACAAAGATGCCTATTTAATAATCTTTGAATATTATGAGATGCTGAATGTTCACCTGGTTATGGTTGTGTTGACCAAATTACTAAGCCTGGTATGAGAAATTGGAAATCTCATGTACATGAAATTCTAGTGTGAATAGTTTTAACACTTTTGTTTATTTAAATTGATATATTGTGTTGAGAATTGTTTGTGAAAGTGTAGTTTATTATCCGTATTGTTTTCGTCTCAAATTATTACAAATGTTCGTGAAGTATATGTAGTTGTGCATTATTGTAACTTTGAATAATCCCCACAGTCTCTATACCTCCAAGGTAAAAATGACGTTAACAGTTTAAAATCAGCTTTTTTTGCCGCCATGTCGCTTTTGCTTTTACGTTTAAATAAACATTGTTTTCAGTTGGAATGCTGTTTGTCATGATCAGCACCCTTTAAATATCTGTTATCGACAGGTTTTATACTTTTTAGAAAAGAGATACACAGTCACAGGTGATGATATACCGTGCACACACCTACTACTACTTTAGGCAACTATTGCGGCATTTTGTTTTCAATACTGAAGGTTCCAAATAAAACTATTTTAGGTAAGAATCCTATTTATTCACAATCAGCGCTCTTTGAGTGTCTTAAAAAGTGTAATTTACACTACTGTGCACACATACCACAATTGCAGTTTCATGGGTTTAAAACACTTTTTTCAGTTTGGTATTGTCGTAACTGGGGTTTAGTTCTTAGTAAGTCCTATTGCCAGTTACTTATTACGACGTCCGTTCCGCATTGTCGGGGGTGATCAAGTTACATACTCGCTTGGTCCGTCCGAGCTGCTACGTCTATGAGTGAGAGGATGTCTGACGACCGGGACTCCCAACTATCCCCATTGCATTCGTGTACTGGCACTCTGGCAATACACTGAATAACCCAAAACGAGGTTCTATACTCACATAGGTTTACCCAATCCCTCTCTTCATTACAAGATGACATTGCCTGGACAACCAATTGTCACAATTTGTCTCTAGATATTACGGATATATAAATGGACTGTAGAGAGTTAACCATATTGAAAGAAACATCATCGAATGTCCTAGCAAAATCCTCGAACCAACAATAAAGTTTAACCTCTGGATAAATGACCGAAGGATAGATATACATGTATTATGGATTGTTAAGTGATCAATACGGAAACCTACCTCTGACGCTACAGTTTTAACATGTTTCACAAAAATAATAACTTAACCTCCTGTTTAGTATATATAGCTAAAGCTTCCAAATAAATAGGGAAATACCTGGAGTGTACATTACCATTCTTATGTAAAGGAGCAATGACTGATCATGATTCTGGAAAGCAATCATTTTTAAACATGACACTGTATGTGATATACTGTAAGATATGGTACAACCATGCTCACTGTATATTGAAAAAAAAATAATGAACTCCTGAGAATTTGCCACACCTCAGTACTTCAATGTCGGTTAAAATTTCCTCCTGTGTAATATGAAATTCTAAAATAGAGTCATCACATATTACCGTATGTACAAGCAGCCTTTTCGTGTATGTTAGAGTAGTCCGAGCTGCTACGTCGGGGGGTAGGGGTGGGGGGATAGTCGACTCCTCGTCTGTCTATCCGTCCGTCCGTATATCATTTTGTTTCCGGAGCATAACCCAAAAACCGTTCAACATTTTTAGACCATAATTGATAGATACAGTAATCTCAAACTATTGTTGTGCCTTTGGTTGTTTACAGATGTTTGCCATTTTTATTTTTTTTGTTTGTTTTTTCTATGGAACGTTTCGATCTTAGTCAAATGGCGGGGTAGGTCCGTTCAATTTTTTTCTGCAAAACCTTGATAGATATATCAGTCAGAAACTAAAGTGCTGCCTTTTGCTATTTACAGATTTTTCTAATTTATTACTTTCTCAGTGTCCATTGAAACATTTCAGACTTCGTCTCAAAATGGAGGGATGGGCTTCGTTTCCGGAGAAGAACTCAAAACCCGTTCAATATCTTCGGCAAAACTGGGCATATATATCAGTCAGAACCTACAGTAGTGCCTTTTGGTATTTACAGGTTTTTGTGATAGATTATTTTCTCAGTTTCCATGGAAACGTTTCAGACTTTGTCTCAAAATGGAGGGATAGGCTTCGTTTCCGGAGCAGAACTCAAAAGCCGTTCAATATTTTTCTTCAAAACTTGGAAGATATGCCAGTCAGAACCTAAAGTGGTGCCTTTTTGTTATTTACAGACTTTTGTGATTTATTGTTTTCTCCGTTTCCATGGAAAGATGTGTAGCAGACCCCAGACTGGTGCCTTTTGGTATTTACAGGTTTTTGTGATTTATTATCATTTTCAGGGTTGCAATGAAACGATTTGGACTTTGTATCAAAATGGAGGGATGGGCTTCGTTTCCGGAGGAGAACTCAAAAACTTCTGAATGTCTGTCTGAAAAAATTGGCAGATATGTGAGGCAGACCCTACAGTGGTGCCTTTTGCTATTTACAGATTTTTGTGATTTATCATTTTCCATGGAAGGGATTCGGACCAAGTCTAGATAGGGAGGGATGGGCTTTGTTTCTGGAGCACAACTCGAAAGCTTCTCAATATTTTTCAGCAACGCTTGCCAGATATGTGAAGCAGACCTGGTGGCTTTTGCTATTCGTTTCCGGATCACAACGCGAAAACCATTTGGTATTTTTCGACAGATCCTGGCAGATATATGAGACAGAGATCTTGAAGGGGTGCCTTTTGCTGTTTACAGACATAAGGCATTTATATTTTTATGCTTTCCATGGAAACGATTCAAACAGTCTAAAAAGCATCAAGTAACCTTGACTAAAAACGTTCACTTCTCGTATTCTACCTCATGGAATAAGAATCAAACCAGTCCTTTCTACTGCTAATACTGAACTAAAAAGTATATACTCATGGAAAAAAATAAGGGAACACATGTTTCTTAGGGCAATTCAAAATTTCTGTTTACTAACTTCAGCGCCGTGTGTTTTCGTGAAAAGCAGTTAACTCAAAGTCACCATAATGCCTTACATGCATCCTATCTTTACTACATCCTTGTGCACTGTCAAACACAACGGTTAAAAACATTGTTAACATGGCGAGACAGTACTTAACTTTGGCATAGAAATGGGAGGCAATTGGCATGGTTAATGGTGGAAGCTCATTACGACAGGTTGCAACAACTTTTCACAAATCTGTTAGCGTGATATCCACTTTGGAATCTCTATAGAGCGACTGGTGACGTCAAAATGAGGCGTGGTCGGGGACGGAAAAAGAAAATCACAACACGGGATGACCGGACCCTACGCCTTATTGCTCTGCGCGACAGGTTCAAATCCTCCTCCAAAATCAATACGGAATTCAGGAGAAGAACAAACGTCAGAATTTGTTCACGTACAGTCTGCCATCGCCTTAAATCGGCTGGTCTAAAAAAACACCGTCTGTTGGTTGGAATCAACATGACTTAGCAACACAAGCGCCTGAGACTGCAGAGGGCACGGAACCTTGGAGGAAAACCGTACGTCAATGGAGATACACCATGTTTAGTGATGACAGCAGGTACACACTAGACCATAATGACGGTCGAATTCGAGTTTGGAGACGCGTTGGGGACGTCACAGTGCCTGCACCATCAAACAGCATGATCGTTATGGAGAGGGCTCTGTTATGGTGTTGGGCGGGTTTCCCCTTAACCACAAAACAGATCTTGTGCGTGCTGATGGCAGGATAACAGGTGTATGATATCGTGACGAGATCTTGAACCTGATTGTGATCCCCTTTTGTGGTTCGAATGTTCGAGTTCCAGCATGACAATGCCCGCCCTCACATCGCTCATGTTTGTGAGGACAGACTGAGGGCTGCAGGTGTCCGGGTGTTGCAATGGCCGGCTAAAAGTTTTGACCTTAACCCCATCGAACATCTTTGGGATGTTTTTGGCCGCAATGTTCGGGACAGACCTGTTCAACCCAACAATTTGGATGAACTTTTCGTGGCTCTCCAGGAAGAATGGCGTAGAATTTCGATTGGTACCATCCGTACACTCATTCGCAGCATGCCACGACGATGCCAAGCAGTTCTCCAGAGACATGAGGGACACACCCGATATTGATTTTCATCACTTGACATAAGCCTTTTCATCTGTATGAACTTTTTTCTTAATGTTTCAAAGATTAAAGTCACAGTTATTTCATGCGTTCCCTTAAATTTTTCCATGAGTATATATCTCCTTTTCCTTTTCCTCCTCCTTCGTAGTTGGTGAGGCAATAAGTAGAACTAACATTGAGCACATGTAAGAAGTCCGAAATTCAATCAATTACAGTACACACAATTTGATCAATTAAAAATACCTACATGACTATATTTATGGATGGATCCAATGATGGAGGTGCCGCTGCTTGTGCCAGAGTCAATGGATCAGAACAATATCTTCTCGATTACCAGCTCTGTTTCCACGCAGAATCAGCCGTTGCAAACGCCATGTAAAAAGCTCTCAAATATATAATAAACTTTCCAAATACACACATTAAAAGTGTAGACACACGCATAGCGGCTTGCATCTCTTACAAATAGTCTTAGAAAGACATAGAGACCCAAGGGTTACTTTTTTACATTTTGTTGTCAACTATTGGGTCACCATTGGACATCAAATCATTCGAATACAGTAATGCAAAATGATAAAATCCAGAAAAGATGACATAAATGTACACATATATAAAATTGAATACGCAAATAATGTCGTTTTCTAAACACAATTCTCCATGTGGATATATACGTCGTTTCTGTACTGAGTTCCATCGTGAGTTATATGTTGCAGCCTCAAGTATGTTTTATCTTTTTCAAGAGAAGAGAGCAAAGATTAACAACTGACATGACCTCTGTCTACCTATATTTCGTAGTATTTGGTGAGTATGTCGTTATTTTGGCCAGTCGAGGATGGAAACATATTAAAAAGATAACAGTAGTTGTAATGTGAACACGCCATATGTAATATCAAAGAATAATAATATAGAAAGACAGAAGTAAACCCGTAGCAGATGATCTATAGCCTGTTTTCATATTGTATCCTTAATTACTAGTTTACAATATATCTGTGATAGTCTAGTTCTTATACAATTTTTCATTGACAGGTGTTTAAAAGTTATAAATCTATAACATGTTTTAGTCACGATATGACTGAAATGTTGCCGATGTGACTTGGAGGTTTAGCTCACCCGTTCACCTTAGAAGAATGTTTTATATTTATGCTTCAAATTACAGACATGGCAGTGCAGCTGCTGCTATCTCTACTATTTTTCTGCTTAGCCAGTCTCAGTGGCTTGACATACGTTTGTGTAGTTTAAATTATTTAACACGTACATTACTTTGGCGGGGCTACTGGTAACAAGTGCTGACGTAATGGGAAAATGTCTGATCTTATAGCTGTTTTCCATTAATCCAGTCAGATGTTTCCTTGTGCTCCAAGTGAGCATTGCACAGATATGCAAGACTGGTTAATCTCGGATTTATTATTTGTGACTGTTGATTTGGTTCAAAGTGAATAATTCATGTGTTGCAGTACCAGGAATATTTTGCGTAAACCCTTGTCCCCCGGGGTTGTATGGAGAGCTTTGTGACAAGCATTGCAATGTCAACTGTCGCGCCCATGTCAACAAAGAAAGATATTGCGATAAAGACACTGGAGACTGCTCACTTAGTTGTGTCTCTGGACGGTGGGGCAGCCAATGCAATTTTCCTTGTAGCAAGAATTGCGTGGATCGTGTATGTTTTCAACAAACTGGACAGTGCACGAACGGTTGCACAGAAAACTACAGAGGATATCTGTGTGAAGAATACATAGGTAAAATAACAAAGTTTGTATAATCGTGCTTTCATTGACAAAACAGAAATCGGAAACAACCAAGTTATCACACTAACTATTACACATGTTTACCAAGATGTGTGCTGCATATGGGAGAATATGTGCCGGGCTGTAGCTGCAATGTTAGTTGTTATGACTGCAACTGTTTTTAGCCGTGTTTACATATCTACAGTAAAAACACTTTACATCATAGGAGTCAAAGATGCATCTCTGTGTTCTCCAGAAATTACAGATGGCTACTATACATCTGACAAAGTCACATTGTAGAAATATCTTAACATTCCACCATACTAGCACTTTTCACGTAATATGCCTTTTCAATTATGCCATGCATAATTCTGTAAAACATATAATATAATCATGTTGATATTCCAATGAAACATTTTAGATTCAGGGGAACACGGGGGAATTAAGTGTGTTTGTCAGCATCACGGCCATTGTTTCACCAACGTGTAAAACATCAGTTGGGAATTGCATCAGTTCTAGCATTCGCGACTAACGGGATCGGGTGGTCAATCTCGTTCACGCACATTGCATTATACTAGATCAATATTTATGATTATCTGGATTATTTGATCCAAACTCGATCTTATTTTGTGCACCTCGCCGCCATTAGCTCTAATGTTTCTTCGTGTGGTGTTTAGCAAACAAACTAGCAGCGGTTATTCCTCATATGTTTTCATACAATTAGCTGTTTAAATCGGCGTCACAATCTATTAACTTCCTCTAACTTAAATTTGTTTGGAGAGCATTCAACATACAGAACTGTTATTGAATTCTGCACCTCATCTAGAGATATCAACCGAAACACCAACAGAAGATCCACCAGAAAGGACACAGTCACACAAGCAAGACACTACTCTCCCCATCCTCACCTTATCGTTAATCATCGTCATCGTCATCGCCTTCGTCATCGTCATCGTCGTGCGTTTGTAAGTTCCTATTCGATTCGAATTATCACATTCAGGTTAAAAAAAATATAACGTCACTCTTATTTGCTGTGAATTGCTATCTATCTGTGTACAATATACTTCCTTGAGAATTCAGAATTTGGACCCTTCCCCGCAATTCATGACGGCCGTCAGAACTCTCCAAATGCATCTCTGATCTCGTTTGGTGGTTTATTGTGTGTCATTCTATCTTGATCGTTTGTCAAGATACATTTATCAATCACAGGAGTGCATTGTCCTTAAGAGATTTTTCCCGGCCGTTTTGTTATCGCTTGATAAAAATAAAAGTATTAAACATAAAAGTAGATGTACTCGTACGAACAGTACAAATGACACTGTCTCAGGCGCGAGATTATGTGTACACTTGTTTACAAGCTTGATGGACCTTTTATTCAACACTCGAACCAAAACGCAAAGTTTAGATTTGTTTTGTCGTGTGCATAGGACAAAGCATAAAATCTGTCAAGTCATCTTTTTCAAAGGATTTGGACACTGTCGGACCAAGGAAGGTTACATAATGGTTCGGATAATCAGCTTCGGTGACTTGGTTGATATGAGTCTACTTCTTTGATTAGCATTTCTAGAAGTTGGGTAGATGAAGGATGAGGACTATTTTATTGATCTACAACTGCTTTAATCCGTATAGGCGACGTTTCGACATAGATTCTACTGCCGTTATATAGAAGGGATGTCTGAGACGAAAATGTGTTGTTTATACAACAGAAGAGGTTGATAACACAGATAGGATACAGGATTAATATAATTAGGTAGATGTTCAAGATGTACATGGTTGTATACATGTGGAATTATAAGGATGTTGACTGGCAGCCAATAGGGAGTGATGTGCATAGGTGCTTTATTGGGCGATAAGATACTGTTAGCAACGAGGTGATGGACATAAGAGAAAATAAGGCATCTCGAGGGATAGTGGGAACATGAACGTCTGCTTGGACAGTTCTTCGCTTGACATAGTGGTTAGTAAGAGGGTTAGTTGTTTGCGTTCTTAATGCCCCGCTCAGTAATATTCCGGCTATACGGGGGCGGTCTGTCAGTAATTAGGTCTGGACAAAACAATTCTGTAATCAGAAACATAGTGTTCTTTTGAGACGTTTGGTTTAGTTTGTTGTAGATGGGGTACATTCCAGGATTCTGAGACGCGGAATAAAACACCAAGATTGTTGCTCTTACTTAAAGAGTCGCAGTTTGGTAATTGTGTTGATTGACTTTGACCTCTAGATATTCTCCAGTAAACTAAACAATTACCAAGCTTTGCGTATTCTTGAGTGTACATGCTGGCGTCGGCTGTGATATTGCTTCTAAAATAGGAGACTTCTTGAAATTAGTCGATACTGTGACTTGCAGTCTTAGTGGTCGTGTAGATTTTGCATTGATCTTAAGGATATTGGTCTTCTCGGTGTTGATCTTCAAGTCAATCGTTTCTCCTGCTGTGGCAAGGTCTTGCGGTTTGCTTTTGATGTCTGGTAAAGTTGAGCGAGCAGGGCAATGTCGCCAGCAATGTCAATACCTTCTAGACTTTTGGTCAAGTCTATTTAGTGCCGTGTCCAAGCAGAAGGAGGAAAGGGGAGGGGAAAGGATACGGCTAGCCTTGTTTTGTTTATGGTCAATTCACATGTGACAGGCCTCGCGGTTGTTTTACAGTATTTTGTCACTGAATTGGCAGTTCCATTTCAACAATAGTCTATAAAAAGATTTTATCATGATAATATTTAATCATCTCTAATATTTTGATGAAATGTATGACACCAAGTTCATGTTCCATTTTGCATTTGTTTCAGGCGTGCCATACATCGGAAACATTAGGGTGAGTGGTTTGCAATTTAAAGTCACATCAAGAGTATTTTAGTAATATGGTGACACTGAGAATTGTATAATGATAATCTTCGGCGATGTGAATACATGTCGACAAAGGAGAGTAAAACATTAGGCAATCGCTCTACGCATAAAACAACATTTCTATACAGAAGCATATAACGCAAGAATCAGTTCGTAATCGCGAGTGGTGGCGAGTGGTCATGTGCGTAGTGCTCAGGTCACCGTCAGTTGAAGTTCAGCACCGTCGAGCTCGAACGATCCTTGTATGGGTGGCCGTGTTTGGCATGTACCTCCTGCCCCACAACGAGGCACTTCCATAGCGAAGTGAGTTTGTTCAAATTTGCCTCTGTTCACCCAGCAGAAATTGGGTACCCGGTGACATCCTTGGGTTATCCGGGGTAATAATCATCAGATTCTGATTACAGCGGCCAGTGAGCAACTAGTCAGATGGCTACTTATCTCTATATAAGTGCATTATTATTAGTACTTTGTTACCCGAATGGACCTCAGATAGATTTAGAGCATCACTTCATATGTAAATGATAGTGACAATTATAGCTACGGATTAAAGGATTACATCATCTGTGAATAACAACGTGGTAGGAATAGATATACTCTGAATAACGTGGCTTTATGTACCCTCTCTGGGGGATAATCACTTGGCACCCTTCGAAAGTAGAACCGCAAAAACTCTGAAAAATCATACATATACTTTTCTCATATACAAAACGCACCCATCTACTCAAATTATTTTGCAAAACTGTACATAGAAGAGAAAGTAATAAATACTACCTCCGCACCCACGTCTGTATGGTCAGGCACGATCTTGCACGAAACCAACACACAAAAATGCATTTTGACTACATATGATAATGTAAGCATACCAATCACGAGAAGTTCAACTGTACATATTCAGCATCCATATTCCTCACATATATATAGAAATAACAAATTTGTGGCTACGGTTCAATTTTTCGGTTCGTTTACCGGTTGATGGAACTATATTTTCGGAGTGAACGACTTAATTTTGATAGGATATTTTCCTGCTTCTTCGTGAACATTGAAGTGCGATTTGGGGATACGATCCATGCAACCTTCAAACCAGTTGCTGTTGGTTGTATCGTACAAGTGAGTTGGTGGAGACCAATAACAAGCTTGGTTTCAAATGGGCCCAAGGTCCTGTATGCCAGTCCTTGAAGTACAATTGTACAAGTGTAATTGCGTATGCCAACTTGCAACTATCGTCGACTGTAATTTGGTAAAACCACAACATACAATGCATATATCAGTAGTGTTACTTGTAGTGCAGAACACGTCCAGTGCAGAACCAATGCGCGAAGGTCATTTCTGGTGACTGACCCCCTTTAAGCAAATGTCAAAAATCGTCTAATCTAAGCTGCGACTTCAAACAAGTATCTGAAGAGTGAAGACATCAGTATGTTGTCCTCCACTTTCCATGGATAGAGCGACTTGCAGCTTCTCGTGCAAATATTGACATTAAGTGGCAGGTGGATTTCCATGTGTGCCATATGTAATAGAATGTATCGTACGATAAACAATTTAATAATGGCATTTCAACGATGATGCTGTGATTTCTAATACTGTTACTATGGTGATCTACTTTCACTTGTTCTCGAGCTATAGCCTGTTTTTATATTGTATCACCCTTTACATTTACAGTATTTTAGATTTAGTTGCTAGTTCACATTGTGACAGTCTACTTAGTTTTACTGTCCTCTGTCGACAGATAGATAAATTGATTACCTTGTTTTCATCGCCACGTAGCTGTAATATTGCCGATGCAATGTAAAATTTTAACTCACTCATTCCAATACTATTAAGACGTAAGTCCCCAAACATTCGATGTAAAATTAAGTCTACCAGGTTTTTAATCGTAGTATTCATGCTATCTTAATTCTAGCAAGCATTTCATACACTCTTCAGCGACTGAAGGGATGATGTAAATCCAGCTAGGGTCCATGTAGGTAGCAAAGGTACAGTAAGTCCCCATGGTCCCTATTATGGTGATGTACGTTCGTTTGTTGGCGATCTAATGTTTAATATTGCCTGCTTTAATTACTAGAATGTTTTACTTTTCCGTGCTAGTTATATACCCATACCTGTGATGCCCTAGTATTTTTACTGTCCATCATGACAGGTTTCATTCTTCAAAATGTTTTCATTTTTCTTTCTAGTTTAACTCCTCGTAAATTACGAGGGGCATTTGTTAAGGGTGTCCGAGTTAGTTATCACAGCAAAAATTTCTCAAGTAGTCAACTGCTTATGTGTTTAGAGTTTTAGTCTTACAAACTGAGATGATTACATTGTTCAAATAGGTCTTGATTTCTGGTGCCTAGGTATACTGAAACAAGTTCTTGCAACTGGCAAATGGCGTACTGATCTACACGACGCAAGTTATTGGGGAGACGTATTTCGTGTGAAAAAAATCTTGTCAGAAGGACAGGTGGATATAAACTGTGTGGATACATATGGGAGAACACCACTTATGTGGGCGGTACATCAGAACCAAAAAGATGTTTTTGACGTTCTTGTGAGTAAGGGAGCCAGCTTATCACTGACAGACAAGAGCGGAAACAACATACTTCATTTTGCTTGTCTTGGTGGACATAAGGATATTGTTCAGAATATTCTCTCAAAGGAGACAGTCGATATCAACAGCAAAGACAGATACGATAGGACAGCAGTAAATATGGCAGAAAGGAATGGTTACATAGATGTGGTTGACTTACTAGTGAGGAATGGAGCTGATCTGTCATTACAAGATAAAATGGAAACACACTTCTCCAGGGAGCCTCTTCTCTGAGGTGAAACTGGATTGGCGGGACACGTTCTGTCGCACCATATTGTCAATTTTAACACAAGAGACAAAGCTACAATACCAAGACTGGCCACTGTATGACCTTCTTGTGTCTCGTGGCTCTAAGAGAAATTAAATCGAATAAAGTGAATGCACACTTTTATACACACAAATGACATCAACATGGCTCTTTGTGTGAGAACAGCTTAGATGCCTTGTTTACTCATACTGACGTATAATTTCAGAACGCAGAAATGACAGCTCGGTTTTGATATTTTATTTACGAATTGAATCTTTGTTATCAAATTAATTGCAAACTTTTCATATTTTTCATGAAGCTAAATGGTTTTAATGAGCACATGTATAATGATGACCCCTCTCACATGCAATGATACGCGATACACTCATAGAAATAAGCGGCACGGAGAAAGGAATATGTATACATAACCTAATAATATCCAACTAATCACAAGAACAACCTTAGACATAATTTTAGCACATCCTCAAGTTTATGTATGAGCTCTTTAAACACGTTTTAACCAGCCACAGTCGTGTCGTTTGTATTTTTCCAGGTCCAGGTTGCCAATGTTATTTTTTTTTTTTTTTTTATTTTTTTTAGTTTTTGTTTTTTGTTGTGTTTTGTCATATGTCGTTGTTCTGATGTTATTTCACCATGACACCATTCACAATTTTGCACATCAGTCGACTTTCATAACAAACAGTTCTTGGTCCAGTCTCCTACTCTGTATTAAAGTGTCTAAAATCTGAAATAACTATTCTAATCTTTCATGCACTGAAAAATGTTGTAATCAATATATATCATACAATGGCAGTTATCGACAGAATGAAGTTAACGGATATTTTCGTTTCCGTTGGGGTCATATACGGATATAGATGCAAATTAGGCAAGTCATATGCAAATTTTAGGGACTACTTTCACAGTGTAAACAAACATGACGTCAAGGGTCTGTGATCATGTGCGGATTGACGGCCGTGGCTTCGGTACTGTGAGTCCTTTGATCCCAGAAAATTCGTGTCTGGTTATGATAGATTGAGTAGATAATGAAGCGAATATAGGAATCCATAGGCTTGTGAAGATACCAAAGACAGTTTCTCGACCGACTGTCAGTGTTAGCGACAGGACGGTATAGGAATGTAGGTGCACAATGGCACGCCTACATTCAGTGTAGTTGATGTTCGGGGGTAATTGAAACTTTAGGAAGTTTTTGTTTGGTTATTTTTCAAACGTAACCTGATGTGTTGACAACAATGCGTTCTTTAACATAAAGCTTACTGGGAACTAGATGATGTAACGCACTCAACAAACTTGCGTCACCGAGCGTGTGACGTCACGTAATACTACACACATATTTGTGACGTCATCGATATGCAGGCAGATCCCATGAAATTTAGTTTCCTGATCTGCGGGAAATGAAATCTTATTTTTTAAAAATTATTAAGTAAGTATGACATTGTATGACAAATAGGTTATCACGCTCGTGTGTTTGGGCTCGCTAAATACAACGTTTATTCCTAATGCAGGATATTACGTGCACAACGCAGTAGCCCCACACATGTGCACAGGGCCCCATCCTTGATTTTGACGTTTTTTCAAAAAGGTCGAGAAATCATTGGAACATTAATCTTGCATCACACATTTGTTAGTGTTTGTTTCTAGTCGTTTGTTTTAAAATGAAAGTCGTATACATGCAAATTACATGCCATACACCAATCATCTTTCAAAAGCGACTACATTCCGAATAACTATGGTTGTAAGGAAGATGCACTCTCAAAACATTCAATAATATCATATCAACATTGACTGACTCCGATAAAATAAATACTAATATGCGTATGATGTACTCAGCGCAATATCATGCCCATATTAATAAACTCTCTCTCTCTCCCACTCTCTCTCTCTATCCGTGTTTGTGTGTTGTGTGTTGTGTGTGTGTGTGTGTGTGTGTGTGTGTGTGTGTGTAGTAAATACTAATATGCGTATGATATAGCGCCATTGTAAAATAACAAGAGTTTTTGGGTTCCGTGTTTTTCCCGGTAGCCATGTTTGATAAGCGGTGATTCCTGACACAATGGCGTATGGTAATAACTCGTATCTTCACAATCATACGACACACATTTCGTTATATTACTGGTCTTATTAGTGACGAATTGTGCACCAGTCTGTCATTCCTTTTCTTTTATCCGTCTATGGGAATAAACTATGATACTGATTCAAGTTTTGGATTGTTTTTAAAAGCCATTATATTCGTTAGTGAAGATTAAGTGGTTTGGGTTGCAGGCTTAATTGGAAGCCACTATAGCTTTAAACTGGCCGTTCCGTACACTATCACTGGATAGTGCGATCGTGTCTATGTTATTTACATTCATATATCTTGAATATTGCCAGGCACAGCTTTTGCAAAAACCAACACATCCAGTATGTCTCAAGTGGATGTAATTGTATACATTCATTCGGTTTTGTCAGTTAACAGTCCGACATTGCAAAGTTATTGACGCTCTTCTACCTTTAAGTTTGGCAAGTTTACTTGTTACATATTACAGAGTGAAGAGTCAAAAACAATTCATTTGTTAGAACAGCTAATGCAGGAGTCATCGCAAGTGGGACAACAAAACTAAATGAGTTCTGAATGTCTCCTGTGTTTCTAACAGGAGCAGTTTCCATATTCAAATGTGACTGAATGACATTCAATAACTTTTCAGTTACACTTGACATGGTTTGTCCCGTTTGACGTGACAAGGTTCGTCAAATATAAACACTCTCCGATGTCATTGTATGCATACGATACAGATTTCTGAAAATACATATTGAACAACACGGTTACTAAGGCCATACAGATAGCTAATAATTCATTTCACTCAGACAGCTGAAGACAAACTCCTAGCCAGATACAATAGCCATAGTAATAGTTCAAGTATTCCAGATAGTAAAGATCACTGAGTTTACACTGAACATAAACGCTGTCCAGTGATTCCACAACAGAACTTCCACAAGGAAGGTGCTAGACAGTCATAGTATTGTGGCACGCATTGAGTTGGGATACTCTCCCTTCTGTTTGTATACTTCACGTCCAACCTGTTTACCATCTGTATGGCAACATGAACATCTCCAAACGAATACTGTTACGAATGTGTATTTTCTGTATATTTTGTTGTTAATTAAGTAATAATTATTATTGAGTTACAACGTTTAGTCTTTTGAATAATAATTATAATGGGTCACATTTCGTGTTATAGATGATCCGCATTTTTAGGATTCTCGCAGCAGGGTTTCCGTGAATTATCTGCCCTTGTTTTTTTTATTATTTGACTTCAGGGAGAGACATTGCTAGAGCATTCGACAGTGTTGGCGATGGTCGTATGTGGGAAATGACTGAATATATACTTATATATATATATATATATATATATATATATATATATATATATATATATATATATATCAGGGAGAGACATTGCTAGAGCATTCTACAGTGTTGGCGATGGTCGTATATATATATATAAAGGCTAGTTGCTTTGTGACCCATTGCCTTAGATTGTGTCGCATTTGTATTGTATTTGAAATCTGTATTGTGAAATTGACTTGTGACTTAGCTCTCTTTCCCTTAATAATACAGAATTTGGACGTTCATGACTTGTCTTTGTTCTGTTTTGCTGGTTCACAGGGGATTTCTTACATAGTTTGTCACGGGAAATTTTTAACTGTACCAATACACAGACAAATATTGTACTTAAATTAGAATTAAATTCCATCAGGGGTACTTCAGGGGTACTCGTATATTCAAAACCTGCAAAGAGCTGCGCAAACATTAATACTATTAAGCCGAACTATCAAGTTAGGGAAGGAACCCGCACAGATGGCAATGATATTCTAAGTAAAAAGATTACAACTTTCTCACAGACTTGATAATACGCGTAATCGGCCCTATTCCTATACGGGTAGCTTCCCTTGCATTCAGCTGAGCGATGTAGACACAATGTCACACGATACATGGCGTCGTGCAGATCGATTCGGCTTCCCTGAAGGAGCGCGACTTACCACGCACACTAAATGACACGCGACATCAATCACACGGTCGCGATATGCCACATGCCAAACACCACACTGCATACCACATAGACTTTAATAGACATCCCATGACACACATCTCACTGCATACCACACACACTTTAATCGACATCAGATCACGACCAGTGAAGGTCCCTGGGTAGAATAGGCCTTCAGCAACCCATGCTTGCCATAAAAGGCTTCTCGTAAGAAGCGACTAAAGGGATCGGGTGGTCAGACTCGGTGACTTGGTTGACACATGTCATCGGTTCCCAATTGCACAGATCGATGCTCATGCTGTTGATCACTGGGTTGTATGGTCCAGACTCGATTATTTACAGACCGCCGCCATATACCTGGAATATTGCTGAGTGCAGCATAAAACTAAACCCACCCACTCACTCACTCACTCACATCACATGACACACACCACACTGCATACCTCACACACTTTCATAGACATCACGTGACACACACCACACAGCACATGGCACCAAACTACATACCACACACACTTTAACAGACAACACCTGACACCACACTACACACAATTTAACAGACATCACATGACACATACCACGCTGCATACCGCACACACTTTAATAGACAGCACATGACACACACCACACTACATACAGCACACACGTTAATAGACAGCACATGACACACACCACACTAAACACCACACACACTCAAAGCATATAATTAACGAGTGACACAGAGCCAAATATCGGCATTTACCAGTCAAAGTAAACTTAGTCTCAGTGTATTTCGTTACACTCCACCACTGAGTCTAACAAAACCTCGTAGAAGGTCGTGTCAGGTAACCTTTGAGCGACCAATGACCGTCCAATCAAACGCGAGACGGTTAAATAGATCTAACCAATCAGAGATCGGCTACTCTGTCACTGACACAGATCTCTCCACGAACAAAAATCCGCACATAACACAATTATTTCACCTGTTGTCATGGTTGTACGTACGCCGTGTGCATCACCCGGAAGCGAGCGTAAGCTAAATAGGATTCGGAATCGTTCGGGTACGAAACTTTTCGAGATAAAAAGTTCAAAAGGTATGTGCGAATGTAAGCTGTGTTCTGATTGGTCAGTGTCAAAGGTTACCTGACGCGACCTCCCGTAAGGTTTTTGTAAGACTCAGTAGTGGAGTGTAACGAAAAGTACTGAGGATAAGTTTATTTAGACTGGGTATTGACACAAATAAATGTGATAGTGGGCATGCTGAAAGTATTTGTCAGGGGTTTACATATAGTCTCAGTCAACTGCCAGGCTGTTGATGAGAATCTCCTTTTGACACGTGCCTGAAGTGTCATAAACAATTTCTTAGTTGCGATATTTTCGTCCAAGAAAGCAGAACCGATAACACTGCATTTTATCTACAGTGCAATTTAACTGATGATGAATAATATTTTGGGTATAAATGTGTCAATATGCTCTGACCATATCCACATGTTGGGTCACTACCCTTGAGCAATCATTATGTTTATGTTACTCATGTAAATTAGTGTTCAAGGAAAAGTTGATAGGATAAGTCTCAGCATTCAATCTGGTGACGTTGGTTTCTACCTGCTCAACATCTAAATGTGTTTATGAACACGTCTCGCTCAACAATATGACCTTTTTGTGTGACTACTATACTTAAGAGATGAAAAAATAAACAAAGTACATCATAGTATACTTTCGTGTAACCTGTGACGTTTGGGTTGGTTAACCTTGCATTAATTACTTGTTGCCATGGAGAAGAACCTTTTCTTAACCTAGATCACGCAGGAACTGATTTTAGTGAGTCGGAGGACGTCCAGTAAGAGAATTGGAGAAAAATAGTTCTTCGCTGTCCTTTGTTTGCGACATCTTCACATCGACATTTTTCAAGCACATTCAGGGTTACAAAGAATTATAAAAGAAATACTAAATAAACTTGTCACCCTTAGCACCCAACGCATTCACTTGACTCAATAAAAATCATTATATATCATATCGGCAAAAGGAATCAGTGAAAGAAACGGCAACATCATTAATATGTATTTGGATAGGTGCATATATATGTTGTATGTTTTTGGATGTATAATAGATGGGAGGTAACGTGTACAGGAATACAGCTAAATACTCTCTGTTCACTAAATGTATACAGAAACGCGAAACAGAATAGAGAGTATTTAGCTGTACTCCTTTACAAGTTGCCTCCCTTCTATCACACATCCAAGCCATGTTAACACAAAGTGACCATTTGAACTAATTCAGCTCTGCAACCGGTTTGAGTTATTTGACATACCCTGCAATGACGATGCAGCGTTGGTTCATCAGTAAAATGACACATAATTAAATAACATACTGAACATCATTGAAAACGCACCACCTGTAAATTTTGAAATAAGGCAATAGAATCTTTTGGAAATGGAAAATTAATGGTGGGAATTTTGATAATAACACACTAAATCGTAAATAACGCTCTACAGTAAAAAACGGATCGTTCGAACACATCATCGAACACATCACATGAAAACAACAAAATTCATGCACATCACACACGAAGGGCACAAATTGCATGAAGAAAGCATGCTGTTCAGGGGTATAAATGACCTTCGGCACAAAACCGTAAGTTAAGTTTTTTCGCCATGCCAAGATTGTCACCAGAGGAACGAGAACAGGCCTTGGGTATGTTGCAGGTCGGCGCTTCAATCAGAAACATTGCACGACGATTTGGGTGTCATCATTCGACCATTCTGAGGCTTGCTAACAGATACCAACAAACAGGAACCAGCAGGGACCGGCAACGCCCAGGTCAGGCACGTGTTACCACCCCTCGTCAAGATCGAGACATTGCACGGCGCCATATTCGGGATCGAACCTTGCCCGCTGCCAGAACCGCCAACGCTGTCCAGGGTCGACGTGGTTTGATCAGCGCTTCCTCCGTCCGACGCCGTCTCCGTGCGGCAGGGTTAAGTTGTCGACGCCCTTACGTTGGACCCATCCTGACTGACTGGCATCGCCGTGAACGCCGACAATGGGCTGAACAGCATCGTGTGTGGTTGTTACGACGTTGGCATAGTGTGGTGTTCTCCGACGAGTCGCGTTTTCACTTGCGAAATGCTGACGGGCGTCTACGGGTATGGCGTCGACGGGGTGAACGTTATCATCAGGATTGTGTTGTGCAAACCGATCGGTGGGGTGGAGACAGCATTATGGTGTGGGGAGGGATAAGTTATCACCACAGAACCGCTCTGATTGTTTGTCGTGGCAGAGTGAATGCCGTTTACTACCGTGACAACATTCTTCAGAACAACGTCGTTCCCTTCTTTCGCCAGCATCAAGATCTGCACACATTTCAACATGACAATGCACGAGCCCACACTGCACGTGTTTCGATACAGTATCTGGCTAACAACAACATTCCTCTACTTCATTGGCCTGCATTGTCACCAGATTTGTCACCCATCGAACACTTGTGGGATTACATCGGCCAACGCCTCGCACGTCGTCCGCAGATCAACAACCTTGGGGAACTCGACAATGCCTTGCAGCAAGAGTGGAATGCAGTGCCTCAGGACTTTATTCAGAGACTTATCCGTTCAATGAGGAGACGTTGCACAGCTTGTGTTGCTGCTAACGGGGGTCATACACGCTACTGACTTTCCATTTTGACCCCATCTTTATTTCATTGTCAGCTGCATTAAATCTTCACTGTTTTGCTTGATTATTTTTTGTTTCTTTTCTTTATCAAACATTGGTCTACACAAATATGTAAAATGTACATAGATTGCTCACTTCTGCTCTTAGAAATCCACAATTTTAGGGGTGGTGCGTTTTCAATGATGTTCAGTATATTAATCACACGCAAAATGAATCACACGAACACCACATCACGCACGCCAGATGTCACGTTCCACATGCCATGGCACAACCCCCTCAGACTGCAGCACATGCAACATAACAAACCACGCACTCTCCATGTCATGGCATGAAAATACGACGCATCAATTACATCTCATGACACCACAGACACGTCACAAACCAAACATACCACATGGCATTCAGCATTAGACATTAGACACTAGACACTAGGTATATCAGGGATCAAGGCTTTTATTCTCACAAACCACCAGCGGTGGTACGAGAGCATATATTTACAAAATCAGTATTGCAAATAACATGATCGGCATGACAGTTAACGACACATTCGTCTTAAAATGCAGCCATATATTGCAACAAATATTGAGCTAAGCAGTTTTTTAAAGTTTATAGTGGTTAGGAAAATTATAGTAATGTGCACTGATGGACATTAGCTACTGTAACGGCTGAACATTGGAAGATGCATTGGAATTCGTCAGCAATAACATGTCCTCTTATAGTGTGGTACATTGTACCAACGGCTCGTATACACATGACATATCATATACACACCACGCCACACCACAAAACCGCCACTGCATTGGTACAATGTGTCAAATCCATCCCTGATGTCCCCTGCTATGATATTGCTGAAATATTCCTAAAAGCATCGTAAAGCTTAATCACACTCACGCTGTATGTGATATGCGATATAACACACGCCACTCACAAGATTTCATCAGAGACAAGATACAAAGAAGACAGACCACCCTATACAACGTGACTCTTCACTCGTTAAAAATTGCAGACGTCCTGAGCCTCAGAAACAATCCAAATGTTGACACCGTATCTCAGTGAGCTAGCATTACAAAATGACAATTAAAGTTCGGGCTAGTACAAGCAGCCTCACATACACATGCATACATGTATGAGCGTCATAATCCTAAGTACGGCGTTTAACACTACTTCACCTTACCATGTCAGCATTATGTGTGTAAGCATTCTGTCAACGGTGTTCATTTAACTGTATTCCCGTACGAGTTGCCTCCCTTATATGACCCCCCCCCCCCAACATCATGTTGATACAACGTGATATGAAACATACAGCGGGTATAGATTCGGCTCCACAGACTAGAACAGTACAATCATGAAGATTACCGGAAACATGTTATTGAACATCAGTTTAATTGTGTGCTGAAAGGTTCCTGGGGTCCTGTGTAAAAGAGGTACAGACACAATTACACACTCGTATAAACACTCTAAACGGATCATGACAGATGGCACACGAATCTGACGGACTCACAGACCACACACACTAAAGATCACACACTACACACACCCTATATAACACGCTACACACGCCACATGACATACTGCACACCACATACACCATGTACCACACACTATACACACCATATGAGACACAATACACACCACATAACACACACTATACACACATGACAGGCATTACAAATACTGTATGTTACACACACCACACACTATAAATAAATGCTAAAGCCCTGAATAAAGTAAGTCTACAACATCTCCTCTCCCATGTGCTCCTTTTTAATTTAACTGACTTTATTTATTACAATAAAAATATACATATCATGTTCATATGTAGTACATTTACTCATATTCTTTCTACACGAAGATAGCAAGTACTGACTATTCGTGTCTGGGACTGATTTGCAATGTAATATATCTACCAGGTAGAACCGCGTCAGTATCATCGTTAAAGACATGTTCCATGTATTAAAGTCAATTACTTACAGAGTCTCATTTGATTTCATTGATATATTCTTCGTGCTCACGTCTCCATTTATATATCAACCTATACTGAAAAGGTAGTCAGGGATATGTGCACATTTTGAAATTTTGTATAAAGAATTACGTATTCATTGACACACCGACAAAATATCAATCATAAAAATGCCAATACCCCTAACTTATTTTGTCCTGTATATCAGGATAATGTGACAAAGGAGGACAAAAATCACATTCTGTTCATGAAAATGCTGAATGGCTACTGCAAAGGGAAGGTGATCAGACGCTAACATAGCTTTAGGGTCACAGTTGAACACAAGCAAGATTATACAAATATGTAGCCAGACGTACTAAAACCACTGGGACCAATGTAGGTAAAATCACCAGAGGTGTCTGACCATCTTCTATTTAGTACATGGAATTTGAATAAACTGTTTAAGCCCATTTTGTTGTGATATAACGAAAAAGGTATATACCCCAATTGTCCTGTATCTGCTTTTATTTCTATTCAGCTGTGCTACATATGATAAAAGTGCAATTCCTCTAAGAAACAGACTGTTAAAGTTTATGCCTCATATACAGTAAATATTTGATTTGATTAACACTGCTGGCTGGCTATATTACAAACCACTGGCGTTCTCAGTCATATGCTTTGCAGCTGTGCTATTTATTTATAATGACATTTATCTATGATAAGTTAGAAGGAAAGCATATTGGCCCTTGAGGCAACGAGTTTTATATCGTTTCAGCACTATGCCAGCAATATCAGGACAGGGTACATCACAAACGGGCTTCACAGATTGTGGCCGGTGAAGCTGAATCGAGACGTTCTCATCATTACCTCAAGGCGAGATGCTGAACATCTTCCTCCAAAGACTTCAACATTGACGGTCATATCATTGTCCGAAGTCCTTAAGCAAGAAACTTTGGGGTTATTTTTGACGCTCAACTATTTCTGGATGATCATATTAAGTCAGTATGGAGAAATGCATTCTACGCAAAATAGGCCCGACTGCGGGGCACAAAATCAATAAACTGAGTCCCTGTTTACTATCCATCATTCCTAGTATATAACATGTAAAGATGCATCGGAGAAATATGGTGACATGATCGAAAATCGAACAATGCCTAGTACACACATATGAAATATTTACGACCTAACTTTCCATACTTCAGGCACAGCAACTTGGTCTTTGGCAATATAATAAAAAAACAACAAATGAACTCCGACAACGTATATGACTCCTGCACACATCAGAAATGTGGACACAAGCTTTCGATACTTGTGAGACCTTTAAAATAGCATATATTGATAGACGTGTGCCTAATTGTCCGCTTTTCGACCATTTCTGCGATGCATCTTTACATGTTACACAGTAGCGGGGTTGGACAGTAAACCAGGACTTAGTTTATCGATTTTCTCGTCTATTGTACGCATTGCCCTTATCCATTAACAGCAGTTTGCTGCTAGACCTGTCTCCAGATCACAGAAACACTCTCACATAAGTCCGGTTCTTCAAAGATTACACTGGCTTCCCATACCAGACAGAATCCGACACAAACCCAACCCCTTTTGGTTTTCAACTGTATCAAACTACAAAGTATCAAACTGTCCTGGTCACCGGACATCAGCCTAATCGATGTCTCCTTTATGAAAAACTAGGTCTCCTTGTTGTCCCAAAATTTACGCTCATTACCAAGTTTGGGGATCGATAATTTCAGGTGGCAACATAAACTATCCAGAATCAACTGCAACTTGATTAAAGGACAATGAACAATTCATCAGATTTTCAAATCTAAACCAAAGACATACCTTTATAAGAAAACATACAGTGTTTGACCTTTCATTCTCGAGTTGTTCTGAGACCGCCACTTAGCCGCAGTGGAACTGACGTTATGTAAATGCTGTATGATGATGATAATGCAGATATCATTGCCGTCCCACTATGACATGGTGTACAAGCTCGGAGAAGGCAAGACGCCTTAGTGTCGAACACCAGGCGGGTAGAACAACAAGAACGATAATATACTGTTCAGTGTACTAAATAGCTGAAGTATTAATTGTGTTGTTTTATCAATTTTAAGTAAAAATAACTTTGCAACAACTGCAACAACTGCCCTGCAACAACTGACCGCCGTGTATACACACGAACTGCTTATAAGACGAGTGAAATCAGTGAAGTGGGAAACTGAAGATTTCATTCACCACTCATTCAACTTTGACACTCGGTAAGGGTAGACATTAGGAAATTGAATTCTTACAGTTGTTAAGATTACATGCGTGAAAAAGTGTCTTTCTGGAGAAAATAAAATTTGACGTCTACCATGACAGCAAGATTGATTTGAAAATGGTGCTCTCTTGCAAAGCATCAATGCAAATGGGTACAGAAGTACACTACCTTAAAACATTCTGTAAAGGGGTCAAGTTACTAGACTTTACAACAAATGTTACTTATTTTCAGATTAAAATAGTTCTAACATAGTCCTGTGAATTAGTCAGAATCTCACAATCGGCTCTTTTTCAGAAAAAAATGTTTGTACGTGTGTACTTCATTCTTATCATTGTTTCAGACTATCAACTTGATCAGACTATCTACTTTATAAAGCGTGACTTTACTGTGTGTAGTGTAAGTCTCCTTTGACGTGTAACTGGACACTCAGTGCTGTGAAGAACAGCAAACACAAACCTTATGAAACGAGTAAGTGACTTTAGTTTTACGCCGCACTCAGCAGTATTCCAGCTATACGTCTGGGCCAGACAATCCAGTAATGAACAACATGAGCATCGATCTGCGCAACTGGGAACCGACGACATGCATCAACCAAGTCAGTAAGCCTGACCACCCGATACCGCACGGTCGCCTTGCTTTGCAAGCAGGGGTTGCTGAAGTCTTATTTTACCCCGGGGCCTTCATGGGTCCAAACTTTATAAACAAAACAATCATAAAAATACATGTTTTGACCAAAACATGAAAGCGCAAATATTTGGAACCCGATTAATGTAGGACCCATCAGTGCATAGGACCCATTCTTTGCATAACAAAGAAAAAAGAAACAGAGCAGAAGTCTCTTAACTTTCCAGCATAAACACCTGACTGGATAAATGCCACCCAAGGGAGGTAATAAATTCATCGGACCGAGATGTAGATGCATCTGGGTATACTGGAGAGCTGTCAGAACGTGTACCCTGGAGATATCGTGGATACGTTGCTCAGAGAACAGTTGATATCAGTCCTTGTTTTGCACATTTATTGCTTACATGTTGTTGCTGATTTAATTTATTCAAATTCGATGAGCCCGTGTCACCACAAATGAAAATGCACAAGCATTTCGCCAACTGCTGTACATGACACCCGCACCAAAACCAAAGCACACATGGCACCCGTGGCGAGTCACCTCCTCGTGGTGGGTGCTGGGTAACGCCAAGAGCTCGCCGACACCCCCGTAGTGGACCCGGGGGGATATTCGGTCCACCAACCCGTTTGCCGTGGGTTGCGGCCCTGTGTCGGTGGAGAAAGGGATCCTGGTGGTTGAGAGCAATACGGGCCTGTAACCGTGTTCCTGTTGGTCAATACACCACTTTGGCCCTGACTTCGCCTAGACGGGTGGTTGAATGGGCCCGGTTCAACCAATCGGCTGGTCATGCCAAGCCCTGAGTATGTATACTCTCATGCATGAATTTCCGAAACTTTTTATAGTTTATCAGATGTCTTGGCTTAATCATTATATATTTGAATTTCAAATGAGTGACTTCAATTTTGTAATTTGCCTAGAGTCTTATGCCCAGAAGGCAGTGGCTCATGGGCCAATCTGGTTTATCCTCCGGATTAACTGGAGTATATCATTTCTGTAACCCTTAGGTGTCAGTTTGCTGGAACACCGCTCACATATGACATCGCCCTTGTTGGCGCTCCGTGGTGGGCAGGGAACAGATTTGATGAACCAATCTACAATTCACTATCGGTAAGCAAAATCCAAAAAACCAAAAGGGCAACTTTCAGAATCTGATTCTGAGCTTGAGTCTGATGAAGATGAGATTGTTACTAAATTGTTATATTCTGAACGGGATACTTGGCCATGCTTTCTTGTTCTGGAAGCAAAGTGTGAACGAGCCCTTTCTTCTTACTCACCATTTTTGTTAGAAAAGGGATTGCAGGGCAAAGCTGGTGAGTAGAAGAATGTTACCAAGTTACGGTCTGGAGGTCTTTTGGTTGAATGTTTCAGGAAGTCTCAAGCCATTAACCTTATGACGTCAACCAAATTAGCTGATATTCCAGTTACATGTTCAGCACACAAGACCCTTGACTTTTACAAAGGACTAATCCATGACAGAGACCGAAGTCTCGCAGATGAATCTGTTGAAGACATTGTATCTCAGCTTTGCAGTCAAGGTGTCATTGAGGCCAAACGATTTACATATCGTAAAGATGATCGTGTGTTCCCATTTAACACATATCTGTTGACACCCCGGTTTTACCTCATTCTAGTAAGGTTGGATGTTTTTCCATGGCAGTTGATCTCTTTATCCCACGCCCTACTCGTTGTTTTAACTGTCAGAAGTTTGGCCACGGGCAAAAATTCAGCCTGACAGATTGCCAAAAACAAGAATACAGTGCAGATCCATACTAAATATGGATTGCTTGAAGACATGGATACAGAAGTATCCCCCGTGTGAGCACTGGTGGCCATACAAGTGGTCACTCTCCGAAAACGAAAGGTAGAGCAGTGTCTCCTGTTACCGCTTCTTAGATAATTAAAACACCATGAGTCATTCACCTAATCTAGTACAATGGAACTGCAGAGGCCTCAAGAATAACTTTAATGAACTACAGTTGTTAGTTCAAGACTTCAAACCGTCAGCACTAAGTCTCCAAGAGACTTATCTCATGTATACTGATACATTCGATTTACGGCAGTACACGTTTTATCACTCTTTTTCTCCTCCAGGGGATAAAGCGACTGGAGGTTCAACTATATTAGTTAGACGTAACATCATTCACAGCGATATTCATTTAAATACCAATCTCCAAGCCGTAGTTATTCGCCTCAGTCTGCACATTGCGTTTACTCTGTGCTCTTTGTACATTCCACCTTCATCTGTTCTCCGACAAACTGATCTCCAAAATCTCTATGATCAGTTACCAAAGCCCTGTATCATCATGGGCGATTTGAACGGGCACAACCCTCTATGGGTAAGTACAAGTACAAACCATAAAGGCCAGATTATTAAGGATTTTATATCTCATAATAGCTTGTGTGTTTTTAATGACGAATCATACACCTATTTACATCCTGGAACTGGAACCTATTCTATACTTGATCTGTCTCTTGCCGATTCGAATATTTACAACGAATTTGACTGGTCTGTTCATAACGACCTTTGTGGAAGTGACCATTTCCCAACTGTCCTCAAAGCTATCAAACCTGATGATGATCCCCCTTTGTCACGGTGGAATTTTAATAAGGCCAATTGGTCTTTATATGAAATGTTGTGTATGGAAAAAATAATACCAGAACACTTTATGAATGTATCAGATCCGATAGAGTTGTTTTCAGCTGTGTTGAATGAAATCGCTGACCAATCAATTCCTAAGTCCTCTGCAATTCCTCACCTTCGTAAACCATGGTTCAACAATGAATGTAAACAAGCAAGACAGTGTAGCAAGAAAGCAGAAAAATACTTTCGCAGACATCCTACAGTTCATAACTTAAAGAGTGTTAAAATTACGTGTGCCAAGGCACGGCGAACTTATAAACAAAATAAGCGCCAGTCTTGGAGGAAATACGTTTCCAACATAAATTTCCATGTCTAAGGTGTGGAATATGGTCCAAAGAATAAAAGGCAAAAGTTCCAAATCCTCTGTTAAAAATCTTAAAGAAGGTGATACATTGATATCTGGTAAGGGTGATATTGCTAATAAAATCGGTGAAACTCTTTCCAGAAATTCATCATCATCAAATTCTATACCTGAATTTCACAAATATAAAAATCAACAAGAAAAACACAGAACTGATTTTGACTCTAATAACGGTGAAGACTATCACGAAGTATTTTCATTACATGAACTACATACTGCTCTCGAGCAAGCTCATGACACTGCCGCTGGTGATGACAACGTTCATTACCAATTACTGCAACATTTACCTGAGACATGTCTTTTGACACTTTTGGAAATATTTGACCATATTTGGATTTCAGGAAACTTTCCTCAATCGTGGCACAATGCCATTGTAATCCCCATACCAAAGCCTGGCCGGGATCATACTGATCCATCAAATTACCGCCCTAAATCGTTAGCCAGTTGCGTTTGTAAAACCATGGAACGAATGGTAAACAATAGATTAGTCTGGTATTTGTAAACGAATAATCGTATCACAGATATTCAATGTGGTTTCCGGAAAAACCAAAGTACTATTGATCATTTGGTACGATTAGAATCCTATGTTAGGAATGCTGTTGTAAATAAACAACACGCTGTATCAATTTTCTACGATCTGGAGAAAGTATATGATACTACTTGGAAGTATGGCATTTTGAAGGATTTACATGATTTTGGTTTGAGAGGTCGTTTACCTCATTTTATCTCACAATTTTTAAAAGACAGGCAATTTCAAGTCCGAGTGGGTTCAACTCTGTCTGAACATTACGATCTGGATCAGGGTGTCCCACAAGGAAGTATTTTGTCTGTTACTTTATTTAGTATTAAAATAAATAGTCTTTCTAAAGTTTTAATTGATGCAGTAAATGGATCACTGTTTGTGGATTATTTTAATGTTTCTTGTCGTGGTAAAAATATGTATGCCATAGAGAGGCAGTTACAATTATGCCTAAATAAAATCCATAAATGGTGTCTTGAAAACGGTTTTAAATTTTCTAAGTCCAAAACAAACTGTATACATTTCTGTAGAAAATATAAACCGCATAGAGACCCAGAATTATGTTTAAATGGCACACCCATCAAAGTTGTAAAGGAAGCCAAGTTCTTGGGACTGATTTTTGATTCCCATCTGACTTTCCTACCACACATAAAGTACTTAAAAAATAAATTCCTGAAGGCACTTGACATACTGAAAGTAGTTTCGAATTCTAAGTGGGGAGGAGACCACACTACCCCCTTACACTTACACAGATCTCTCGTCCGCTCGAAACTTGATTCGAAACTCCTACGTAGGAGATACTAAGTCCTACGTAGGAGATACTAAGTCCTACGTAGGAGATAGTGACACCAAAAAATATTTTTACCGTGGCCCTAATACGCCACCGTACCAATCGATGATTTGCTCATGAGCTTGTACAGGCTTTTCTTGAAGTCGCTGGTGGCCAGCTTTCACAAGTCCATGTTCATTCTGATGTAAGGCTCCATCCAAGGATATCGATCGAACGTAAGCACTCGGTGTATTTTCACACGTTCCATGCCCTGCGACAGCTACAGCTGAAGGATGCGCTAGTGCACCATGTACTTGGTCTTGTGCATCAAGTTGTTGACGAGTTTTTCCACGTTGGTCAGCTTCATTTCTCCGAGCATCTCATGTTGATAGTCTTGGTTCACCATCAACTGTTTGGGAGCCAGCACATAGCTGTTGTGCGATTCGTGCAATTTTTGGTGGTACTCCAAGTCTATTTCGAGGACTCGCGACGCTCGGTGGGGAGATACCGGCTCATGGCCGAGAGGTGGTGATGGTTGGTGGGCCGATTTGGATTATAGTTTTTCACGTATTTGTTGTTGGCTTTCGTGTATCATTCATCGCACACTGCAACTTGCTGTTAAAGGTCACATTCAACATAAAACACAATTTTGCAGATTCTGATACCTTTCGGTATGCACTTACCGAAACAAATCATCAAAAATGCCAATTCAACCTATAAAGTTGAAAAAAGACGCGATGCCCGCGAAATTGGAGTTCAAACGATTCACTATGTTTCGCCCAGCGCTGAGAGAAAAAAGTGGTTTCAACAGCTGTGCTGCGTTGCGCCCGTAACGCATGCACAGTGAATAGGTTCGCGTAGCTGTATACACAAACAATTACATAATCTACTCTTTACATAAAAAAACTTGTTGATTGTGGGAAGCAGCCTCTGCCACAGAGAAAGCTCAATGTCTGGTTTATTTTCACCTACATGTCTGCCTGCCTGTCTGCTAAATACAATAAATTGTTTTATGACTCGTGCACCCGAGTCCTGTGTCTGTCCCATTATGTAATTATGTAGGTGTGATACTTGTACATATGACATGTTTTATGTCTGTGGGTTGCATACAAACTACATTTGTTGGATGACTGAATCTGTCGGAAAGTGGTGCAAACTCTTGTCAGTTTCAAGTCCTGCTTTTTACTTGGACGAATGACAGTTTCCAGCCACGCAGTAGTTCACCATCTCTACTGAGATGATATTTGATTGGATCGAACGCAAATTCGAGAAGATATATTTACAAAACCCAACGTCTCTATATACATTCTTTTTGGATAACAACTTCTTCTAGTGTATATGAATTTATTTGACAACGGTATATGAATCCATACTGGAATGACTCAACTAGTACAAAAAAAGAAGCTGTTATCCATAAAGAATCTTACTTTCTTGTGACTCGCCATAGTTCTGAAATGCCCATCAAACAAATCATCTTTCTGTACACACATTGAACCCTCAGCGAATCAGCAAATGAACCGGCCAATCGGAAGTCGTCGTTACACTTGAGTGCACCTCATTCGCTAAGACTGGGTTCGATCTCCCGAGGGCTTCGTTTCGAGAGAAGTAAGCCCAAGCACAAAATATGTGCAATATTTTTTAATCGCGATTACAATTTTGTTTATTGTTTTTTTCACAAGCAGCAATGAATATCATATGTCATGAATAATTGATTATTGTATTTTAATTAAGTTTGATTTTTTGGTTGCATGTGACCTTTAACGATGGGCTCAAGGTACCTTGGGAAAAAACAAGTAGTCTACGTATTTTCATGGATGTTTTTACTTGTCCAAACCAATGTCAGTTCTAGATTTCAAACCAATGAGGATGTTTAACATGGGTATCCCACTGTCAGCACATTTGTGACAAAGTCAACCAAAGTCCTTTTATGTGTGCTTCGCTTTTGGTGCGGGGTGTCATGTTCAGCAGTTGGCGAAACGCTTGTGCACTTTCAGTTGTGATAAAACGGCCCAATCGAATTGGACTAAATTAAATCAGCAACAAAATGTAAGCAATAAAATGCAAAACAAGGACTGATATCAACTGTTCCCTGGGCAACGTATCATCGATATCTCCAGGGTATAGTTCCGATAGCTCTCCGCAAATCCCTAGATGCATCTACATCTCGGCCACGATGAATTTATTACCTCCCTTCGGTGGCATTTATGCAGTCAGATGTCTTCGTTGGAAAGCGACTTTTGCTCTGTGACTTTTTTCTTGTTATGCAAAGAATGACTGCATTAATGTGTCCAACATTAATCGGGTTCCAAATGACGTTTATACATATTCTTATTAATAACGATTTGAGCTTTCAAGCTTTGGTTAAAACGTGTATTTTTTATGATTGTGTTGTCTATACCGTTTGTTTTTGCTGTTCTTCACAGCACTGAGAATCCAGTTGTATGCTTAGGAGACGTACGCTGCCTACAGTAAAACGAAGCCCCGAAACATTAGACCTACCTTCCATTTTCTGCTGAGAGAGTTTTAACAGCTTTATAAAATGTATGTCCTGATCAAGTCGATAGTCTGAAACAATGAAATACACACGTAAAAACATATTTTCCTTCTGAAAAAAGAGCCGATTGTGTGATTCTGACTAATTCAAACGAATGTGATAGAACTATTTCGTTCTCGAAAATAATTAATATTTGTTATAAATTTGAGTACTTTTGACCCCTTGTTCAAGGTAGAATACCTCTGTACCCATTTGCATTGATGTTTTGCAAGAGAGCACCATTTTCAAATCAATCTTGTTTTCATGGTAGACATCAAATTTTATTTTCTCCAGAAAGACACTTTTTCACGCATGTAATCTTGACAACTGTAAGATGTCAATTTCCTAATGTCTACCCTTACCGGGAGTCAAAGTTGAATGAGTGGTGAATGAAATCTTCAGTGTCCTACTTGAACAAGGAGTGTCTGCAGTAGTCAGTGTCTCTGGGCGCCGATTTTTATTCCTGGGAATGACATCCACGACCACCAATACTAGAAACGGAGCTAATCTATAACCTTCAAAACCAGAGAACATGACTTGTCTTCTAAACTGGTGGAGTGTGGTCATGCGCATAGAACCCATCAGAGTTAATCAACGTTTCTTGCGGACAGTACTTGGACGGGGACCGTGTTTTGTACCTTGACTCCTGACAGTATCTTCAGTCCTGAGCCACATGGAAGCATACGTGACACGTGTGGTGAGTGGGTGAGTGTGTTTATGAATTGCCTCTGTTTACCCAACAATGAACGGTTGCCCGGTGAAATAAGTCACATGAATGTTAACCTTCTAGTGCCATACAAGCAGCTTGGGTTACTGGGGCTGTGAATGCATTAGCTCTTTGAATATACACAAGTGCGTGGAAACCATCATCATACCAGGACGTACCAAACCAAGAACACCGAGAACAGTGGGGAATCTGACGACAGTCTACTTGGGATGCAAGAGAGACTGTTCAACGGTGAGGTCAACATATTTATCATGCGTTTTCTGAATCTAGCTAATCACGTTGCTATCAACAGGGACAGGAAATTCCATGGTATGTAAAAATCATTAGCTATATCAAAAGAACAAGATCAAGTTTCTTGGATGGAATTCTTATGAGGAAGTTTAAAAACATCTTTTTGCACGCCCTGGTAATTATAAATGAGATTGACTTCATATTATGTGGTTTCCTAGAAGAGGATAGTGCTGAGTATGAACGTATTAATTTATGTAAATATTATGTAAGAACTGACAGAGCTGATTCCTTGCCGCTGGTATTCACACATTTAACCCAGTCTGACGACCTGTCAGAATGGGTCCTTAGCAATCCATGTTTGTGAGTGAGTGAGTTTAGATTTACGCCGCACTCAGCAATATTCCAGCTATATCGCTGCAGTCTGCAAATAATCGAGTCTGGACCAGCCAGTCCAGTGATCAACAGCATGAACAGCGTTCTACTGAATTGGGATACCATCAGGTGCCAACTAGAATATTGCTGAGTGCGGAGTTAAACAACAAACCATCCAACTTGCGTCATATTTAGAATACATTTTTGTTAACGACTGATGTCAAAACGCATTCAACCTACAAGAAGTGTTGCTAGTTTCGACGGCAAGTTGAAGAAAGTGAAGGATGGAGTGACAGGTATTTTATTACATCGTCAGTATCTCACCCATATCGTGACTGTAACAATATGTCTCATTACTAATAGATGAAGCAGAGTATTCGGGCCAACCCCACATGAAAACTATAACTACATAATCTGTATGTACCTTTCGTCATCATTGTTCTGCTGGGTTCTAGCGGAAGACGACCTGTCTCTTGTCCTGAAACAGTACAGTCAATATTTGTATTAAAGGAAGTATTGTACAGATTAATGACAGTTGGTAAGACTAGACATATTACAGCATAAAGCAATACACCAACGTAAAGAGTTAAATGTGAGAGTACTTCACTGGCATGTATCACTGTAGCTATGAATGAACGGTCAGCACAGTATGTCAGTGCTTGGAAGTGGAGAAATCGTGCGTAAATGAAATCATTTAATGGATAGTAACTGTAATCTCCACACCGATAATCTCCAGACGCAGTATCCATCACTTGCGATAAGGATTTTGCCCATATTGTTACTGACAATTTCGACCCGTGAAGGTACGGGGTAGAAAACACCTTCAGCCATAAAAGGCGACTATGCTTGTCGTAAGTGGCGACTAACGGGATTGGGTGTCAGGCTCGCTGACTTGGTTGAAACATGTCATCATACTGCTGCAATATTGCCGCGTATTTCAACACAGATCCCGTATAAACAAATGGTTTGTAGAATATTTTCAGACTGTCTTCTTTTGACATGTGCGTTCTTTCAGATCCACTTCGCTAGATGAAACACTATATGCCAGAAATACTGCAATATAAGTTGTTCACTGGTTAGGAGGTGAGCATGGGTTCACGTATCCTCGATGTTTATTTATATTCTCTGAGCCAGAGGGGCGCGAGGAACATAACAAACATCGAGGGCATATCAATCGATGGACCCCAAGGGTACAGTGAACGATGGATTTATCTTACCGAACACCTCAATATTAATTTTGAACAGGTTGAAGCATGGGTGTCGGATGGTACTTTTCAGCCAACCTGTGTGAATCAAACGATTCGAATCTTGCTGTTTTAACGGTATTGTCTTAGTAATTCACCTTCTTAACATTAACAGAGACGGTTTGTCAAAAATTATTGATTGGAATGCGAGTCAAATCTTTTCGTAGCCATCGCTACACAAGAAAAACAGATTTATAGCTATCTCCCTTCCATTGATTTGCATTAACGAGGCACATTGCAATATACCTCGCATATAAGCGGGATAAACTGAAATTAATAGAAGAGCGCGTATCCAATCAGAAACCCACATTATTACTAGTATTTGTGAGGTAAGATAAAGTACACTGTAACCCAACCATTATAAGAAGGCACCAATTTCAATGTAAGAATTAAATTCACTTACATGCCATATTCTGAATTTGTTCTTTAAGACTTGAAAGGAAGTCATGGAAATTCTGTCAAGTCCGGCCTGAAGAAAGCTGTATGATGTCAGTATTTGGAATTGAACCTCAATCCAGTGAACCGTGGGGCGTAAGGAGCAATGGAGGTGTTACATTCATTGCACCTGTTGATAAGTCGGGACGTGGAGACTCCTAATAAAGAATTCGCAATTCAGCAAATTCACACATGTAGGGATAGTTTTTGTGATGATGAGTATGGTGATGATACGTAACATAGTTGATATACTCTGGTAACACGAACAAAAGATTTCACCCGTCTTATCAAGCAGTTCCTGTGTATACACGAAGGTCAGTTGTTGCAGGGTTGTTCTTTTTACTTAAAATTAATACAACGACAAAACATTTTAAATATTTAGTACATTGATTGAACAATATTTTAATGTTCTTCTTATTCCACCTGCCTGGTGTTAGACACTAAGGCGTCTTGCCTTCTCTGAGTTTGTACACCATGTCTTAGTGGGACAGCAAAGATACTCTGCAGTATGGTACTTAACATCATCATAAAACATTTACATAACGCCAGTTCCACTGCTGCTCACTGACGCTCTCAGAACAACTCGAGAATGAAAAGTCAAACACTGTATGTGATATTGGTATTTTTATGACTGATATTTTGTCGATGTGTCAATGAATAAATAAATCATTATTCAAACTTAACTATTTTTGTCCAGTATAGATTAATATATAAATGGAGACGTGAGCACGAAGAAGAATATATCAATGAAATCAAATGAGACTCTGTAAGCAATTGTCTTTAATTCATGGAACATGTCTTTAACGATCATACTGGTGTGGTTGTGAGTAGACGTACATTACAGTGGAAGATCTATATTTACAAGGGAGAAGTTCAAAGGAAAACAACCAGAACTGATTGATTTAGAATGTAAAAGTTTCAAGAAGAATATAAACAAACTTCAAGACAATTTCATGAAGTATATGTCTAAGAGTAACTACTTTATATAGCCATGCCATAAAGACCTTACGTTAAGTGAAGGTGTTAAAAACTCTAACACAAGCATCGATGAGTAATGATTATAAAACATTCTGGAGAAATATTCAGCAAACGCAGATAAGAAATGTAGGTTGTCACGCGAGTGTGTTTGGGGCTGGTTATTATCCTGCATTAGGAACAATCATTGTATTTAGCGAGCCTTGACACTTAATATCCGCATAATATTGAGCACCTGGATTCCTGTGCTATTCTCTCTCTAAAACTGACAGCCGGTCATGGAACTGATGTTGTTATCTTTGTATGAACACGAGAAAATTGGACTAAGTTTTACCAATATATTATAACGGTGTGGGTTATTGAAAACTGAAAAATTCCGGACCAACCGACCACGTTCCTCAATGTTAAACCTGGCAAGGGTCACAGTGATAACGAGTATCGGACTTAATCTGTGACCAGTATCTCTAAAGCTAACGGAGCCAAGGTGCAATACATGTGTCTGTCTTTACGGTTGTTTATAGTTCACGTTGATCAAATCATGCGCGTGTCACGTATACATTCGTGCCATACTCAAGACTCATTAATGACTTGGTTCATCTAAATGACATAATCTCGAGTTCACTGTAACAACGATATCGTCAGTTTTTATGTAAACGCAATTATCTGCGATGACTGGAATAGTTATATAATAGGGATGACAGTCACAAATCAGGGAGTGGCTGTCTAGTAAATTCATTCATTCTCGTGTGTCGTGTGGGTAGGTTGTGCCACTGGTACCTCTCCTGAGCGAGTTGAAACTTCAGCTCGTTCTAAATATGCGGCGGACGACCAAAAAGGCCACCAACCCATACACATTGTCAAGGCAACACAGGAGGCAGGACACAGACGACCCTGGTTTCCACCACAGAACCGGGTGGAACAGACGATCAACTGGAACATCCTACAAACCAATGCCCCGGACACCAACACTACAGGTACTCCTCCAGTCACTCACTATAACTGAGGCGTTACTTCACCGGTTGCTGACATTAGGGACGACAAAGGCAGCGTCACCGCGGCCGTCTTCTTGAATCACAGAAGCAGGAGACTAGAGGCAGAAGCAATGACAACGGCAGTATCATCAAGATATGAACCTTTCGCCAACAATCAGGACATTGTCGACAACTCCATCTGGACCCAACAATCAAGAGAGTGAACCAACTTACAAGATCAAGTCAACCTCCTGAGCGTACCTTAAGAATCATCTGCAAGTTTCTTCAAATGTTTGTGACAATATCTGTGATCTTTGGTTTTGCCTCTCTCCGTGAACTGTGTACGTGAACTTCTCAAGGACGTTCTTGTTTATGTGAGGTATGATAGTATGTATGTTGTATATTCTCCGGTCATTGATTCGTCGTGTTCACGTTTGTCATGGTTTCATATACTGAGTATGTATTGCAATCTATGTGATGTTACCAGACATACATTTGTATCAGATTAAGTTGTTGAAATCGACAAGGTTCTTACTCTACGGTACAATATGGCTACATCCTATGCCCTACCCTTGTTGACTGCGGGATTCGAGTCTTCCCATAGAAACCAATAACAACAATAACAGCGATATCGTAAGTTTTATCTGTAAACGCGATTGTCTGCGATGACTGGAATAGGTATATAACAGGGATGACAGTCAGAAATGATGGAGTGGCTGTCTAGTACATTTTATCTATTAAATTACGTCGTGAATACAATGCTTTTTTGTAACTGTCTACAATGTAGATTGTGTAAACGTCCTCTGACTTCATGTGTCATGAATTCAATAATTACATTACATTATTTACGTTAGAAAAGTATCGTGATTAATGTAGTATGTATAAAGAATCTAGGCACTTTGAAAGCTGATTCATAACTATAATTGTAACATGTTACTATTGAAGTGTCATGTAAAATGATCCTGTGACTGCTGTGCAGTAAACTCCTTGTTTGTTCACTTGTTTGTTGTGTTGTGTGTGGGTTGGTATAGTCTTACTTCGTGCTACACGAGCCAATTCCCCGAACTCGCGATTTAATATTTGTAAGCCTATGAATTTCTATCTTCGCTTTGTAATCTACTCCATCTTTGATAACCAGACACAAATTTTATGGGATCAAAACACTGACAGTACCGTAACAATGTCCATCAGTCAGAACACGACCGTCGACTCTTGACACAATGTTAGTTGTCACTGTGAAGGTAGTCCCTAAAGGAGAATACTGCCGTAAAACTATTTTTTTGATACATGGAAAAAGGTATCGTAAAGATTACTTTCCGTATCAAAATGTCTCAAAAAGTTTGTAACTTTCAAGATCAAGTCAACCTCAGCATACCTTAAGAATCATCTGCAAGTTTTTTTCAGATGTTTGTGACAATATCTGTGATCTTTGGTTTGTAAAATCGCAATACAAACGCGATAAACGACCTCGGATTTTCACTTATTACGGAAACACCCGACAGTTAATGAGCAAAGGCGGACATGATGTCAGATTTGACTATTGCCGGTGGCTTCATCTTTGGTTGTATTTGACAACTTGACAGTGACCATGGATTCTCAAACTGTAATACATGTTCCCGACGTCATGTTTTACCTGGAAGTTAGACCGTACCAATAGGTTATGGTGTGGGTATTTTTCGTACCGAGAACAGACAGACTTTGAAATTGATGCTATGTAATTATTTTGTTCCGAGATGCGCATACCTTTCGCATAAAATAATACATGGTACTCATCTTCGAGAACTCCTCGATTATTACAACATACATAGATAGCGTATACAGGCATGCTTTCATTAGTACACTGTTCTTTTTCTCAATAAATTAACTTTAAACTAAAACAATGCAATAGGTAATTTACAGAATGCACGAATCAAGGTGTAATCACTTGGTACTGTAAGGAATATTTCAGGCTGTAATAATGATTTGAAAGTCGAGTAAGTCCTTAAAATTGTAGATATACAAAGAGAGTCATGCCAAATCTGGGAATATATATCACGGATTCTTCGTGCAAAAGTGCTGTTAAACATTTGTATTTTTCCTGCATCTTGCTCTATCCAAACATATGAAACACCAGTAAAATAAGTGACTTACATCTGAAACCTTACCATTTTCATCAAGATTTTATAGGAACACATGTAGATAACACTGGAGAGGAAGGCGGGGTGATTCCACTGTTTTAACGAAAACCTATCTACCATACCAACACAATCAATATGGCCTCATTTGATGCACATTTGCAAACACAATTTTAAAAAAATGTTGCGAATTAAAAACAGATAATTATTTAGCCAAAGCAGCAGATGATATTAAAATAGCAGCAAGAAATCCTGACTGTAAGATATTTTGGAGTACGTTAAAACGCTATCTTCAGAAAACAGTTCCCACAGATAATATTTCTCCTTACCAATGGTATCATTACTTCAAAGGTCTCCTTTCCTGTAGAGATACAAAACAGCTTTCAGATTTTGATAAATCAGTGTACGATTTCGTCTCAACCCACAACTGTGACGATTGTGAAGAGCTTTCATTCTCGCATGATGTTTTGTCAACTCCAATTACCGAAGAGGAGGTAATAAAATCTATAAATGAATTGAAATGGAATAAGGCAGCGGGGCATGACGGTATCCCTCCCTCATTTTACAAATGTACTTTTACTTCTTTAGTGTCATATTTGAAAGATTTATTTAATGTAGTTCTTGACAGTGGTAAATTCCCATCGGTATGGAATATAGGCATGATTGTCCCTTTATTCAAGTCTGGAAGTGTATCAGAACCATGCAACTATCGTGGAATATCTCTTCTAAATAGTTCTGGAAAATTATTTGCTAATATATTAGAAAAGCGTTTACGTGCCTGGGTTGATCTAAACGAACTACTTGACGAGGCTCAAGCTGGTTTTAGATCCAATTATAGTACAACTGATAATTTATTTATGTTACAGTCATTATGTACAAAGTACCTCTGCAGACCTAAAGGGAGATTCTATTGCGCTTTCATCGACTTTAAGAAAGCCTTTGATTTTGTTGACCGTAAGAAATTGCTATTTATGTTACATACCAAAGGATGCCATGGCAAAATGTATAATATTTTAAGAAGCATGTATGACTCTGTTGCAGCCTGTGTTAGAACTAATTCTGGCAACACTGAATCGTTTAATACTTCCGCTGGTGTGCGACAAGGCTGTGTATTAAGCCCCGTACTCTTCATATTCTTTATTAATGAACTTGTAGATGATATGTATAAATCATGTAGTAATGGAATATTTCTTACTCCCCAAATCAAAGATTTACTTTTGCTTCTCTTTGCAGATGATATTGTTACGCTTTCATTTAAGGTAAACGGACTGCAGAGACAGATAAATATTCTTCAAACATTTTGTGACACATGGGGACTAGAGTTGAATATGGAAAAATCTAATATAGTTCTCTTTATAACATGGGGGTATAGTGGCACATTCTGAAAAATGGTTATTCCGGGGCAAAAGTATGAATGTTGTTTCATATTAATATAAATATTTGGGTCTTTTATTTTCTAGCCGATTAAATTGGTCCATGGCATCTAAAACTCTTGCAGCACAAGCTAAGAAGGCATTATTTCCCATTTTCAAACTCTTTAAGGCTAATAAATTTATTTCATTTGACTCAGCTTGCTTACTTTTTGACACTAAAATAGCACCAATATTGTTATATGGATCTGAAATTTGGGGAGTAAACTACTTCGAAGCCATTGAAAATGTGCATGCATCATATTTTAAAAGATTTCTTACTGTAGGTAAATTTGCTTCCAACAAAGCCGCACTTGGCGATACAGGACGCTATAACATGCATATTGAGAGTCAAATGAGAGTTATCAGATACTGGATTAAACTTATAAGAATGCCTGATTACCGCTACCCGTATCAAAGCTATCAATTATTATTATCCCTAGACAAACGTGGAAAGTATTCTTGGGCTTCGGGTGTGCGAAATGTGTTATTTTCAAGCGGGTTTTCTTATGTTTGGTTTAAGCAAGATGTTGGTGATATAAAAATGTTTCTGTCAGCATTTAATCAACGAAAACAAGATATATACATTCAGAATTGGCACGCATCAGTAAATTCATCGAGTTTTCTAAGTCATTAGTCACAATGTAAATCGATGTTTGGACCTGAAAAATATATTAGGGTCCTTAATGATAAGTCCCTTTTAAGAAATTTTTGTAAATTTAGAATCTCTCTACATGCCTTAAAAATATTATTAGATTGTGAGGCATTCTCTGCCGGCCGAAGGAAGTTTTTAAAATGCTTTAATGATGCCCCACAAACGATATATAAAATACTTAAATCTAATAACGATGACACTATTAGATCAGCTGCCATTTTTAATAAAACATTTGATGTCCATCCTTAAATTACATGTAAAACCATAATTTCGTGTTACGTGACCAATATTTGTTAAAAAGAAAAATTAACTGTACTATGGGCCGCTGGCCCTTCACTACTGAATAAAACCTGTCTGTCTGTCTGTCATTTGCAAGCATTTCGAAAAGATTTTAAGTATGTACCTTTTCTATGCATCCATAATACACAAAACTATATCTTTGAATAACATTTCTCTTTTCGTAAATTCGTCATATAAACAACTGTAAAATAATCGGTTTTATCGGTTCAGTTACATTGTTAAGGTGCCAATTTGTGATATATAAACTTTATTCATGAAGAACTAATTAATTTGTTTAAACAGATTAATTACATAAATGATGGTATTACAGTTCAAACACACAGATATGTTTTCATTGTGCTTTAATATAGTCTTAGGTGTGACTGTGGTGAGTGCATTCAGAAAACAACTGATCTTGAAAGTAAGGGCTCCTGACTCGGAATGATCGGAACATTTCTCTTGCTTCAATCTGTCATTATTACTGGAAAACGGATGGAATGGTGGCTCTTTTCATTCTTCGATGATTCCATGCATCCCCAGGCAACTGAATAAACCATCGTACCATTTGTTAAAACTACAAAACAACCCGAATTGTATTACTGGAGCTCTTGGTCTTTGGAAGCTAGTCACATTTGACGTCACGAGCGGAAAGGTCACGTGACTTCCAGCGGAATATGCATAATGGCGAAGTCGTGATAACGGAAACTGTTTTCGCGATTAAGACGTAAATATTAATAACTTGTAATTGAAAGTTTGGGGATTGTTTCTTTCAGACAGCAAATAACGTTTTCCTGCCGACAACGTTTTCCATTGTGTGATGAATGTAACATATCTGCAGCCACATGTGTTACTGTTGTTAAAGTGTGGTGACCCAGACGGTGCAGTGTATGTACATGTCACACTTACATTATGGTTAAAAGAATTGAACCAGGGTCTTAGGTGTGACGAGCGAACGCTTTAACCTCTAGACTATCCCACAGCCCCAATAATCTTACCAGAGACAGCATCAATGTCATTTAACGTAATGTCACGATTACTTCTAGAGAGAAAGGTAGGGAAAAGTTTCAATGCCCTTGGAACTCCACCCTAATCTGTGTGACAACTGCCAAAACTGATGACTCCTTTCACGAGCGAACGCTTTAAACTCTCGACTACCCCACAGCCATAATAATCTTGTCACAGACAGCGTCAGTGTCAGTAAACATAATATCATGAATATCAGGTAGGCTTAGTGCAAGTCAAGCTGACCACATTTAGAGCTGAGTGCGTTCAGTTCACATTTTAAAGCAGGAGCCTGGAACCGCGCTCCTATTGCTCAACACACCACTTCGACCCTTACTTCACCTAGACGGGTGGTAGAATCGGCCCGATTCTATCAATCGGCTGGTCACGCCAAGCCCTGTGCATGGTGACTGTATTTTGCACATTTTAACTATTATTGGGTGTTGGCCGTTTCTATGTCAAATATATATACACTATTTATTGATTGAACTGCCCTATGCCAGAAGGCGGTGGCTGATGGGCCAATCTGGCACTATTGACCTCCAGGTTCAAATTGTCATCAAATAAATGTAGGGTCTGAACCAACCTGACTTTTATTCTGTTTGGCAATATTTGCTACCTGTGTTGATATTGCTTGAGTATAACATCCTTGTAGCCCTAGTGTTTGTCGTCGGTTTCCACTACAGCACTGTCCTCGTTTACCTTCAACATGGCTTCCCCACAAATCACTGGTTCTCGGTACTCAACTAAAAGACGTCATATTGATATAGACACTATTTCGTCTTCTGATGATGAAAGTTCTGTTTTAAATGTAGAGTCATGGCCACGATTTCTGGTTGTGGAAGGTGCTAATGGTCTCCCGCTTAAGATAAACCCTTTTGTTGTCTCTAAGGCTGTGGAAGGAATATGTGGCACTGTGCAAAATATTACTCGTCTCCGCTCTGGCTCTTTGTTGATTGAATGTGCTAAAAGGCAGCAGTCTCTAAATTTGCTCAAAGCAAACCATTTTGCTGATACTGAGATTGTTGTATCTGTCCACAAGAGATTACATTCGTGTCGAGGCATTGTTCGAGATCGTTCAAAATGTTTGTCTGACATGTCAGAAGAGGAGATTGTGGCAGAACTCAAGGGGTGACATCCGTGAAACGTTTCACTAGAAAAGTTAATGACAGGGTTATCCCTACTACCACCTATCTGTTTACCTTTGCGCTTTCCAAACTACCCAAATCCATCAAAGCTAGATATCTTAACATCGGTGTGGATACATATATCCCAAATCCACTCCGTTGTTTTAAATGTCAGCATTTTGGTCATGGGGCACGTTCTTGTAACAACTCCCCAATTTGTTCCCGCTGCAGTGGAAATCACGAGAACACTGAATGTATAAATGCCAGGAAATGTGTAAACTGTAGTGGTCTTACTCTAAGCAATGTCCAGTGTTTGAGAAAGAATCTAGGATTATTAAAATCAAATATTCAAACAACATTTCTTTCTCTGAGGCCAAAAAATTAGTTGCCGACCAGACACAAAACAACAATTTAACTAAGCCATATTCTGTCGCAGTTTCTTCTTCTATCCAAAAAGTGGATAGTGTGTGCCAGACAGCCATTACCTGGGTCACCGATCAGCAAACACTCCCCTACTCGCTCAGTGCCGTAACTTCAACAGCTGACACGCAGACTGATGTACCATCTACCCCCAGTCTCAAACAGTTGATCGTAGACCAGAATCTGTGCCAGAACCCCATACTGGGAAAAAAAACTGAACCAAACAAAACTGTCTTTTCCAAAGCAGAAAGAGAACAACATAAGAGAAAAGAAGCAAAAGCTCTTAAGCACCTTGACGTATCTTTGAACAATTCTGTCGACGTTCGTAACAGCTTTGAACCTCTGGATATGGAAACCTCTCCATTAATATTACAGTGCAGAAGACCTTCACCTCATTCACGATCTCCTGTTAAACCAGCATGACTTCCTCCACCTGTTTATTACAATGGAATGTTAGAGGACTTCGGGACAATTATAATGACCTCCAGCTATTAATCCAGGATTACAAACCATCAGCTTTTTGTTTACAAGAAACCTTCCTCAAAACAACTGATACATTAAATTTAAGACGGTACGACTCGTACCATTACTTTTCACCTGCAGGTGACAAAGCAACCGGAGGTGCTTCTGTTCTGGTACGACAGGGGGTAATTCACAGTCCAGTTTCTCTGAACACCCCTCGCCAAGCTGTTGCAGTACGTTGGACACTGAATATTGTTTTCACTTTGTGTTCTTTGTATATCCCACCGTCCTATTCTCTTCACAAGTCTGATCTTCAGGCACTTTATGACCAACTTCCCAAACCCTGTGTAATAATGGGTGATTTGAACGGTCATAACCCACTTTGGGGCGGTAATGACACTAATGCAAAAGGAAAATTACTTGAAGATTTTTTCTCAAATAACAATTTATGCCTTATTAACGATGGTACACCCTGGAACTGGCTCGTATTCCTGCTTGGACCTATCAGCTGTTGATTCCAATTTACTAAATGAATTCGAATGGTCAGTTCATGATGACCTCTGTGGTAGCGATCATTTTCCTACTGTATTAAAGTCAATTACACCATCTGATGTTCCTGCGTCTTCGAGATGGAATTTTGCTAAAGCGGACTGGGCTCGCTATGAAACTCTTTGTTCAGAAAAGCTAACACCCGATGTTTTCATTGATGTTCCCGACTCTATACAGCTCTTTTCCGATAGGCTTCACAAAATAGCTGATGAATGTATTCCGAAATCCTCTATCATTCCCCACATACGTAAACCTTGGCTTACCGCAGACTGCAAACAAGCTAGGAAGGCACGGAAGAAGGCTGAGCAATATTTCCGTCGTCATCCAATGGTCCATAATTTGAATAAATTTAAAATACTCAATGCAAAAGCCCGGCGTACTTTTAAGCAAAACAAGCGCCAATCATGGCGAAATTATGTCTCGAAGATAAATTCACGAACGCCAATGTCAAAGGTATGGAACATGATCCAGAAAATTAAAGGTAAGGGTAGCAAATCAAGCATACACCATCTCAGATGCGGAGATGAACTGCTGACGGATAAATCTGATATCGCAAATAAACTGGGTGAAACACTTGCGAAACATTCTTCCTCAGCTAACTATATTCCTCAATTTCAAACATACCAGAAACAGCAGGAAAAGACAATTCTCAATTTTCATTCAGATAATGGGGAAGATTATAACGAAATCTTTTCTATTCATGAGCTTCATACTGCTCTTGACCAATCCCATAACACTGCTACAGGAACTGATGGTATACATTATCAGCTCCTAAAACACTTACCAGTGTTTAGAGACACTATTGAATATTTTCGATGACATTTGGACATCAGGTAAATTTCCTCCATCCTGGCGTGATGCCATAGTTATACCTATTCCCAAACCTGGACGTGACCATACCGATCCATCAAATTATAGGCCCATTTCTTTGACTAGCTGTGTCAAAACCATGGAACGCATGGTCAATAACAGATTAACTTGGTACCTGGAATCTAATAATTTAATCACAAATATCCAATGTGGTTTTCGTAAAAATCGCAGTACCGTTGACCATTTAGTTCGACTGGAGTCATTTGTCAAGAATGGCTTTATCAGCAAGCAACATGCAGTGTCGATCTTTTTCGATTTAGGAAAAGCTTATGATACCACCTGGAAGCACGACATCTTAAAAGACTTACATGACTTTGGTTTACGGGGCCGTATGCCTCAGTTTATATCACAGTTTTTAACTGACAGGCAGTTTCAAGTCCGAGTGGATTCTACCCTATCTGATCATTACCATCAGGATCAGGGTGTCCCACAAGGCAGTATTTTTGTCTGTCACTTTATTTAGTATCAAGATCAATAGTTTAGCTAACGTTTTAAATGATTCAGTTGATGGTTCACCTTTTGTGGATGATTTTAATATTTCTTGTCGTGGGAAAAATATGCATACTATTGAACGGCAATTGCAACTGTGCTTAAACAAAATAAACAAATGGTGTCTTGAAAACGGCTTTAAATTTTCTAAATCAAAAACCAATTGTATACATTTCTGCCGCAAATATAAACCACACAAGGACCCAGAACTCTTCTTAAATGGCACTCCCATCAAAGTTGTCAAGGAGGCCAAGGTCTGATTTTCGACTCACATTTAGCTTTTCTGCCGCATATCAAATCCCTCAAAACTAAATGCCTGAAGGCACTCGATTTATTGAAGGTCGTGTCTATTTCAAAGTGGGGAGGTGATCAAGCTACCCTTCTACATCTATATAGATCACTTGTCCATTGGAAGTTTGATTATGGCTCAATTGTATATGGTGGAGCCTGCAAGAGTAACTTAAAATTATTAGATTCCGTCCATCATCAAGGTCTAAGACTTTGTCTTGGCTCCTTTTGAACTTCACCTGTTGACAGCCTGTATGTCGAGGCTCATGAACCATCTCTTGAGCAGCGCCGTATAAAATTAGCCTTACAGTATATAACAAAACTACATTCCAATGAGTCAAACCCTGCATATAACTGTGTTTTCAATCCTCTGTATGAGGATTTATACAATAAGAAATCTCTTGTTCCACCTCTTGGTTTAACTTAACTTATTGTTGCTGCCGGCATTGATCTGGATACTAGCTCCTTCCCACCTTCTTTCTTCTCCTCCTTGGCAGTTGGTTAGGCCCCAAGTGGACCTAACATTGACCACATTTACAAAATCAGACACTAATGGACTACAATATGAACAAGAATTTAATCAATTACATACTACATATAAGGCATATAAATCCTTATTTACAGATGGGTCCAAGGACGGTGGCGCAGTGGCTTGTGCCACTGTCATTGGATCCAGAACAATATCTTCTAGATTACCAGATAATAGTTCTATTTTTACATCAGAAGCTAGCGCCATACTAACGGCTCTTAAATATATTCAAAAACATCCTAAACATAAACAATATATAATCTATTAAGATTCTCTTTCTTGCCTTCAGGCTCTTCAAAATATTTGTTGCAAACGTCCACTTTTAATTGAAATTATTGAATTGCATAATGATCTTGCTACTGGCCAATACGACATCGTCTTTTGTTGGTTACCCAGCCATGTAGGCATTTCCGGGAACACAATGGCTGATCTTGCTGCCAAGGCAGCTCTCAACAAATCTGTGACACCACCTCTTATTCCATACACTGATTATAAAGCTTCCATTAGATCTTATATCCATGATCTGATGCAGAAGAAGTGGGACACCCAAGTGGGCATTAATAAATTACATGCAATAAAACCTTCTATTGGTTATACCTATTTGGGTTGCCAGTCAAGATTTGAAGAGGTCATCATGTGGCGATGTCGTATTGGCCATACGAGATATACACATGAATATTTATTGAAAGGTGAGGATCCTCCATTTTGTATCCCTTGTGATGAAATAATCACAGTCAAGCATGTCGTGCTTGACTGTGTCGAATATTCCATCACAAAGGATAAATATTTCAAATAACCAACTATGAAAGATCTTTTTAGTAACATAAGTCCTCGTTTAATTTTTGCATTTTTAAAAGAATTGGATTTGCTAACGGATTTGTAAATAGATAAATATTTTATGATCGGAGGTTTAAATTGATAACAAAGATTGTTAGTGGCTCTATCCTCGAGGGGGGTTAAAGTAGTGTAAAATTATTGTCCTCCTGAGAGGGTACGTAAGTCCACAAACATTCCAAGTAAATTCAAACTCTCTGCTATTTTAATCGTAATATATGTGTCCTTTTAAATGCATGGCTAGACGTGCCTAAATTGCTTACAACTGAGGGGATGATGTAAATCCAGCTAGGCCTATATCAGGGAGCAAGAGACGTAGGGTGCCGTCACTTAACGGCCGCCTGGGCGCTGACCATGCACGGCCCATTCGTATGTTGCACATCGACGTAAAGCTGGTTTCCAGGGCTATCTGGCGGTGTCATCAGAAATGACCTGCCGTCGACAGGTTCGACGTCGGGACGCTTTAAAGTCCGATGTAACTCGATTTTTGGCAGCTTTTCACGCTGCGGGTACTTGTCATGTTTCGTACATCGACCCCAGGGTTTTGATTTGACTCTGGATCGGAAGCCCTGTGTCTTGGCTTTCACGTCATGTGCGACACATGCGGGTGCAGTCATGTTTTCCCACCCTTAAAGCCACCCAAAGCTAAGCCCCGTGCGCGTAACGGAGGCCAAAACAGCTCAGATTTGATATCACCAGGGTTTGATCTATGCATCCTGCGTTCACTAATTGTCCCATCCCGGGAGAAAGAGACATACTGCACACATATCATACATGAAAATTCGGCCACGTGCATGAAGCACCTGGGGTTATCACGGGGTCGACATGGGGTGCCTGGTTGGGCGTCCACGCCCATTTTCCCATCTGTTATAGACCTGTAATTTTACCAAGACAAAAGCCTTACTCGGAGAGCATCTTTTAAACGTCACTCGAACGTTGAATATTCACATCCTATTGACAGGTTTCACATCGACGTGAAGCTGGTCCCCAGGGCTATCTGGTGGTAACATCAGAAGTGACAAATCTTTACCGGGTTCGACGCCGGGGCGCTTTTAAGCCCGATTTATCCCGATTTATGGCAATTTTTTCACGCTGTAGGTACTTGTCATGTTTCGTACATCGACCCCAGGGTTTTGTCTTCGACATGGGTCGGAAGCCCTGTGTCTTGACTTTCGCGTCATGTGCGACACGTGTGGCTGCCGTTATGTTTTCCCACCCTTAAAGCCACCCAAAGCCAAAGCCTGTGCGTGCGGCGGGATGCAAAACAGCTTATTTGATATCACGCGAGTGAGTGAGTGAGTGAGTGAGTGAGTGAGTGAGTGAGTGAGTGAGTGAGTGAGTGAGTGAGTGAGTGAGTGAGTGAGTGAGTGAGTGAGTGAGTGAGTGAGTGAGTGAGTGAGTGAGTGAGTGAGTGAGTGAGTGAGTGAGTGAGTGAGAGTGATTAAACATACCTACACATACACTTACGAATTGAAAGCCAGAACTGCCCATTAGCTTTTGGTGTCAGGTGTACGCCGTCCTTGGCTAGCAGCGCAGGTCCCATCCTCATGTGCTGGCTGTGTTCCCAAAGGGTGGCATCCAGACGGCGTCGCAACATCTTCTTCAAGCGCCGGTTCGCCTCCTCCACCTTCCGCTTGTAGGCAGAGACCGTCATGTTCCTTGGTTTTACCCTCGGAAACAGACTCCCTATCACCGCCCTGGAGCCTGGCCGTTTCCACCGAAGGTAGTCCAGAAGATCCAGCAGGTCTTCGACCAGGTCCCGAGGATCAGTAGAGGCCGACACGTCGTTCTCTCCCACTTGAAAGAACACAATGCCCTGAAAAGCTGCATCAAGGGCATCCACCTCAGCTTTCATCCGAGCGACGGTCGCCCCTCCGATCCCACGCACGGTAGTGAGGATGCCATGTGGAGGGGGACAGACTTGAACAAGTCGCCGCACGAAACTATGCCCCAGGATGGCAAAGTGCAGTGGCTTTGAAACAGGAGCTTCAAAAAGTGCGCAGGCCATGACTTGAATGAAGTTAGTCTTCAAAAACGATTTCTGACAATGAGTTGTGTCAAATAATATCAGCACAAGTGCCGTGATGCTCGTATCTGACTGCTAAGTATATATAGCCTGGGTCATTGATACGTGTTTGTACTGAGCTCTGCATTGAACTCACGGGATCAATCGTTCATGGATTAAGACCTGTTGTTAGCTTAAGCCTGACACGACTCACTCATCTCGTTCAGTTATGGGATAAAACAACGAGTCAATGATTGGTGTTTTCAGTCGTAATTGCCGCCACTTTGATTGGCTTCTCACTCAGAAACTCACGGATTAGGCATTACCATCAAAGCATCAGAGCCAAGCTTGTGTGTCCCACCCCGACAAGTGCTTCTGCAAACATGACACCAGTCACGGCACAATTCCAGACAATGTAGTGATGTGATGTGATTGTGTTTGTCTTGTGTGAGGGTGACCTGTAGTAACGCTAAGAATCACAAAGGCAGTGTCTTCGCTTTCTCTCCAGCTGGAATTAAAGACAATACCAAGGCTACATTTCCATACAGCATCAAACAACTTCCATACAACATCAAACTATCGGGAGTACGGATCACACCAGCTGGAACTAAAGACAATACCAAGGCTACATTTCCATGCAACATCAAACTATCGGCAAACATGGAAACCCGGTACTAAGCATCACACCAGCTGGAATTAAAGACAATGCCAAGGCTACATTTCCATACAACATCAAACAACTTCCATGCAACATCAAACTATCGGGAGTACGGATCACACCAGCTGGAACTAAAGACAATACCAAGGCTACATTTCCATGCAACATCAAACTATCGGCAAACATGGAAACCCGGCATTAAGCATCACACCAGCTGGAATTAAAGACAATGCCAAGGCTACATTTCCATACAACATCAAACAACTTCCATGCAGCATCAAACTATCGGGAGTACGGATCACACCAGCTGGAACTAAAGACAATACCAAGGCTACATTTCCATGCAACATCAAACTATCGGCAAACATGGAAACCCGGTACTAAGCATCACACCAGCTGGAATTAAAGACAATTTTTCCGGGCCAGTTTGTAGGCATTGAAAATATGGCACCTTCACCCGGTAACATATTATCAATGTCTCGGCCGAACGACTGACTTTGTAGACCTTGATGCAAGTATACCATTTCACTTGGGTCAAGGGTTACATCATCTACCCTTTTCCACCTACTTTGTTTATTTCGCGCTTTTAGTTTTTTATTAGTGGTGTTAGGTGTTTTTGGTTTGAGTTGGTAATGTTTGAGTTTCGTAGTCACCTTCTCTCTCTCTTGGTAATTTTTTCACGTTAATTTAATGTTTTTGGTTTGGGGTTAAGTGGTTTAGGCGGTGTTACTTTTGTCCTTTTAGTTTGGCGTTTATCTCCAGTTTTACGTTCTGTCATTGTCAGTGTTTATTATTCAGTTATACGCACCGCGGTATTCATGGTTTTAGCTTTAAATTTATGTCATTTAGGTTTGGGTTAGCGGATTAGTTTTAACATTGTCGGTATTGATGATTTTAGCTTTAAGGTTATGTCATTTAGGTTAATTCGGAATGGGTTAGTGATTTGGTGTAGAGAGAAGGACGTGGACTTTCCGTTTTAATTTTATGTTACTTTGATTGGAGGTTAATGGTTTGGATTAGAAGGGAACAGCGTTAGGTTGTTCTTTTAATTTAGCATGCACCATGATAACCATAGCTCACGAATTAGTGAATACCCATACAATTGGCGTACATAATGGACAGATACCTCAAATATGTTAACACAAATGTATCATACAAATCATGAAACCTGGAAGGATACAACTTTCATTCCAAAGTCTGATTGCTGTGAAGGCACACTTGAGTCGACGTAGGAAGGAGGTCGTGGTTCTTCAAGTACTGTTGGCAGTTGAGCTGCTACACGTGAACAACACACACTACGCTTTACATCAACATGCATAACAAAACGTCAATGTCCGTCTGGCATGTCATGCCGTCGCATCTACCCATCAAGTAGATGTCTCACGTAGCTGTAGACACTACAGCAATAAACCGCTCATTTCCCATATGCCACACCTTAGGGAATCGCAAAGATTTGACACGGCAATTACCACCAAATCGACCTAGAGTCTCCTGTCAAGACTCGAACTGGTCTGCCTGCGCCAGCTACCGTTTCACCATGATACGCCTCTCGTCTCGAGGTCGCCCCCTCAACCTCTGTGCAACACCAGTGTTTTGCCTGCTTCGTGGCTGAGACATCGCCTGCTTCTAGGTAAAATCACCGGCGTATGCACTTGCTCACGGGCGAATCAAGACTCGAACCGGTTCGCTGCGCCAGCTACCCTGTCACCATCATCGCCTATCCTCTCGGGATCGTCCCCTCGCCTGCTATGCAACACCAGCCTGTCGATCTGCTTCCGACACTATCACCCATCTCTAGGCAAAAGTCAGCAGAGTCTACACTTGCTCACGGGCAAATCAAGACTCGAACGGGTTTGCCTGCGCCAGCTACCGTTTTACCATCATCGACTCTCCTCTCGGGATCGTCCCCTCGCCTGCTATGCAACACCAGCATGTCGATCTGCTTCCGACACTATCACCCATCTCTAGGCAAAAGTCAGCAGAGTCTACACTTGCTCACGGGCAAATCAAGACTCGAACGGGTTTGCCTGCGCCAGCTACCGTTTCACCATCATCGACTCTCCTCTCGGGATCGTCCCCTCGCCTGCTATGCAACACCAGCATGTCGATCTGCTTCCGACACTATCACCCATCTCTAGGCAAAAGTCAGCAGAGTCTACACTTGCTCACGGGCAAATCAAGACTCGAACGGGTTTGCCTGCGCCAGCTACCGTTTCACCATCATCGACTCTCCTCTCGGGATCGTCCCCTCGCCTGCTATGCAACACCAGCCTGTCGATCTGCTTCCGACACTATCACCCATCTCTAGGTAAAAGTCAGCAGAGTCTACACTTGCTCACGGGCAAATCAAGACTCGAACGGGTTTGCCTGCGCCAGCTACCGTTTTACCATCATCGCCTCTCGTCTCGAGGTCGCCCCCTCAACCTCTGTGCAACACCAGTGTTTTGCCTGCTTCGTGGCTGAGACATCGCCTGCTTCTAGGTAAAATCACCGGCGTATGCACTTGCTCACGGGCGAATCAAGACTCGAACCGGTTCGCTGCGCCAGCTACCCTGTCACCATCATCGCCTATCCTCTCGGGATCGTCCCCTCGCCTGCTATGCAACACCAACCTGTCGCTCTGCTTCCGACACTATCACCCATCTCTAGGCAAAAGTCAGCAGAGTCTACACTTGCTCACGGGCAAATCAAGACTCGAACGGGTTTGCCTGCGCCAGCTACCGTTTCACCATCATCGACTCTCCTCTCGGGATCGTCCCCTCGCCTGCTATGCAACACCAGCATGTCGATCTGCTTCCGACACTATCACCCATCTCTAGGCAAAAGTCAGCAGAGTCTACACTTGCTCACGGGCAAATCAAGACTCGAACGGGTTTGCCTGCGCCAGCTACCGTTTCACCATCATCGACTCTCCTCTCGGGATCGTCCCCTCGCCTGCTATGCAACACCAGCATGTCGATCTGCTTCCGACACTATCACCCATCTCTAGGCAAAAGTCAGCAGAGTCTACACTTGCTCACGGGCAAATCAAGACTCGAACGGGTTTGCCTGCGCCAGCTACCGTTTCACCATCATCGACTCTCCTCTCGGGATCGTCCCCTCGCCTGCTATGCAACACCAGCCTGTCGATCTGCTTCCGACACTATCACCCATCTCTAGGTAAAAGTCAGCAGAGTCTACACTTGCTCACGGGCAAATCAAGACTCGAACGGGTTTGCCTGCGCCAGCTACCGTTTCACCATCATCGACTCTCCTCTCGGGATCGTCCCCTCGCCTGCTATGCAACACCAGCCTGTCGATCTGCTTCCGACACTATCACCCATCTCTAGGCAAAAGTCAGCAGAGTCTACACTTGCTCACGGGCAAATCAAGACTCGAACGGGTTTGCCTGCGCCAGCTACCGTTTTACCATCATCGCCTCTCGTCTCGAGGTCGCCCCCTCAACCTCTGTGCAACACCAGTGTTTTGCCTGCTTCGTGGCTGAGACATCGCCTGCTTCTAGGTAAAATCACCGGCGTATGCACTTGCTCACGGGCGAATCAAGACTCGAACCGGTTCGCTGCGCCAGCTACCCTGTCACCATCATCGCCTATCCTCTCGGGATCGTCCCCTCGCCTGCTATGCAACACCAACCTGTCGCTCTGCTTCCGACACTATCACCCATCTCTAGGCAAAAGTCAGCAGAGTCTACACTTGCTCACGGGCAAATCAAGACTCGAACGGGTTTGCCTGCGCCAGCTACCGTTTCACCATCATCGACTCTCCTCTCGGGATCGTCCCCTCGCCTGCTATGCAACACCAGCATGTCGATCTGCTTCCGACACTATCACCCATCTCTAGGCAAAAGTCAGCAGAGTCTACACTTGCTCACGGGCAAATCAAGACTCGAACGGGTTTGCCTGCGCCAGCTACCGTTTCACCATCATCGACTCTCCTCTCGGGATCGTCCCCTCGCCTGCTATGCAACACCAGCATGTCGATCTGCTTCCGACACTATCACCCATCTCTAGGCAAAAGTCAGCAGAGTCTACACTTGCTCACGGGCAAATCAAGACTCGAACGGGTTTGCCTGCGCCAGCTACCGTTTCACCATCATCGACTCTCCTCTCGGGATCGTCCCCTCGCCTGCTATGCAACACCAGCCTGTCGATCTGCTTCCGACACTATCACCCATCTCTAGGCAAAAGTCAGCAGAGTCTACACTTGCTCACGGGCAAATCAAGACTCGAACGGGTTTGCCTGCGCCAGCTACCGTTTTACCATCATCGCCTCTCGTCTCGAGGTCGCCCCCTCAACCTCTGTGCAACACCAGTGTTTTGCCTGCTTCGTGGCTGAGACATCGCCTGCTTCTAGGTAAAATCACCGGCGTATGCACTTGCTCACGGGCGAATCAAGACTCGAACCGGTTCGCTGCGCCAGCTACCCTGTCACCATCATCGCCTATCCTCTCGGGATCGTCCCCTCGCCTGCTATGCAACACCAACCTGTCGCTCTGCTTCCGACACTATCACCCATCTCTAGGCAAAAGTCAGCAGAGTCTACACTTGCTCACGGGCAAATCAAGACTCGAACGGGTTTGCCTGCGCCAGCTACCGTTTCACCATCATCGACTCTCCTCTCGGGATCGTCCCCTCGCCTGCTATGCAACACCAGTATGTCGCTCTGCTTCCGACACTATCACCCATCTCTAGGCAAAAGTCAGCAGAGTCTACACTTGCTCACGGGCAAATCAAGACTCGAACGGGTTTGCCTGCGCCAGCTACCGTTTCACCATCATCGACTCTCCTCTCGGGATCGTCCCCTCGCCTGCTATGCAACACCAGCATGTCGATCTGCTTCCGACACTATCACCCATCTCTAGGCAAAAGTCAGCAGAGTCTACACTTGCTCACGGGCAAATCAAGACTCGAACGGGTTTGCCTGCGCCAGCTACCGTTTCACCATCATCGACTCTCCTCTCGGGATCGTCCCCTCGCCTGCTATGCAACACCAGCATGTCGATCTGCTTCCGACACTATCACCCATCTGTAGGCAAAAGTCAGCAGAGTCTACACTTGCTCACGGGCAAATCAAGACTCGAACGGGTTTGCCTGCGCCAGCTACCGTTTCACCATCATCGACTCTCCTCTCGGGATCGTCCCCTCGCCTGCTATGCAACACCAGCATATCGTTCTGCTTCTCGCAAACTCGCCATTGAGCCCCCTGTCAAGACTCGATAGTTTTCCGTTTTGCTACACCATGGCCGCTTATGGATCGAGCGTCTTCGGCAGAACGAACAACGTCGCGCGCCGTTGCTCACGCTAACCACCACGTCAACCAAGTGCTTGATCATGGTGGAGGTCGGAATTATCCCCCTATGCACAACCTTGATACTTTCCAACCTCCGTGGGCAGACGTAGAGGGCAGCGTCGCAATTTCCGCATCGCCGTTCCGTTCCCGTCCCGTCTACGTTCGTGCCCGGGGAACGTAGGCATTTTCCGAGCAGTGGCCAAGCTGGCTCGGGTTCCCCTTGTGTAGAAAAGTACGTAAATACGTTGGATAGTTAAACTTTCACCTGACGATAGTACACATTTTAAAAAGTTTAGATTTACTTTATTTGAAAAGATAGAGCAACGAAATTTTGCATGTACCTCCGCCATTAAATGGGCTTTCTGGCAATACCATCCAATTTGACATCTGACTTTTAGAAAAGAAGTTACATAGTATTTTTTTAAAAAGTACAGTAAAAAACGACTATTTTTTCGAACAAATTGTGCAATATACTTTACAATTTTCAGAATAGATGAAATCTGCTTACACCATTGTTGCCGTCACCAGAAGAGCTTTCTAATGATACCAAAAAATGTATGCTACAGACTAGAGTGCTGCAGTTAGAAGCAAAAAAGACGCAATAAGGCAACACGAGAGCAAATGCGCCATTGAAAGGCCGTAGACGCGAAAAGCGGCGGTATATACGGACGTGTGTAGCCTCTCCAAAAACCATTGTATATGTACATGTGATACGTCGTTAGAAGCAGATTTGAAAGGGCATTCATACGCATTATGGACATTTAGGAACGAGAAAACGATATAAAAATTATCAACGAAATTAACTTCCGATTACCGATCCGTTGACACGGAAATAGCATGCGGCAGTACATGCGGACAGCTATACACAACATTGCAGACGTGCATGTTATACATCGCTAGAAACCCCATGGAAAGACCTTTCAAATGAATCATAGACATAAGAAATCCAATGAGGGATAACGAAATTAGAACGAAAGTCTACTTCCGCTAACGGCGCCGTTGCGACGGAACTAACATGCGGCATCAAATCTGGACAGCTATACACAACATTGCAGACGTGCATGTTATACATCGCTAGAAACCCCATGGAAAGGCCTTTCAAATGAATCATAGATATAAGAAATCCAATGAGGGATAACGAAATTAGGACGAAAGCCTACTTCCGCTAACGGCGCCGTTGGGACGGAACTAACATGCGGCATTACATACGGACAGCTATACACAACATTGCAGACGTACATGTTATACATCGCTAGAAACCCCATGGAAAGACCTTTCAAATGAATCATAGATATAAGAAATCCAATGAGGGATAACGAAATTAGAACGAAAGTCTACTTCCGCTACCGGCGCCTTTGCGACGGAACTAACATGCGGCATCAAATCTGGACAGCTATACACAACATTGCAGACGTGCATGTTATGCATCGCCAGAAACCCCATGAAGAGACCTTTCAAATGAATCATAGATATTAGAAATCCAATGAGGGATAACGAAATTAGAACGAAAGTCTACTTCCGCTACCGGCGCCGTTGCGACGGAACGGACAAGCGGCATTACCTACGGACATGCCTAGCATCTTTGCTCAACGTCGCACATGCACATGCCATACACCACCAGAAGCGAATTGAAATGCTCTTTCTAATGAATATAAGATACTGAAAGTCGCATCAGACATGTACACATGATTAACCAAGAAATAACGCACTGATGGTGTTGGCGACGCACGGGACACGCGGCATGACACGCAGACGTATGTAGCTTGCCATGCCAGTGCACATGGGCTTGTCTTACATCGTCTTGAAGCCCATTTGCATGGGCTTTCACATGCACTGTAGATGATAGCGATCTTCGAAAGGAGAGAGATATTATAAGGGGTTATTGGTGGGGTCGACATGAGTCGGCGGCGGAAGTCAAGCCGGATAGAAAAGCGGCACTATATGCAGACGGTTGCAGCTGTGCACAGCATTGCAGACTTGCATGTTATGCATCGCCAGAAACCCCATGAAGAGACCTTTCAAATGAATCATAGATATTAGAAATCCAATGAGGGATAACGAAATTAGAACGAAAGTCTACTTCCGCTACCGGCGCCGTTGCGACGGAACGGACAAGCGGCATCACCTACGGACATGCCTAGCATCTTTGGTAGAAAGAAAATATAGCTGAAAAAGATATAGTATGTTAGATATATAAAGAATTGTATGTTTGAACCAAATATATCATGAAATAGACCACATGAACGAAACATTGCATTGCATTTGAAATTTGACTTATGTAGCGCAGAATGGATATAGAAAAATATATCTGAAAAAGACATAACACATTAGATACATAAAGAATTGTATAACTGAACCAAATACATTATGAGCTATTTGTGTTAACCAGCACTCACCACGTGGAGGTTGCTCATTTAAGAGTGCCATTTTTCTTCTCCTGCACCATTCCCACAACAGCAAGTTCGAACAGCGAACCCCTTTACTACTGCTGTATAAACCTAATGGGTCGAAACTGACATTAGGTTATGGAATTACAGGCTATAACCTACTACTTCTATCCTACGGTTTTGGTTTGATCTACTCTCTGGTCTAGTGTCATGTAGCTTTTCCTGCACCATTCCCACAACAGCAAGTTCGAACAGCGAACCCCTTTACTACTGCTGTATAAACCTAATGGGTCGAAACTGACATAAGGTTATGGAATTACAGGCTATAACCTACTACTTCTATCCTACGGTTTTGGTTTGGCTTTATCAACTTTCCGGTCTACTTTCACTTTCATCTACTTGTTTCTCACCTTTTGGGCTTTATGAGCTTGCCTTTTCCTTTGCTTTTCCCTTTTCCCTTCCCCCTACCTTCAAGGGGTTGGGTCTGGGGCTGGAGCTGGCTGGAGGAATCTGTTGGAACTGACGCCGATGCAGATTCCTCAGCGTTTGATGTACCCGCTGCTTGTTGGATAACATCTTGCACAAAAGCACACTCACTAGCAGCCTGTAAGGGAGTCTTCTTAGCGTAGTACCTACTGACAGTCTTTTGGCCATGTGCAAGATAGTCACTGGCCATCTTACGTTTTGCAGCATCATCGGGATGCTGCCTTGCCACTTCAGTCTCCAAAGCTTTCCGAACATCCGTGGCCGTAAATGTCCTCCGTTCGTTTTCGAAGTTGGGTTTAAGGAAACCTCTTGTCCTCTGATAGCGGGCCAACTCGAGACACATATTCCCCACTTCAGTGCCGTCCACTCTCCTGAAGAAAGGCGATTTGTCCGGTAGAGCATCTTCAGGCATGTCACCACGTACATATTGACGGTAATCCCTGAACATGTCGTAATCCTCTTTGGACAAGCTTAGGGTGACCAGGAAGCTCATGGACGTCTTGTGGTCCATGAAAGAAAGTTGGTACCTCCCGGCAACACACCGTGCCTTATTGAAATCTGCCAACTTCATACACGACGGCACTGAGGGTCTTTGGGCATGTCCAAGTTGAATTATCCCACAAGACAAGTACCGCATCACCAGGCGCTGATCGTCCTCAGATGGAAGTTGATCTGCCTTGGCCCGGTCCAGGATGTCCCTCACCTCTTGTCTGGTTGCAGGATCGGTGTACCCCTTTTGAACAACGGAAATGGGCGGCGGTTGTTTGGTTTCATCTCTGAATTCTGTAACAGATTTACGGACCTCTTCGCGTTTATACTGGCTAGAGACACCTGTATATGAACAATGCGTAGCACTTGTAAACCTACGCAAATTATCGAAAACCCTTGGGGACATTTGAACGTACGTTTGGCAGTAGCTGAGAAAGGATTTGACAGCTGACATGTAATTTTTAATGCCACCTGCAGATACCCCATTTTGTGAAAGGACCGTGTTAAAATAATGAATTTCATCTACATGCTCAAATATATCAAAGTTGATACAAGCCATATTACTATTTGGGAAAACATGTTTTTGGATATAATAGAAAAACTTAGAAACGCGGCGACACGTGTCACCAGCATTACGCCCTGCTTTTTTAAGAATATTGGTTAAATATTGATAAAACCCTGAAAGTGTCGGCTCACTTTCAGGGAACCTATCGTATAAGCCAGTGTTTGTAAGATTAGCCCTGACTGTGTTTTGTTTGTAATTATACCGAGTACCACTTCTGGTAGACCCAGTTAAACCAGCACTGGTACTCGGCATTGGATTACTAGTTGAAGGAGAGGCTGCAGATGCGTCCTCTCCTTGAATTGTGTGGCCAAAGTGTTTAAGTACCCTGATGTAATCAGGGATTTGATTTTTGTTGACACTGTATGTGCCACAAAATGCCAGTAGAGCCGACATTGACACCAGCTGTGTAGCAGTATAGGACTCGCTACGGCGGCGATTTTGGGCGTGTATGGCGTGTAGACCAGGAGTAGAGCTACCAGGATAACATTGCTTTAAATGCGCGATGCCTTTGTAATATGTTTTACACTTTTGACAAACGACCGAAATGTTTGTGGAAGGCATACTTGATGATAGTGCTGGGACACTTACTTTCTGGGAATGATTGGTCTGGATGTCACAGTCTTGAACAAATTAAGAAATAAACTGCTTATACGATATGTCTATTTAGGGAATAAACCTAGTAATGTTGAGTATCAGTTTGATAAAGTGAGCAACGTAAATGACTGAAAAATGCAGAAATTAAGAACAAACGAGAAGAAATAAAAGTAAAGTTCACTTGCCAATGGTGATTGCCAGCGCTGACTGGTAGTGATCCACTAAGACACTTGGTCTGTGATGATGAAATTGCAGTGACATGCATTCCCTTATATTACCATGTCGCGGTCAGACAACCAATGGGATGGTTTAGATGAAGTTCACGTGGCCAAGCCGGATGTTTCTACGGGGGAGGAGGAAACTGGAAATTGTCCATCTCCATTCCATGCGTGATGTCCATTTGGAGGGGCAAGAGCATGCCAAAAGGTGTGAATTGCACATGCCAAAGGAATTTTATACGCAAAGTTGAAGTCAGTGGGGCGACGAGGTTTAAAATCACAAAGTAGCGGCATGTCAAAAGGAAGTGACCCAAGCTGAGTGATTATAACCATAAGAGAGCAAGGCAGGTGACGAAATTACAATTGCTGATAAATAGCATCTCCAGGGTACGAAGATGTGAACACAGACGAGTGATATGCAGCTAATCACGTAGTAATTAAGTTTACAGGAAGGTAGAGAAGAACGTGTACTCGTAGTATATACAATCAGTCCATGCGGACAGATCTGAAAGAAGTTATGAAAATAATGATGATAAGGAGTTGCGAACGCAACTCAGTAACTAAGTGGCCAGACAGAGGCGGCCTTTGTGATAAGTTACAGTTGTCAGAGCATGGCGCCATCTTGTCTGTTTGATGCGCGTCGTTACATAAGGGAACGTTTATTCGAATGCACAGTATACCTTGGCACATCCACATTGTCAAGGTATTACCGACCCCTTTTACACCATTGGTTTCTGATGCTGAAGTAACAGCTGAGGAAAGATGCGCGCCAGATCCCCAATTCTACCAGCCACACGCACAAGTACAGTTACATAATGCCGCGCATTCCTTGATTAAAAGACGTTCCTTGAATGCATATTATAACCTGGCATAGACGCACTTTCAAGGGCTTTCAGGTGCGTTTGAAACATTAAATGTTGGATGATTGATCGTGAAATTATAGGTGCCGTAACACTGACGGGAGACGTGCGCCAGACCCCCGACTTTAACCGCCATCAGCAGTTGCATAATGACGCGCATGGCTTGACTGTCTGAGGTGACACGAATATACGTCACACCTTGGCACAACCGCACTTTCAAGGGCTTTCCGATGCATTTTAAATCTTTCATTTTGGATGAAGGATAATGAAATAATAGCTGGCGGAAGGTACGCGCCAGATCTCCGTTTTTACCTACCAGTCGCACAAGAACAGTTACGTAATGACGCGCATTGCCTGATTATCTCATGTTGCTCGAACGCCCGTTATAATTTGGCAGAGCCGCACTTTCAAGGGCTTTCAGATGCATGTTAAACATTAAATTTTGGATGGTGGATCGTGAAATTATAGCTGCCGTAACACTGACGGGAGACGAGCGCCGGATCCCCGACTACTTTACCCGCCATTGGCGCAAATGCATTTACATAATGGCGCGCATTGCTTGACTGTCAGACGCGACTCGAATGCACATTACACCTTGGCAGAACCGCACTTTCAAGGGCTTTCCACCACCGTAAAAGTTTATATATTAAGACCACAGGCGTTGCTTCTATGGCTTTATTCCAGTTCGTTGCAACTTTAGCTCTGTCACGTATATTGATTCCTGTGTAGAGCGAATGTCTAATGTTGCACACCAGCATGTTGCACATTTCCAGAATCCCACATGAATCCCCTTGCAAATGCTTTGTAGTTGTAAATATTAACGACGCCGGTATAGCCGGTGAACAGATTTATGTAAATTCCGCCAATCTATATCACCTGCGGTATTTGTTGCATTTCGCACATGAAAACCCATGTAGCTCCACCACTAAATGCGCAACGTGTGCGTTTTATACACTGTCTGACACACGCTTTAACTGGCTTTCAAACGCAGTATAGAAATGCATTTTCTAAGGTGAATCGTAAGAGTGGTTGCCATTAGATCATGACCGGACTATGGTGGCATGATGACTACTGTGATATAGAAGAATTGAAGTTCAACAAAATTACACAAACCATCATGTCGGAGATTCAATCTGGACTGGTTACCAGGGGCACCATTAGAATCACGTTTGCATTTTTGGAGAGAGCGTTGGATCGGGTTTCCAACCATGTATAACATGCATAGATATCACAAAGTAAAAGGCTTCCAAAATACAATGGCGCGAGCGACTTCCACCGGAGGCTGGGTGGAAGAAAAGTCTTCCACCGAGACTCCTGTGGAAGAAATTCAGAAGGCCTAAAATCACGGAAACCTTAATTGCTGGGCTATAAATTTGCCAAAAAAGAAACGGAAAAATTCTACGTGACGCGCAAGGGTCCCGCTATCCAATGACGTGCAGGATGCGCGTGTAAGGCGGCGAATGCAGCTCCCAAGGGAGCCGTGCTGCAATAGGTGATACAATCTGGGTGGTTTGTGACTTAGGGGGAACGAAAGACTTCACTGAAACGCTTGTCTGTGTAAGGGCTTAAAGTGGAACACCCGATGTTAATCCTTGACGTGTGTCCACCGACCTTTGGGCATTTGTTCAAATCTGAATATTTTAGAAAGATTGTCTTTACTGCCACTTGCAAGGTACGGTTACTAGTAAGTAAACTAAGCAGGTGTACAATGAGACGACGTAGTGAGTTATTTACATATATCTATGCCATTAGACAATACACGAGAGGCTTAATGATTATTTAAGAAGGACAAAAGATCAAAGTAAGATATGTGAAGAAGAAAATGTCTGTAACCAACATTGTTTTATTATGAATGGTTTCAAAGGATGGTATTACCTCTGGTTTACACTAGACAAACAAATGCTTGTTTCGTAAACGAGATGTTGTGAAAATAGCGTGCAGTGAAGCTGTCAAAACCAGCATCTGTCCAATCCAGCAAGTTGTCAACACTGGCATAAGTCCCGCCTGTGGCTTGTAAATTTATCATCCGCTCTACAACCCGGTACATTGTCAAATCCGGATTTTTCTTCAGTCCCAATGAGTGCCGGTTTAGACAGCTTCCACTGTATTGGAAAGCAGTGTTGGTCACATGGAACACATACATAATATGCAAGGTAGTCAACATTATATAGTCTGCTTCTCACATGCTCATTCAGTAATGTAGGGTTTCTGTTAAAGCTGCAGTTACAAGCCGAAAGGAAATTGTGTGAAGACCTAAATTATTTGAATACTCGTGTTGAATTCTTCAACACTGAGGGACGACACAAAGCACTGAGCCTAGAAAAATATTAACAAAGGGAAGTGAAAGCGTTAAGAGGGAAAATACATGTATATCGAACGTGAGGACTCATAAACTTTGACAGATTTTTGAGATGATGTTTCTAGCACATTAAGTGACATTATCAAAAAGCAAACTTCTAGGTGCAGGTACCTAAGAACGCAAGTAAGTCAGGTTGGAAAGCTGACGGACAATGATTTACATGCAGTTTTCATGCTTCTGTATACAAACATGCATAACAACCTTGACTTGCACAAAACAAATACCTCACAGAAGTATTTTGAGATGTTTGAGATGTTGATTTGTATTTTGTGTGCTTCTTAATCAAATTGTCGTATTTTGCTGAAGGTAAGGGTGACGCAAGCGGTTTGGGACATATTGCCCATATGGATTTGTCATACTAGTACAGCGGAATTTTCTGAAAATACTTTGAGTATTTTCGAGTAAGCCACTCATCTATTCACGCACGCATTTAACAGTGATTCATGTTTAGTCATTCTCACGTGTTGCTGTGAAGCTAAACCAAACACTGAACTTTCGGTGTTTTGTGTTAAACAATTTTCTTTCCATCTGTTCACCACTTAAGTCAGGAGGAAACAGGAAACAGTTTCTAGGAAATAACAGAGTCTTTGGATTCGAATTTGTGACACATTCGTCAGACAGTTTCATAAGTCTTTACGATCACGTGGCACCGGACCGACCTAACGATTGTGCTCATTATAAATTGAATGATCACTGGCACATTTGCACATTCTGTTTCTTTTGATAGAATCTAACATTTTTGTTTGCATTTTCGACGGAATAAGATTGTATAAATAAACACTCAAATACGCTATCAGTCATTCAGGGAGTTTGGTCATGGGAATAGTAAAGCGAAGTAACAGGGTCTAAAATATACAAATCCAATAGCATATTGTCTGATTTGCCGAGCTGAACTATATATTTTATGAGAGAACGAACAATAGGAATATTCCAGCATTGGTACGAACACCTGAAATGGGTGTAAAACACTGTACCCATCAATGTCGGGAATGCCGTGGTACATGCCGTGGAATAAGCCTTTGTTTTGACGAAGAAAAACTTCAACCACTGATCTATCGCACCCAAGTCAAGCAACACAGCAAGGATTATGTGTGTTGATAAAGATGCTTGCCGAAAGAGGAATCGGGTGGTCAGACTCATTGGCTTGGTTGACACCTGCAGTCTTATCCCAGTTGCGCAGATTTGTGCTCTTGCTATTGATCACTGGATTGTCTGACCCAGACTCGATTATTTACAGACATGCAACTGGAAAACTGTTGGGTGTGGCGTAAAACTAAACTCAGTTACTCATTCACTCTTCTGCAAACAGTTCCAGGTGGAAGCGGAATATAAACAACCAGCCAGAGACATGTGATATTCCTAGCAACATTTTTTACATTTATGTATTTTTTCATTACTTTGACATAGAGTTTCTTTGATGCGTCATTTGTATTGCGCACTATGTCTTAAACATTATTCAGGCGAAGCGTATTCATTTATGTTTTGCCGTATTGAGACCTGAATGGTCGCACATGTACGTCTGTGGATATAAAGGGACCTGTCTGCAGGGGGACATACTGGTTAAGATTACGCATAGTTGTCAAATGTGCTTTTGTGGTGGTTCAATATGACTAAATGTAACATTCGAAAGTATTATTTCCTAGTCGTACACTAGGGTGTGTTACATATAACATGAACTTTGTATTCATAACCACTCTAAAGGCGCGTATTGAATATTGTTAATTTTCAAACGAAGTGAACAGGCATGTTGTATACAATTTCAAGAGTTGTCTAAGTATGGTGACTTGAATTCGAATCTGTTCTTCTTGAGTCATTCATTTGTAACGACACGCAGTGAACCTCTATATGCCCCACGTCTTTTTTGTCTATATATGTACATTTTGTGGAAGATTTTCAAACATCCACATTGAAGTTGTGGCATTCGTTTTGTTAGGTTGTTAGAAGGTAATCCTTGTTTGAAAGTATCAACGGTATCTTGCCTGGCCGTGTTTACATATACTGACCCGCAAAGGAAACACCACCCAACCAAAAATTAACACGGTATATCTTAATTGTAATTCTTTGTATTTGACGCAAAAAACGAAACAAAAACATGTCAAAACGCAGTTGCTAAAGTAATGATGGGACGAGGTCTTTGTGAGTTTTTCATGAAAATGGCGATGCACGTGCATCTCGAGGTGTCATTCCAGATGTCGCAGGCCTTATCTTTTGTCCGGTTCGTAGTCTTCTCTGGCGAAAGCCGGTATTGCGACTGATGAGAGTGTGACGACGCCGCGGGGGAGCGTTTTTTCAGATGAATGTGTCCTGGAAAGAGACTCGTCGGGAGGTCTGAGCATAACGATTTGAGTTGCTATTGCTGTCAGTCAAAACCTAGGCCCGATGCTGTTCGAGAATATTGGTCCTGGTAAAGGGAAAGGTGTAACATCTGCTTGCTACATTGATCAAGTGCTGAGATCCTTCGCCGTGCCACACTTAGGTCGTCATGGAAACCACATCTTCCAGTAGGACAACGCGCGTGCCCATACAGTTCGGGCAACGAGAGATTTTCTCGGTCAACACGACATATTCTTCAGCGCTCTGCACAACACGGGAAGGTCAACCTGTGAAGGTCCCGGGGTAGAATAGGCCTTCAGTAACCCATGCTTGCCCAAAAAAGCGACTATGCTTGTCGTATGGGACGAATTACGGGATCGGGTGGTCAGGCTTGCTGACTTGGTTGACACATGATATCAGTTCCCAGTTGCGCAGATCGATACTCATGTTGTTGATCACTGGATTGTCTGGTCCAGACTCGATTATTTACAGACGGCCACCATATAGCTGGAATATTGCTGAGTGTGGGGTAAAATTAAACTCACTCACTCACAAAAAGGTCACATGCAACGTAAAACACAACTTTGCAGATTCTGATACCTTTCGGTATGCACTTACCGAAACAAATCATCAAAAATTCCAATTCAACCTATAGAGTTGGAAAAAAGCGCGATGAGAAAAGGTCCACGAAATCTGAGTTCAAACAATTCACTAATTTTCCGCCAGCGCTGGGGAAAAAAGTGGTTTCAACAGCTATGCTGCGCTGCGCCCATAACGCATGCGCAGTGAGTAGGTTCGCGGAGGCTGGAACAGTATGCCTGCCCGGAGTATTCGGTCGTGAGCAGTAGTCTAATTTTGATTGTGTACACAAACAAGTAAATAATCTACTCGTTACATGAAACAAAAACAACAAAAATCATGGTGATTGAGCAGACTGTCACAGAGAAAACTCAATGTCTTGTTTATTCTCACCAATATGTCTGCCTGCCTCTCTGTTAATAACAATATGCAATGCACAACTTCAAGGAGACTCAAGTACAAAATATTGCACTTTTGATTTGCGATTATACAGTTATTAGTTTGTTTCACCAATGCATTTTACATATCATCATGATTTTAATTAAGTTTGACGTTTTGCTTTCATGTGACCTTTAAACCCGAGATTCAGACGAGGCTGTACTTCCTGACCCGTATCACAGAGTCTGAGTGCTGAGTTCCAACAGTGTTCATCAGCAGTCTCATCCATTCCATATACCAACCATGCTACGCTGTTGTCTGTGCTGAAGGAAGCCGTATATATTACTGACTTTCGGATCGCACCGTTGCGCCACCTGTCGTCATTTTGACGTATTGATGATTACATTAAACGTGTCAATTTTGAAATCTTTCCGACAATTACTATGTTATATACATGTGTTTGAATTAAACTGATTACCAATTTCGAAAAGGGAGTGACGGGATTTTCTTTTGCGGTTCAATGTATGTTCTCCACATATTGATGTATGTCGAGTTGTATTTGGAACAAACGTGGTAATAGTACCTTCGTAGGTGATGGAGGACATTCGCATTTTAGCCATGATTTCCTTTCATTGGGAGACGGTATATGTGTATTCTCTGTCAACGCCAGCTTCTTGTGATCAGTGTGGATGCACATCTTAAAAGTCACTTCCACGTTACCATTGTGAAAACTCATTTTCATAACTTTCTCGATCTGGCGAATAAAAACTAAGGAAACAATTTCTTCCGAGTAAAACACTTAATGTTCCTCAAAATTGAATACTGAAACTATTTTTGCTTCACAATGAAAAAGGAATATGAAACATACCCCATGTGAGTTTAAGACCCTGCATGTCAATATTTGTTAGTCACAAATGATTTTTTCACGATATTTTCTGCATCAGTCGGTATCAGTTTCACAAACATTTTCTTTACGAATTGACATTTGTTCTGCACTAAAAAACATAACTTATATATTAGATACAAAATGGACCCCCCACTCCTCTTGAATAACAAGAAGTACGTATTTAAGTACGTACGCACGCAGGCACACACATATGTATGTATGTATGTATGTATGTATGTATGTATGTATGTATGTATGTATGTATGTATGTATGTATGTATGTATGTATGTATGTATGTATGTATGTATGTATGTATGTATGTATGTATGTATGTGTTCAGATATTGTTGTATCAGTGTAACAACTGTTGCACGTACGCACGCACTCATGCATGTAGGTAGGTATAGTTGCACAGTCTTTGCTTTTATCTTTCACCAACTTTACTTTTATCTTCACCAGTGTCATCCATCGAGAACACTGGCCCTCCGAGTATCACTATGTGCTGTGTGTGCTGTGTGTGCATACGCACATTATGCTATAAACTAGAACTTTAACCAAAGAGCACACGCAAGAAACTCACATCAACTGGTTTGTCAGAGCGTGCTGATTCCAGCAGGGTCTGATAAAGTCTGAACTGATTTCACTGCAGCCCGAGCAACAATCTAAATGAAGTCGCACATACGGTTTATACACCGTAAATACATCATTTACGACTAAATGTAACTTGAGGATGAAGACTTTTATGGATAGGCAAATTCTTCCTTGCAATGAATACGACATTTCGGTGTAGATCCTAACACCGGTATCAAACAAAAGATGCAAATCACATGCACACGGAGAAATATATACAAGACAGTGTGAAATGAAGAGAGGTATAAACGCCACCCAAGCCAGATGAGCAAAGGACATCACAGCTCCACAACCCAAGCCCTTGAAGTCGAGTTAGAACACCTTCGTCATGTTTTTACAAATCTTAATCAGTACCCAGATAACCTTGTCAACAGAACAATCAAGAGCACTCTGAACCCAGAGAAAAAAACTACCTCGCCAACCATCAGCCTTCTCCTTAATCAGCATACCACATGTCAATACTATCAGCCAAATCGGGTTATGGCCATTGAGATCACCCATTACAATGCAAGGTTTAGGATGTTGGTCACAGAGAGCGTGAAGACTGCTGAAGTGTTGAAGAAGGCGGAATACACAGAGAACGTAGGGTAAGGGCAACGTGCAGAGAAAGTCTCACTGCAACGACTTGGAGATTGGTTGTGTTACAGGATTGTGGATAACATCCTGCTTTAGAAGGATAGAAGAACCTCCAATGGTGAAAAATAATTATTTGAAAAGAACTGACGTAAATCAAAAGTGTCTGTCTTCTTCAAATAGGTGTCCTGACAGAGGCCTGATTGCGCAAAATCCCTGGGTAGTCGCTGCATCTCATTAACATTGGTCCTTAATCCTCAACAGTACTACTGTACTTTAGTTTTGGAATCTTTTAATTGGGGATCTACCCTGCACTTGTTGGGTGGGCGACATGCCATGTGTCCTTGATTGGGTGTGTTCGGGCACTTCCATGCCCTCAAGCGGACCATATTTTATTATGATGATTTTCTGATCCTTTGGATACTTTGCCACTTTGAAGGTTTTTTTTATATAAATCTGGCTTTGGTTTGGTTTTACTTTTAACGATCTGTTTGTCTTGTGAGGTTAACTGAGATGTGATATCTCCTGCGGTGTAGATGTGTCACAATTACGCAGACTCAGATTGGAGATGAAACTGTTGTTTGAGTGAACTGTTCTGGTGAAAACCTCACGGGAGTATTAGTTTTCACCCATGCCAAGTCTGTTTGACAGGTTATTTCATAGCTAGAATGGATAGAATTATCATTAAAACGACCGCGCGTTATCAGAAATGAGTGGGCAACTATAACTTGATAATGCCCGCAAAATGCTTGACTTGGGGCCATTATCAAGCCCGTTGTTAGGTGACATCATACGTAGCTCAGCTGTTGAAGTTCAATCACCTACGGCTCGACTGAACTTGGGTTCATTATTGACCGTATATCAGACTCACATGTCACATGTGCCTGTGCCTTTATGCACTTTCCTGCCTGTGCCAACCATAACAATTGTACCATAAATTACAACATACAGCATTGAAAATATCGACTTGAAGTCTAACGTTGTTCATTAGTGAAAACAATGGCGGCTGGTAGTATGAGCAAAGGTCAAGGTCGAATGTCGTCACTCACAATAGTGACGTCATCTGTGTTGTTCTATGACGTGACTATATTTGTAAATTGTGTGTCAGTGACCTCCGTCGTTTTGTTGTTGGCAGTAAATGCTTCTAAACCGATGCCATGGTTTTTATTCTTGTTTTATTAAAAATTCTATCCATTTTAGCTATAATAACGGTAACGCTATTGTTCAGGGCATTATCATGTGCAGGAGCCCTCGGTCATTTCAACTACCCTCCATCGTGGGGCAGTTAATGAAAGACCTCGAGCTTCAGCACATGATAATGCCCTGAAAAACAGCGTTGCCCTTTTAATAACGTTATTGACGTGAAGTTGGGAGCAAAGTGCTCTGTTGGGCACAGGATTACTTAGTCCTTGTTCCAGTGCCATCAACCACAAAGACACCGACACAAGGGCGCAACTCACGGCCAACAGGTTGCCCAATTTGTTCGCCTCTTACGAACAGGAATGGGGTGCTGTGTACACATTCTGTGCTAGTTCCACACGGGAGAAGAGCGCTAAGCGTTACCCAGCACCCAGCACCCAGCACCCAGCACCCACCATGAGGAGGTGGCTCTTCAAGGGTGCCATTAACATTCAGAAGCTAAAAAATAATCAGTCATTCACCAGTTTTCAATATTATGTGTGAACTTCAGGTGTCAAAAATCATGCACAAAGTAAGTAAGATCCTTGTCCACAATGTGCACACACCATGAGCGATACGTGATATGATTCATGCTAAGTGCTTTGGAACAATTAAAACGTTAGGAGGTTATTTCTAACTTTTGAAATAGCTTTATATTATGCAAGTTATGCACAGTTACTTTTTTTCTGTAGGAACAAATAAAATACTTATTCGTGTAAACATTTTTAGGAATCACTACAACTCGGACATTGTAGGTGATAGTAACCTCCGGTGAGTCAGCCAGAGTATTTCCTTTACATTTGAAGGAGATGCCATGTTTTGATAACTATTGCATTCTTCTACACTTGTTACCAACTTGTATTATCTTCAACGTCGTATATATTGCAAAACAGAAGGTTTAGGCCAATGAATCAGTCTGCACAGATATTCGAGTGTGAGTGAGTTAACAGGCTATAGATCCCCAACAACAGAAGGCAGATCACCAACTTGAATCGAATTGTTTTTTAGCTCCATACAAATGCAGGGAAACAACAAATAACACGTTTTAACATCTCCTCAACATTCTATTCACTAAAACAGGGAGGCGTGTAGTAACACAGGACAGTACTTGATAATTTAATAGCTCCTAATGATCCCGATGCAGCACTGCGGCTGATTAACGGCTCGCACAAGCGGCACTTTCGACTTTCAACAGATAAACATTCATAGAGGAATTTTTAAGTGACTGAAGTCAGGGGGAAGCATTTATGAAAACATCTGAAATGGGGTTAAGGTTTCTTTCGATCTCCGGTGAATAATAAATAATCACCTTCGCCAGATATTCTTTCTCTTGAAAATATTTACGAACGCTCGTTATGAATACGAAATAACAGGACATAATTCGTAAACACTTTCAGCTTCCCACCGAAGAGGAAATATGTCATGAAGTGCGAATGTCTTTAGTGACGTAAGTGGAGCAACAGCCTTTGAAAGTAACATTATAAGCAACAACAAAAAGTTGTATTGCTATTTAAACTTGCACTCCTCAGGACATAGTTCTCCCATATTACTATAGTGTGCCTGATTTTTTCCCCGGCAGAGTAGATGATCTTAAATCAGTCAGTGAATGTGTTTTATCGTCCAAAACTGAGGGGATATCGCTTGTGTCAGATCAGACGATATCTCCTGATAGATATTGCTTTGACAGTATATTTTGCACAATATCCTGTCAATGCTATGACGCCATGAAGTTCATGACGTCACAATGCTATGACATCGTTGCACTGCAAATCTAATGCCAGTGTTCAGAGATGTAAACGTTTCAGTGAAAACTAATGAAGAATGATTTTGGATGATAAATATAATCTCACCCGCGTGTCTGCTGATATCAATTATATCAATACCCGTGATAAAAGTAAAAATATCCTCGTTACTTTATACACTCGTGTTGATATATTTGATATCAGTAGAAACTTGGGTGAGATTCTCTACTTACCTACAAATTTATAATTTGTTATAAAGGATGAAATTGTTGCAGTAAATTGTTGACCAAATGGAATGGGACATACTTTCGCCATTCATTGGTGGCTGGTTATAAAGGTTGGTCGGTTATCTACACTTAACAGCAAAAGAAACGCAGGTTCGACCAAGATTAAATGTCATAAAAGTAAGCGTTCATGATTAAGGTCAAGTGACGTAATGATCGCAGATGAGATGTTGTCATGCTGTCATGTTGTCATCAGTTTGACGTCCATACGATACACTCGCACAAATACACCCACAGTGCAGCCAAACCATAAAGAGTGAGTGAGTTAAAATTTAACGTCACATCGGCAATACTGCAGCCATAGTGACGAGAACGGGTTATATCAGTATTCAAATCAATAAATGTATAACATTCACACCTTTCATCAAAAGGCAGTAAGTCTACTGGGACAGCTCTTAATTCAAAACCAGTTCGCTATCATATCAAGACAACACTACAATCTAAGAACGGCTGTTGAGGGTTGATCACCATACTAAGGACCATGAGGACTTACATGACTTTGGCTACCTACATGAACCCTAGCTGGATTTACATCACATGATCCCTTCAGCAGCCGACGACTGGAAGTGAGTGAGTGACTGACTGAGTGAATCATTAGACTACACAGCCTGTAATGTTATTGTAAGTGGTTGCAAGATTGCAGATAAATTATTAAAGGTGTTTGCAACATTTCGACCAGGACCATACAGGTTTGTTCGTGAGGATTAACAGACCTTAGGTCATTGATTAACATGTTCATTGTGAATTATGCGATAGCCTTTATAGACAAATTGTTTGAGAGTTGTAAGCACGTTTCGAAGTTCATACCCAATGGTCTGCACGTGCCAGAAGCAAACGACAAGGATTACATATTCGTAATGTGACTCCTTGAAATCGAACTCAAAATGGAAATGCTGGTAACTTGCCAGTTTTGCAGTCACAGGCCACGATTCATTTTGTACATATATGATGGATGTCGTGTCTGGCGACGTTAAAACTACAATCAAGCTAATGACAAACCAAGACCCCATTTCTTCTGGGGGTCGGTCACATTTTGGGTGTCATCCCTTGGGCTTTGCAAAGTCCAATCCATATTGTGCAACGAAGGTTAACTGGCTACACGCTGTTGTGGCATGACCTTCATGACATATTGATAAAATTCTTTCGAAATCCTAAAATTGGTATTTTAGTAATTTTGAAAAGTCATTAATGACGAATTTCTAGTAAAACAATGGCCGATTCTGTTGCTGTGGCATCACTCTTCAAATCTGTGAAACAACTTCTCATGCATTGCAGACAGTGCTGTAATAGCGGATATCTAATGAATAGTGAGTGAGTGAGTGAGTTAATATTTAACGTCACATCGGCAGTATTGCAGCCATATCGTGACGAGAGCATTCTTATAAAAGGAATCTATGTATATGAGAAAAATCTGTCGACGACGGACAGTAAAACAACTAGAATATCACAATAAGAAATAAAACTAGCGTGAAAAGTTAAAACTAATATAACTATTCAGACAAAACAATATAAAAACAGGCTATATGGATCACCAACAACTGAAGGTAGATCACCATACTAGGGGCCATGGGGACTTACAGTACTTCTGCTACCTGCATGGTCCCTAGCTGGATTTACATCATCCTCTCAGCTGCTGGTGATTGTATGCAAGATTAGCCACAAATTAAAATGACAGAAATACTACGGCTAAGAAAAGATGGAAGATCAAATTTGACTTCAAATGTTTTGGGACTTACGTACCCTCTCAGGAGGACAATAATTTTACAGTGCTTTAACCCCTCGAGGATACAGCCACTAACACTCTAAGTTACTAATTCAAACTTCCAAGCATAAAATATTTATCTATTTACAATTCATTCAGCAAATCTAATTCTTTTAAAAATGAAATAATTGAATGAGAGCTAACATAATTAAAAAGATCCTTCAAAGTTTGTGAATTAAAATATTTATCCCTTGTGATGGAATATTCAACACAGTCAAGCAGGACATGCTTGACTGTGATTCTTTCATCACAAGGGATACAAAACGGAGGATCTTCACCTTTTAATAGATAACCGTGAGTATACCTCGTATGGCCAATGCGACATCGTCGCATAATGACCTCCTCAAATCTGGACTGACAACCCAAGTAAGTATAACCGATATAAGGTTTTATTTCATGTAATTTATTTATACCTACTTGGGTGTCCCACTTCTTCTGTATCAGATGGCGGATATAAGATCTTATTGTAGCTTTATCATCTGAGTATGGAACAAGAAGTGGTGTTACAGATTTGTTGAGTGCTGCCTTAGCAGCAAGATCGGCCATTGTGTTACCAGAAATGCCAATGTGACTAGGTAACCAACAAAGGACGATGTCGCACTGGCCAGTAGCAAGATTATTGTAGAGTTCAATAATTACTATTGAAAGTGGATGTTTACACGAAGTATTTTTAATCGCTTGGAGGCAAGAAAGAGAGTCGGAATAGATTATATACTGTTTATGTTTAGGGTGGTTTTGTATGTATTTGAGAGCCGTTAGTATGGCGTTAGCTTCTGCTGTAAAAATAGAGCTATTATTTGGTAATCTAAAAGATATTTTTCTGGATCCAATGACAGTGGCACAAGCCACTGCGCCACCGTCCTTGGACCCATCTGTAAATAAGGGTTTATGATTGCTATATTTATGTTTCAATTGATTATATTCTTGTTTATACTGTAAGTCATTCGTTTCTGATTTTCTAAATGTAGTTAATGTTAGGTCAACTTGTGGCCTAACCATCTGCCAAGGAGGAGAAGAAAGAAGACGGGACGGAGCTATATTTTCCAGCTCAATGCCGGCTGAAGAAAGAAAGGGTTTAATTCTGAGCCCAAGAGGTGGAACAAGAGAAGACTTCTTGTCGTACAAATCCTCATACAGTGGATTGAACACACAGTTATATGCAGGGTTAGATTGATTAGAGTGTAATTTAGTTATATATTGTAAGGATAATTTAATACGGCGTTGTGTAAGAGAAGGTTCGTCAGCCTCAACGTAGAGACTGTCAACAGGTGAGGTTCTGAAGGACCCAAGACAAAGTCTTAGACCTTGGTGGTGGATAGAATCAAGAAGTTTCAGGTTGCTTTTACAGGCTCCACCATATACGATGGAGCCATAATCAAGTTTAGACCGTACTAATGATCTGTATAAGTGAAGGAGGGTAGCTTGATCCCCTCCCCGCTTCGAATTTGAAACAACTTTTAACAAATCTAGTGCCTTCAGGCATTTAGCTTTAAGGGATTTAATATGCGGTAAGAATGTTAAATGAGAGTCGAAAATTAAACCCAGGAACTTGGCCTCCTTTACAACTTTGATAGGGGTGCCATTTAAAGATATTTCTGGGTCCTTATGCGGCTTATATTTTCTACAAAAATGTATACAATTAGTTTTTGATTTAGAAAATTTAAAGCCGTTTTCAAGACACCATTTATTTATTTTATTTAAACACAACTGTAGTTGCCGTTCAATGGTATGCATATTTTTACCACGACAAGAAATATTAAAATCATCCAGAAAAAGTGATCCGTCAATCGAATCGTTTAAAACCTTGGATAAACTGTTGATCTTAATACTAAATAAAGTGACAGACAAAATACTGCCTTGTGGAACACCCTGATCCTGATCATAATGGTCAGACAGGGTAGAACCCACTCGGACTTGAAATTGTCTGTCTTTTAAAAACTGTGATATAAATAGAGGCAAACGGCCTCTCAACCCATGTAAATCCTTCAAAATACCATGCTTCCATGTCGTGTCATAAGCTTTCTCGAGATCAAAGAAAATCGACACAGCATGTTGTTTATTGACTATAGCATTTTTAACGAAGGATTCTAAACGTACCAGATGATCAATAGTACTTCTATTCTTCCGAAAACCACATTGAATATTTGTAATGAGGTTATTGGTTTCCAGATACCAAATCAATCTGTTATTTACCATTCGCTTCATGGTTTTACAGACACAGCTGGTTAAAGATATCGGTCTGTAATTGGAAGGATCAGTAGGGTCCTTACCAGGTTTGGGTATTGGGACCACAATGGCATTACGCCATGAAGGAGGAAAGTTTCCAGATGTCCATATTTTGTCAAATATACCCAAAAGTGTAACCAGACATGGTTCAGGCAAGTGTTTCAGCAGCTGATAATGAATATTGTCATCACCCGCTGCTGTGTCATGAGCTTGCTCAAGAGCAGTATATAGCTCATGTAATGAAAACACTTCATTATAGTCTTCACCGTTATCTGATTCAAACTTAAGTTTTATCTTCTCCTGTTGTTTCTGGTATCTCTGAAACTCAGGGACGTAATTTGCTGATGAAGAATTTTTGGCAAGAGTTTCGCCAATTTTATTTGCAAGTTGACATTTGTCAGTAATTAGATTATCACCATCTTTGAGATGGTGAACGGCAGATTTTGAACCTTTGCCTTTAATTCTTTGAACCATGTTCCATACTTTGGACATTGGACAATTAATTTTGGAGATATAGTTCCTCCAAGATTGTCGCTTACTTTGTTTAAAGGTACGACGCGCCTTTGCATTCAGTATTTTAAATCTGTTTAAGTTATGGACAGTTGGGTGATGGCGGAAATATTTCTCTGCCTTTTTTTTTGCTTTTCTATCACTTTTACAGTCTGTCGTAAACCATGGCTTTCGTACATGTGGAGTTGTAGGATCTTGGTATGCACTCATCAGCAATTACATTTAAAACGTCAGAAAATACCTGAATAGGATCAGTAATATCACTGAAACATTCGAGTCTTAGTTGAGATGTGCATTGAGTTTGAAATGAGGACCAATCGGCCTTGGAAAAATTCCATCTTGTATAAGATGAAGAATCAGTCGGAGAAGATGCAGATAATATCGTTGGAAAATAACCACTTCCACAGAGATCGTTGTGAACGGACCAATCAGATTCAATGAGTAGATTAGAGTCTGCTAGAGACAAATCTAGAGAAGAGTAGGCGCCTGTTGCAGGATGTAGATAAGTGCTTGAATCATCATTAAAAATGCACAGGTCATTATTTGAGATAAAATCTTCCAGTATTTTGCCTTTAGTGTTAGTATTTGTACCACCCCAGAGTGGATTGTGACCATTAAGATCACCCATTATAATGCATGGTTTCGGAAGTTGATCATAGAGAGCTTGGAGATCAGTTACGTGAAGTGTTGAAGAAGGCGGAATATACAGTGAGCATAATGTAAGGACAACATGAAGTGTAAGTCTCACTGCAACTGCTTGAAGATTAGTTGTAAGTGGTACATGGCTGTGGATAACATTCTGCTTAACAAGGATTGAAGATCCACCAGAGGCCCTATCACCCGAAGGTGAGAAATAATGATATGCATCGTACTGACGTAAATTAAATGTATCTGTCTGTTTCAGATGGGTTGCCTGCAGACAAAATGATGATGGTGCCAGATCTTGGACTAACAGATGTAACTCATTATAATTAGTCTTCAATCATCTACCGTTCCACTGTACTATATGTTTGGAAGACATTATCTTTTAGGTGGGTTGATTCGGGGGCACGGTGGGCGAATTGACTAAAGCGCCAGGCTATTGATTCAGCGAGGTTGAGGTTTCGGGATCTAGCCCACCTGTGACCGGGTGTAAAATCCTTAGAGTCAACTTTGTGTGCAGACTCTTTCAGTGTTGTCACAACCCCTAGTGTACAGTACACAACCCCGTGCACTTAAAAGAACCCACGAATCCGTTGGTATATGACCAGATGGTGGTCACATGAACACGTGCATACACCGTGCGGGTACAGCAACGTGCAGTAAACTTGGACACAGTTCTGTAACTATGTGTCCCAGTCCACCCAGCTGTCAATTGGGTACCTCGTTTGGATGAGAGAGCCACAATAAACTCGGTGCGCCTAGTGGCAGCAAGAGTTGTATACTCCTCGGGGAGTTGAGATTGAATTACGATGTGCTGTTGAGATTGACATCCACTGATCGAGGGAAAAATACCAGCGCCTTGAGCATGCACTAGTGAGTGGATATGTGCGCTATATAAATATCCTATATCTATCTATCTATCTACCCCTCACTTTCCTGGAGGGCGACAAGCTATGTGCCCTGTGGTGGATGTTTTCTGACAAATCCATGTCTTCGAGTGAACCATATTTATTGAATAATTGTATACGATTTTCTGAACCCTTGGGTGGTCTGTCAGTCTTTTTCCCATTCGTCGTTTTGACAGTATTTTTAGACTTTGAGTTTGTTTCAGATCGAGTATGTTCTGTAGATTATGACAATCTCTGTTCTTCACCCTGAACTGTAGATGGCACACGGGCGTTCACATTTGTTTCTGAAGTCTGAGTAGTTTGTTCAGGCGTGAAAAGTTTCGGATTATCAGTTTTAACCCAAGTCAGGTCTGTTTGAGTCACACTTGATGAAGTGGATACTTTTTTAGTCATGGTGTCAGAAGGTAATCTGATGACCGATGCATAAGTCGTATTAGATAGTGTTGATTTCAAATCTTTTTAGCATCTGCAAAGCTAACATTTTGAGTGAATTTCACTTTGTTTATTTCCATTTGCTTTTGCCATATTTTACATTCTTTGGAAAAAGATGAATGAGTGCCTGAACAATTTGTGCATTTTTTGACAGTGCTAGTGCAGTCTTCCGTTACATGAGACGTTTCACTACAATGAGCACATGTCACTGGCTGTGTACAGGTATTAACTCCATGGCCATATTTTTGGCATCGAAAACACCTCAGTGGATTCGGGATGTATACTGCAACTGCGATGTTACAATAACCCACTTTAACAGACTGAGGGAGACTTGGAGATGAGAATGAAAAAAGATATGTGATTGTGGATATCAGTTCATTGTTTTCCGGGTAGTAAATCGTTTAACATATGTCACACCTTGATCTTTCATTTCAGACGCAATGTCCAGTTCTGACATGTCAGCTAACAAACGGTCTCTATCTCTTATGATGCCTTTGCAGGTGTTCAAAGTTCTGTGGGCTGTGACTGAGACAGGAATGCCAGCCAATGTTTGCATTGACAATAGGTTGGCGGCCTGCTGTTTTCAATTGCATTCTATTAGTAGAGATCCCGAACGCAAGCGTTTGATGTTCTTAACGTCGCCTGAAATGCCATATATACCCTTAGAAATAATAAAAGGGTTCAACTTCAGTCTTGTCAACAGTGTCAAGAACAACGAAACGTGGCCAACTTTCTGTTACAGTGGATTCATTCTCTTCATTGTCGAGGGAGTCTGGTAAGCCATAGTGAGTTTATAATTGTTTCATCATCCGAGCTCCCCACCCACCACGGAGTATCACAAGGACAATGCTATAAACAAGCGGATCTCCAGCTTGCAGCACCAAGGATACCCGGATGATATACTCCAGCAGAAGAATTAAAAGTATAATCATTCCACCAGATTGGCCCATGAGCCACCGCCTTCTGGGCATAAGACTCTAGGCAAAGTTTATGAAAAACGTACCACGAAGTGAAATTTTTCCTATGAATAAGGGTGCCAAGACCATATTTTCAAAAAGTCCAAGTAAAAAGGTTGTGCAATCATATAAAATCTATGTACAGGGCTTGGCATGACCAGCCGATTGGTTGAACCACCCGTCTAGGTGAAGTAAGGGCCGAAGTGGTGTGTTGGGCAAATGGAACGTAGTTAATAGCCCAATTGCCCTCAACCACCAGGATCCCGTCCTCCACCGACACGGGACGCAACCCACGGCAAACAGGCTGCCCAATGTGGTCGCCTTTTACGACCAGCAATGGGCCGGGGTGCTGTGGACACATTCTGCCCCGGGTCCACACGGGAGAAGAGCACTTGGCGTTACCCAGCACCCACCACGAGGAGGTGGCTCTTCACGGGTGCCATTTAATGAATAGACATGAATGAAGGTATGAAAAAGTCAGCGTAATCATACAAGTAATTAAAGCAGCTATTGATTTGATTACACCTACATGTGTTTCAATCCTGATGTAAAGATGTTAAAAATTAAGTTTTCATCCATGATCGATCGTGTTAATAATACTACTCCCATATTCTCGATAATACCGTTCTCGTATAATGTTGTTCTCTTGCTTAAAAAAGGATTGAATTAGTTGATATCATTGTTTTTCATACATTTTACAGTCTTTTAAGAAAAGAGAGCAATTTGACATCCACGTTAAGACTATAGACACAAGGAAATATTGGCATAGACAATAAATAACATGAATATCCAAATTCATAAAAAGAATTTGTGCACATCAAATAAATAGTTCGTGACATGACTTACAGAAGGTGTTGATATTACACTCCAATAGAACACTTAGTTATCATGTAGTAGTGCCTTAGTTCAGTTTGGAAAGCTTGATAATGTGGCACTTTTTAAAATTGCTTCCAAAAATTATGTTTTTAAAGATAATGATAATAATGTTTAGAGGATCATTATTTTGAAAACCAAGCAGTACATGTCTTTTTGTTATTTTAATATTGATATGTGCCGTACATATGAGCCAGATTTAACGTTTTTGCCAGATATGTGTGATGTTGTTACAAGACCAGAAAATGTGATCAGGTGACTCACTTTCATGTTGACAAAAGCTTCATTTTGAATTGTCCACATACCCAGATTTAGATAGCAGTGCGTGTGTCGGCAAGATGTGATGTATTATTCTACATTGGAACCACTGAAATTTAGTGGTACATCTGAAAGGTATCTTAGTTTTTCCAGTCATGGGATAGCCCTTCATTAGTTAAAATATTTTGCTCCCATTTTTGGCAGTGTACATTTTTTGTAGTAGCGTCTGTCAATAATATTTTGTAAAAGCGTTGTGTGTCCTTTATATATTTAAGGAGGTGTTAATATTTTCTGGTGGAGTTGGATATGGTAGCTTGGACAAGTTTTCAAAAGGTATGTTAAGTGATTTCAAATAGAGCTTTATTGATCTAAGAAGACCCATATATGTAACAAAGTCAGTTTTCAGGTTAAAATGTCTTATAAGGTTTCCGAAAGGGTGTATGTTCTTGTTTGAATCAATCTAACCATAGATAATGTTTGTGCTTGCATTATTTTTTTTTATATCTGGCATATTAAAACCTCCATCTTGTTTGTCGCAGATTGCTTGGCTTCTCTTAATTTTGTCAGGTTTATTGTATCAGATACATTTGTAGCATTTTTGCTGACAAAACTTCTTATCTTTCCTTTTTAATTTATACCTACCATCTACATCTAGAGAAAAAGTAATTCCAAGAAGGCTGAAGTCCCCTTGGTCCCAGTTTAGATTAAAGTCTGAGCATAGTTTCATTTTCGATGTCTTTTTTGAACCTATCCATATGAGATGTGTCTTGTCGATGTTAACGTTTAAACCGGAAAATCTGGCGAAAAAATGTAGCACATTAGATACTGCATAGAGACGGCGTTCTGAACCATCCAACGTACATGTTGTGTCATCAGAATTCATTTAGCAAATACTCAATGTTACCAATCGAAATACCCTTTACTATTGCTACGTATCATTATTACTTAATTATTAATTATTGCTAACATCTCTGCATTTATAATGCAGAATATAAGGAGAAAGTGCGATAGAAATGTGCATCACACATTGTTCCCTTGTGGGGCATCGAACTTGGATCTTCAGCGTGACGAGCGAACCAATAGTCCACCGCAGTGTCTTTGGAAGTACGCATTATTTTATTTTGTATGATGGAAGAATACGATAATGTAGTAAAGTTGATAGTGGCTGTTACGTAAGTTGGGGGTATGTGAGCCCACGCCATTACACAATGTGCATAGGTAACACCGTTGTTAATTACAGTGCATTTGTAGAGCTGCCATATGTCCGTACAATTAGTAGCAGCTGAATGAATGGAACCGTACACGAAGGAGAATGATTGTATGTGACACTGTCCATTGTGCTGTGGCCCAACAATGGTCGCTAACAAATGGTCGCTTTGTGCCCTGCATATTCTGGATTGTTGATTGATTAAGTGTGTCCTCTATCTACTCTAAAATATTTAACCTAATATGGGATAATCTAGCTATTACACTGTCGATAAACTCTAAATGGTTAATCAACGCATTTATGCTAAAAATAATGTAAGCAAAACTTGTTTCAATCCCTGCGTTGTTTGGCATCTACATTCCACGTCCTGTTATGCGATTAGATAATACGCACACGCGACTTTCATAAACACACCATTGCCACTGTGAACGAGTGTTTTTACAGAGCCAGGCTAATTGATCACCACGACGAATCGGCATCGAACTGTCACGTCGTCACCTCTCATGACTGTGGTTACCTTACTGAAAGGGCACTCACTCAAATGTTAAAAAAATGTTAAAAAATGTCTAAACCTAAAAAAAAAAAAAAAAAAAGAAAAAAAAAAGCCCAAAACTTACAGGAATATTGAGATTCAGTGCGTCAAGCAGATATTTTGAAAACAACTGTCTAAGAAACCTAGGAAAGCATGTGTGTTGTATTCCGTGAGTCAGGATTAAGTGCGACAGCTGTTCAGAATACTAGAACAATTGAACCAGATAATTTAAATGAAGAAACATTTAGGGGCTTTGATCCATACAAATTAACAACAAATGATGATATCATTTAATAATGATATCACGCGAAATACATATAGCCAAACTAAACTGTCCACAGACATTTTAAAGAACTATTGGAAAGGCGTTTGATGTCTCCTGCAAGAATCAATCGTCTCTGAGGTTCGCCCAGAGTACAAAACATTTACGTCAGTGCAAAAAAAAATAACCATTCTTGCCTATCCAAAGAAACAGACTTATTCATCAGGTTTAATAAACGTAACTGAAAATCAGTAACTGAAAAAAGGAGTGAGTGAGTGAGTTAATATACTCTTCAAAACTAGTAGGGGAACGTGAACTTTGAAGTGTAGTATAAAGAAAACCAATTGAGGAACGTTACAATGACATTCCTCTTGTGTGTGCAGCATCATTTCACATTATCTCCATTCGCAAACACATAGCATGGGGGCATGTACACAACGTGGGAATCTCCTACACGTGCATGGGGTGTCAATATAAATCTTGACGTTTTTCAGACAGGTCGATAAATAATTCTAGACTATTTTTTGCGATAGTTTTCTTGCATCTGTGCATAGTCAGGGTCCAATCACACACAGCTGACTGAAAATTGTAAACCTCAAATTTTCATGTCATACTCCATTCACATAACAACAGGGGATGACTGAACGAACGTCTTTCCTTTGAATGAAATCCACGTGGGGGTGCATTCTCAAAACATTCATTATTATTGTATCAATGCTGATTTAATCCGATATATCCCCCAATTTCGACAATCGTACATTGAAAGTACAGTATTTAAAGTCAACATTTCAGCCATTTAACACTGAAATGGAATATGTGTGTATCGTAAAATCCTTTCGACGAAGGACAATAAAACAACTAGAATATCACAATAAGCATCAACAATAGAGGGGAAAGTTAAAAATAACATCACTATTTGGACAATATAATATAAAACAAGGTTATAGATCGCCAACGACAGAAGGTAGATCACCAGAGAAGGGACCATGGGGACTTACAGTACCTTTGCTACCTGCATGGACCCTAGTTGGATTTACACCATCCCTTCAGCTGCTGGCGATTGTAAAAATGCTTGCCACAATTAAAATACAAGAATACTACGATTAAAAACTCGGTAGACTTAAATTTACATCGAATGTTTGGGGAATTACGTACCATCTCAAAAAGGAATGTGAAACGAATCAATTATAGTATGATTAGGCTAATACGGGTGCGGGTTCGCTGATACCAAGATCATAGTTTCGATTTCCACGTACCTCAGGAAATATTATCAACGCTCAGTCATTTAAGCTGTCATTTGGTGAGGGCTGTCATACGCATGCCTTGCAAAAAAAGGCAGTGGCGAAGCCGCACAAGTGAGTTATCACTTCCTTAAGTGGAATTTAGAATCAGGCATGATGAAGAGGGACACTTTTTTATGGATATACAACTTCTTTCTTGCAGTTTATCCTAACACCGTTATTAAACAAAGGGTGATTCGTCATTCGTCATCAACTGCTTGATAACGGTGTTAGGATCTACAAGGAGACGTCGCATTTACTGCAAGAAAGACGCTGTATAATTGTATAAAAGTGTTCCTCTGTTCCTCTTCAGGTGAGTTAGACTTGCATATTTGTTTCATAGGATCAGATCAAATACGTCAAAAAATAAGATATTTTAGTAGGGCATGCATTCTTTGTCCATGTTTAAGTTGAAAATACTTTGCAGTAAATTATATTAATGACTTATCAGGCCCATTGTAATTATGTCTTCTATCGCCAGTAAAATCTAAAAGTACAAGGCTCATTGTTGAGATTATGTGTTTCTATTACTGTGTTCACAACTGACGTGAATGTCTTATTTTCCAGGAATAATTATGCCATTTTTGGTATTTCTAACGTTGGCCTGTTTGATTCTTTCTACACCAGGTAAGGCCATTTTTCAAATAGCAATGTATGGTGTCCTGTTTCAGAAGTCAAAGATATAACTTAATAATACTGCTGTGGACACGTACGGGCTTACACGGATTAAAATATTAAGCAACATCACTAGCAATGTGCTACTGTTATTTACCTATCTCACTCATCTTGGTGATAGCAATTCAGTAATGACAATTGTTGAGACCTTCAGTTTTCAATATAAGTGATTTAATTTTCATCACACATGAGTCTAGCCCATGTATAATTAAATATGTAGAAGTTCTAATGCTCGTCTCTATTTCAGCGGACCACTGTCATGAAAACCAGCACTGTTCAAATTGTGATCCGGCATCAGGAAACTGCATCACAGAATGCGAAACTGGATATTACGATCTGAAATGCAAGTCTGACTGCAGCAAGAATCGCAAACAGAAAAAATGCAAATTAGTAGAAAATACCGGCATTGGACAGCACACAAGGCTGTGAACCCGGATACCAGGGCTTAAACTGCCAAATACGTTGTACAGTTCCATCACAAAACTGCTCCAAATGTTCAGGTGGATGTGATGGGAAATACTGTGCCCAAGGCGATGCATGTTTTTCCGGATGTCAAGATTCCTACTATGGCTCAGCTTGCAAGAATTGCTCAAGAAGATGTCATTTGTGCAATGGAATAACGGGAACGTGTCAACAGTGTCAGTCACAATAGCTTGGCCGAAACTGTGAGTACACGTGTAATTACTGTCCGGGATCGTGTCTCCCTGAATGTGCACAAGTGTGTTCTCCTGGATTATACAGGAATGAATGTGTTGACATGTGCAGTGAAAACTGTCTTCGTAACTCGGTGTTACAGTGCCACAGCGAGAGTGGTCAGTGCATTCATGGATGCGTGACTGGATGGTATGGTCCAACCTGGGAATTTCAGTGCAATTCCAAATGTATTAATAAACGATGTGACGCCAAAGGTGCGTGTGACGAAGGTTGTGCAGTTGGTCATTTTGGAAAGGACTGCACACCATGTTCATATATTTGCACGAGTTACAGCTGCATATCAAACAACGGATCTTGCTTACACAAATGCAGCCGTGAGGTGTATGGACAATTTTGCAATCTCACCAGTAAGACATGCATTGATGACAAATGTACCAAGGAATGCTCCATCACTGAGGAAGGATGTACCCGTAATTGTTCAGAAGACGTACATGCAGCTGAGTGCATCGACGAATTTTGTGACAGAGGTAATTCATTTTAAAAGCAACCATTTTGGGGTTGTTTCCACAAGATTGTAATACCTCCTCGAGTAAACTCGTGACCTTTTAATTTCAAATACAGGGGTTAAAATCAAAGTTTTACATTTGGAAAAAATCGTGTTTAAATAGTTAAAGGTGTACGTACTGATGACAATGAGGAATAACGATGCTACCTTAATATACAATCGTGGTTCTTCATCTGACACAAAGACTGTATGGGACATTACGAGTCGGTTCAGTAAATTTATTATCCAACCGTTGGCAGAATTAAAAATACGTAATTTAAGAGATCACGTTCATTGCTTTATTAGACTACTCTGGCGAATCTAACTTTATCCAGGTTATCGTTTTTGTATGGTACAATTGGTTGGTTTCCTTTACACTGTTTTCAATGAAGTCACATAAAATGTGTATCCATTCAGTGAAACTGGGTGACCTAGTTTCCCAATGGAATCCTTAATGGATACTCTAAAGTTACAGTTCCGGAGACGGAAGTTGAAAAGAAGATATGGGCCCACTTGCACAAAGCAATCTTAGCCTTACGACTGTCTTATGTGCAAACAAAATTTAGCAATACAGCATGATCATTATCTTGACATAAATCTGTCAATCTAGCACCACCCAGGGCTCCAAAGTTAAAGTTAGACAATATGTGGTCCGTCATGGGAAATATTTGTCACGATAATGTTATCAAAACAAGAAACACATACATAATGTAATTCTATCATACACAACCACTTGGGAGTTCAGAATTTTAGGTTGTTGAGACAAATGTCTGTGAATGTAAACTTTATATTAAGACCTTTAAGTTGTGGTAAACTTTCGCGTTGACATGATTTTTCAGCTGACATTATTCGTGTCTTTCAGGTAAATCGGAGCGTCACATAAACCTGTACGTAGTATCGCTGATAGCAGCTCTCTTTGCAGCAGTAGCAGGATGCTATATTTGTTACCACAGGGTCTCACTACGACAAGGTCAGTGTGTACATGTGGCATGTATTTTCAGTAAATATAGCTTTTGGATAAAACTAATTAGTTAGCAAGGAACGTTCATGACTGAGGCTTTATATGTACTCCAGCACGAAATGTAAACTCATTATTGTCTATAAATGATATCTGTTCCTTGTGCAATACTTTATCCTAGCATAATTACTGTTGCCATCGTAAATGAGTGAAACCTATCAACTGGGGAATCTGAAATCCAGAAATAACGAGGGTGCATTTGTTTTCCTTATGACTATATCGTTTTACTATTCAGGCATAATCAGCAGGGTGGGAGTGAACATGGTGCAGAAACACCACACGAAGAAAGAGGAGAATACGAAGCCTTACATCGGTATTGGGAAATCGAAGAAGCCGACATGGTCACTGAGTCTGAGGCATTACGCAGTCAAGACATCGGCAAAGAGATGGCTTCTACCCTTCCGGTTTTAGTGGATTGTTCATTGTCTGGAGGAACAGAAACATACACAACTATAGATCCCCGATATATATATCACCAGTTGCTGATGATGAAACGAGTGAGTGAGTGAGCCCCTAAACTTATTGTACGGCTGCAAGGTCAAATAGGTCTTAAGACATTGAACCCGTATTCGTCCCGGACTGCAAGTATCAATTGTTAAAAGTGTTTGAATCATTTTGATTAGGACCATATAGTTTCGTTCGTGAGGATTAACAGACTTGAAATCTAACTGCATGTGGGACGTTGTTAGAAATATTTTTGAGTTGTTCAGTTGTTCATATATGTTTCCATATATGCCATCATGCTGTCAAAGTTACATTATCATTGATGGGTATTTGTAAATAAGCACATTCGGAACATAACACGGTACTTTTCAGAAGCTGCAATGATCACGTTTGGATAATATGAACGTGTAAGTTCTTCATCATTCTGTGGTCGAATGGTCGTAGGGACCAACCGTCTTCATTGCTGACCAACCCTTATCACAGCTCGACATCATGACAATCATTTGGACTTTGCTGTCTATAGATTTTATTCACAAACTGTTTAATCGCATGATTTTGTCTTATGGGTTATTTGGCATGGACAGTCCACATTAATCATGCATTGAAGATGGTATAATTATACGCAGTTGAGAAGTTGTGTAGTTATATGCACATAGTTTCTCCCATTTTGTGGAAGACCCGTGGAGATACGGGTAGAATAGATCTTTATTAACCCAAGTTTACAACAAATGAAGACTAGGCTTATCGTAAGAGGCGACTAACGGGATCGGGAGTTCAGGTTCGTTGACACATGGCATCTGTTCCGAATTGCGCAGATCGATGCTCACGTTGTTTGGAATTGGACTGTGTGGTCCAGACAATCCATTTTTTTACAGACCTTTATATAGCCTGAATATTGCTGGATGTGATGTGCAGCTAAATGCACTCACTACATTTGTTGTCATTTTTCTGCCATGAGAATTGTTCACATCTGCTTTGTAAATTGATTGTTGGTACCTGTAATTCTCATATATTGCTGCAATCAGCTTTAGTATCTTGCAGTGATCAGAAATAGCACACTAACTGAATCAGATTTGGTATGGTACTAGTGACTACTTTAAATGTTATTGTCGAAAAGTATGTAACAGAAATCGGATCACCCAACACTACGTTTGAATTGTTGAATGACAGTGGATGTTGCATATCAGTTTTGTTATCACCTTGAAATGCAATGTTCATTGTAATGTATGCGATAACCTTTATAGACAAATCTTTTGAGAGGTGCAAACACCCTTCGAAGTTAAAACAAAACATGCCCTATGGATTGCATGTACCAGAAGCAAACGGCAAGGAATTCATATTCGTAATTTGACTCCTTGAAATCGAACTCAAAATGGAAATGCTGGTAACTTGCCAGTTTTGCAGTCTCTGGCATTTGTTCATTTATGATGGGGATGTCGTGTCTGGCGACGATGAATGACACAATGTCACAGTGCGAACTGGTGTTGACTAATGACACAACAAGACCCCATTCCTTCTGTGGGTCGGTCAGGTGTTGGGAGTCATCAGTTGAACTCTGCAAAGCCCAATCAATATCCATGCAACGTCGGTTAATTGCCCACTCGTTGTTGTATGGAGTTCAACGTCCTTCATGACATGTTCTAACCAAATCACTGGCTCCTCGTTGCTGTGTGTGGTTCAACGTCCTTCATGACGTGCTGTAACCAAATCTGTGGCACAACTTCTCATGCATTGCATACATTGATGTAACATCGGATATCTAATCGAAAGAAATGAATGAAGGTATGAAAAGGGCACACGTAATCAAGTTACCATACAAGTAATCAAAGCAATTATTGATTACACCTACATGTGTTTCAATCCAGACGTGAGGAAGTCATCTATGATAATTCGTGTTTATAATACTATTCCAATATTCTAATAATACTGTTCTCATGTAATATTATTCTCACCTGAAAGGGGATTGTCTTAATTGATACATTTGGAAATACAATGAAGTGAGTGAGTATGGTTTTACGTCGCTTTTAGCAGTATTCCAGCAATATTACTGCGATGGACACTGGAAATGGCCTTCGCACACTATACCCATTAGGGGCATCGCCTCACCGTCTCTTGAAATACGTTCCTTGTAGATTTTAACATTTCATTTAAACATAAAAACATAAACCTGCCATGTCAATAGTTCATCCATCATCCTAGCCATTCGCATCATCAGACATCAGACATCAGTAGAGTGGTAAATACAGAAGCATCTGCACAATGTTGTTCCGCAATGATTCTGACAAGATCATGTGCACTATGAAATTTTACAAAATTACTCATTAATCATTGTATTGCATTATAATAATATATTCATGATATTTAAACTACTGTTCAAAACAAAGCATGCCAAATTTGAATTTGAAATCAGAGTAATAGTATATATAAAGGAACATGTGTTTAATTTCAATGAAGTATTCAATTCTACAGCAAAAAGTACACATTTTCAAGTACCGTTTGACGGACACCTACAGACGCGTGATATCGTAGTCTGAACTTTTATAAAAGTCAACAAGGTGGATGTTCATTTAGTGCCAAATGTCATCAAAGGTTGAATCAATGGAAGGTGTACCGACCTTCAATACACGCCAAGACACGTTGACGCCCTGATAAAATAAGACGACGAATAGCATTAAACCTAATTCGTTGCCATTCCTGGAGGAGACATTATTCCTGTTGTTGAGTGGTGACAGGTGGCTCTTGTAGTCTTCTGATTTGTCGATCCAGGTATTCCCATATATGCTCTATCGAATTCATTTCGGGAGAACATGCCGGTCACAGCAAAACAACGATGTTAGCGTTATGCAGAATGTTGTGTATGTCAAGCTGCATGAGGATTTGAATTATCGTGTTGGTAAACAATGCCACGTGGTTGTTGATGGAAATATGGCAAAACAACTGTTTGCAAAACTTAATATCCTTCAGGTTGCCATAAATAGTAACAGGTCTCGTTTTGAGATCGCCACAGATACCTCCCCGCATCATCATTCTAAACTTCTGAGAGGGTACGTAAGTCCACAAACATTCAAAGTAAATTCAGATTTTCGACGTTTTTTATCGTAGAATAAGTGTCTTTTTACTGTATGGCTAGGGTTCCCAAATTGCTGACGGCTGAGGGGATGATGTAAATCCAGCTAGGACCCATGTAGGTAGCAAAAGTACTGTAAGTCCCCATGGTCCCTAGTATGGTGATCTACCTTTAGTTGTTAGCAATCTATAGCCCAGTTTTATATTGTATTGTCCTACTAGATAAACTGTTTTAGGTATAATCACTAGTTTTACATTCTTTTCTGTGACATTTAGGTGTTTTAGTGTCCTTTGTCAACAGGGTTTTGTAATACACATATATTCCATTTCAGTGTTATGTGTCCGGCACGATATGCCTGACATATTGCTGATGTGAGGTTAAATATTAACTCACTCACTCATTCACTCATTCTAAACTTAATTCGGCGCTAAACGTTCACACAAGCATGGTGATCATCAGAGCAAATTATTGTTCAAGAAAATTACACAGAACGGAATAATTATATGGTAAACATGGACATTTAAGGTAGAGAGTTTTGAAAATTTGGCATTGACTTTGCTGCATGTCTTGATCCCACCGTCATTTTGCGTTTTCAAACATATCCAAATCTCTTGAGACACACCCGGGTGGGATAGCTCCCACACAACTACTCCATTCTTGCATACCACTATCTCTCTAGCAGCTCAGCAGTAAATGTCAAAAAGTATTTCTAAGTATTAACTTAAGGAAATTGTGCACCCTACCGGGGTGTAAATGGAAGTAAATGGGTCCGTCAAGTTAATGAAAATTAATTTAAAGTCAGATGTTGATGAAAATGTGATATCTTAAATCCACATTATTGTCTTTGAGTGCACAATGCAAATGATTTTCAGGCAATGTTATTTGCAGTACTGATATATATATATGTATATATATATATAACATGCTTTCAGAAACTGCACCACTTGCAATCCACAACTGCGAATGTTGAATCATGAGCTCATTTTGACATTGACATCTGTTCTACAACCAGATACTGGAAACACACGTCTCACAACAATTATTATTAGCATTACTCGGTTGACGTGTAATCATCCAAAAGGAATGTGAAACGCATCAATTATGGTAGGATTTGGCTAACACGGGTTCGTTAATACAGAAATCATTGTTTCGATTTCCACGTACCTCAGGAAATATTATCAACGCTCAGTCATTTAAGCTGTCATTTGTGTGAGAGCTGTTATACGCATGCCTTGTAAAAGACAGTGGCGAAGAGGCACAAGTGAGTTATCACTTCTTTAAGTGGCATTTAGAATCAGGCATGATGAAGAGGGACACTTTTTATGGATATACAACTTCTTTCTTGCAGTGGATCCTAATACCTTTATTAAGCAAAAGATGATTCGTCATTATTTGCTTGATAACGGTGTTAGGACCTGCAACGAGACGCCGCATTTACTGCAAGAAATACGTTGTGTAATTAAGAAAAAGTGTTCCCCTTCAAGTGAGTTATACTTGCATATTTTGTTACAAGTTTCATAGGATCAGATCCAATACTTGAAAAAAAAGATGTTAGTTGGACATGTATTCTTTGTCCACGTTTAAGTTGCTAATACTTTGTAGTATATTATATGAATGCCTTAACATGCCAATTGCAATGATGGTTTCCATCTCCAGTAAAAACTAAGGCACAAGGCTCACTGTTGAGACGACTCGTGATTGTGCGTTTCTATTACTCTGTTCATAACTGACGAGAATGTATTATTTTTCAGGAATAATCATGCCATTTTTGGTATTCCTAGCATTGGTCTGTTTGATTCCTTTAACACCAGGTAAGGTTATTTTCTAATAGGTGTCACCTAACAATATATGGTGTCCTATTTTGGAAGTCGAAGACGTAAATTAATAATACTGATTAGTCGTTTTACTACTGTGCAGGAGAGCTTGAAAGGATCGAAACATTAAGCATCAAGAATAGCAATGTCCTACTGACATTTTCCTGTCTTACAACTGACCTTGGGGATGACAAATTTGAAAACCTTTATGTATCATTATTGAAAAAATGCCTCTGGTGTTCTCTTGTTCTGTGATGACAATTTTAGAGATCTTTAGTTTTCAATGTAAGTGATGTATTCTATAGCCTTCATGAGAATAGTTCACGTATAATTAAATATATTCCGATGCTTGTCTGTATTTCAGCGGACCACTGTCATGAAAACCAGCACTGTTCAATTTGTGATCCAGCTTCAGGAAACTGCATCACAGAATGCAAAACAGGATATTACGATAAAAAATGCCTGTCTGTTTGCAGCAAGACTTGCAAACAGAAGAAATGCATATTATCAGAAAATACCGGGATTGGAAATTGCACACAAGGCTGTGAACCCGGATATCACGGCATAAATTGCATAATGCCTTGTACAGATCCACCACAAAACTGCTCCAAATGTCCAGGTGGATGTGATGGGAAATACTGTACCCAAGGCGATGCATGTTTTTCCGGATGTCGAGATTCCTACTATGGATCAGCTTGCAAGAACTGCTCAAGAAGATGTCAGTTCTGCAATCGAATAACGGGAACATGTCAACGGTGTCATTCACAATATCATGGCCAAAACTGTGAGTACACGTGTAATAACTGTTCGGGATCGTGTCTCCCTGAATGTGCACGAGTGTGTTCTCCTGGATTATATGGGATTGAATGTGCTGACATGTGCAGTGAACACTGTCTTCCTAACCCAGTGTTATATTCTGAAGAGGAGTGTGTGGAACAAACTGCAAGCATCACAGACAGGTGTCCACCAGAATGCCACAACGAGAGTGGTCAGTGCGTTCACGGATGCGTGGCTGGATGGTACGGTCCAGCCTGTGAATTTCAGTGTAATTCTAAATGTATTAATAAACGATGTGACTCCAAAGGTGCGTGTGACGAAGGTTGTGCAGTTGGTCATTTTGGAAAGGACTGCAAACCATGTTCATATATCTGCACGAGTTACACTTGCAAATCAAACGGATCTTGCTTACACAAATGCAGCAGTGATGTGTATGGACAAATCTGCAATCTCACCAGTAAGACATGCATTGATGATGCGTGTGCTGAGATTAGTGACAAATGTACCAAGGAATGCTCCATCACTGAGGAAGGATGTACCCATAATTGTTCAGAAGACGGACATACAACGTTTAACGGTAAATCATTTGAACCACAACCATTTAGGGTTTCGTTTCACATCATTGTTACACTTCTGCCAGTAAACGACAAGGCCAAAATGAATATGCTTAGATTGTTGTACTTTAATTTCAACCATGTTGAGGTTCAAATGAAGGCGATTTGTTTTCTTTTTTGAAAATCACGTTTGAATCAAGGCTGATTGGTGTGGTGATATTCATGGAATATTAAAGTAACCTGAAACAAACGGGAATGGAAAATTGTAAGGCATTTCTTTTAATATATTTGAGATGAACCATTAGACAATGCAAGAGAAACGTAATTAGAGGTTTTATGAACATTTCCTGGATACCATGATCGTCTTGAAATCACGTAATTCATTTTAAAAGCAACCATTTAGGGGTTGTTTTCACAAGATTGTAAACTCGTGACCTTTTAATTTCAAATACAGGGCTTAAATGCAGAGTTTTACATTTGGAAAAAATCGTGTTTAAATAGTTAAAGGTGTACGTACTGATGACAATGAGGAATAACAATGTTACCTTAATATACAATCGTGGGTCTTCATCTGACACAAAAACTGTATGGGACATTACGTGTCGTTTCAGTAAATCCATTATCCAACCGTTGGACAGTATAAAAAATACGTAATTTAAGAGGTCACGTTCATTGCTTAATTAGACTACTCTGGCGAATCTAACTTTTTCCAGGTTATCGTTTTTGTATGGTACAATTATCGTCTTGGTGCACCGTCGACACCCAAGTTTGCCAATCCCGTTTTCTGATACCAGCAGACGACAAAAACATAAATAATTCGAAGTGAAACCCTTCTAATTTGCGCTAAAGGACACCGTAATATTAACCAACATAAAACCGGAAAAAATGTAGTTTACTGTTGGTTTCCTTTACACTGTTTTCAATTAAGTCATATAAAATGTGTATCCATTCAGTGAAACTGGGTGACCTAGTTTCCAAATGGAATCCTTAATGGATAGTTATAGTTCCGGAGAGACGGAAGTTGAAAAGAAGATATGGGCCCACTTGCACAAAGCACTCTTAGCCTTATGGCTATCTTAAGCCCATGTTGAAGAATGGGAGTTACAACCACTGTAGCCCTAAGATCACTTATTGCAAGTCAGCCATGGTCATGTGTATACTGTTGGTTTCCATTCCTGACAGTTTCAGTTTTCATGGAAACCAGAATGAAACTATAGGAAACTCCCTGGATACCAAAATAAAATGTTGGTTCCCGTGACGTTTCATCTCAGTTTCAGTGTTCCGGAAAAGAGCTTATTTTTGTAGGGCAGCTATTTATGTTTTGTTGCAATAAATTAATTTTTCAAATTTTAACACAAATATATTAAAAAGTCAGAATCTTTTCCCACTCTACTTTACATCTGCACTGTACAATGTTGTAATTCTTTTGTATTATGGCTCGTGTGCACTTTAACAGTTAATTACACATGCATGACTTTATTCAGTCATTGTGCATGTTATCTGTTAAATTTGTACATATATAAATGATGCATAAACATATTTTCATTGAATAATTGTGGGGTTCAATTCGAATTTATGTTATCAAAAACATATATTTGATTTTAAACACATTTTCTGTGTTAATTCCTAACAAACCTACATAAGCTAATGTTTTTTTTTAAGAAGAGTTGAATGAAAATCAAAATACAAAGTTAAAGTTAGACAATATGTGGTCCGTCATGGGAAGTATTTGTCACGATAATGTTATCAAAACAAGAAACATATACATAATGTAATTCTATCATACACATCCACTTGGGAGTTCAGATTCTTAGGTTGTTGAAACAAATATCTGTGAATGAAATTTATATTAAGAGCTTTAAGTTGTGGTAAACTTTCGCGTTGACATGATTTTTCAGCTGACATTATTCATGTCTTTCAGGTAAATCGGCGCGTGACTTAAACCTGTACGTAGTATCGCTGATAGCAGCTCTCTTTGCAGCAGTAGCAGGATGCTATATTTGTTACCGCAGGGGTCTCACTACGACAAGGTCAGTGTATACATGTGGCATGTATGCCTAGTAAATAGAGCTTCTGCTAAAAACTGATTAGTTAGCCATGAACATCTATGAGTGAGGCTTTATATATACTCCAGCACGAAATATAAACCCATTATCGTCTATACATGATAACTCTTCCTTGTGAAATAATCATCCTAGCATAATTACCATTTGCCATCGTAAAAGAGTGTTATGGAAACCTATAAACTGGGGAATCTGAAATCCAAAAATAGCGAGGGAGCATTTGTTTTCCTTATGACTATATCGTTTTACTATTCAGGAATAATCAGCAGGATGACAGTGAACATGGTGCAGAAACACCCCCAGAAGAAAGAGGAGAATACGAAGCCTTACATCGGTATTGGGAAATCGAAGAAGCCGACATGGTCACTGAGTCTGAGGCATTACTTAGTCAAGAAATCGGCAAAGAGATGGCTTCTACTCATCCGGTTTTAGTGGATTGTTCATTGTCTGGAGGAACAGAAACATACACAACTATAGGTGCCCGATATATATCACCAGTTGCTGATGATGAAACGAGTGAGTGAGTGAGCCCCTGACCTGAATGGAAGGTTGCAAGGTCAAATAAATCTTAAGACATTGAACCTGTATTCGTCCCGGACTGCAAGTATCAATTGTTAAAAGTGTTTGAATCATTTTGATTAGGACCATATAGTTTCGTTCGTGAGGATTAACAGACTTGAAATCTAACTGCATGTGGGACGTTGTTAGAAATAGTTTTGAGTTGTTCAGTTGTTCATATATTTTTTCATATACCATCATGCTGTCAAAGTTACATTATCATTGATGGGTATTTGTAAATAAGCACATTCGGAACATAACACGGTACTTTTCAGAAGCTGCAATGATCACGTTTGGATAATATGAACGTGTAAGTTCTTCATCATTCTATGGTCGAATGGTCGTAGGACCAACCGTCTTCATTGCTGACCAACCCTTATCACAGCTGGACATCGTGACAATCATTTGGACTTTGCTGTCTATAGATTTTATTCACAGACTGTTTAATCACATGATTTTGTCTTATGGGTTATTTGGCATGGACAGTCCACATTAATCATGCATTGAAGATGGTATAATTATACGCAGTTGAGAAGTTGTGTAGTTACATGCACATAGTTTCTCCCATTTTGTGGAAGACCCGTGGAGATACGGGTAGAATAGATCTTTATTAACCCAAGTTTACAACAAATGAAGACTACGCTTGTCGTAAAGGGCGACTAACGGGATCGGGAGTTCAGGTTCGTTGACACATGTCATCAGTTTCCATTTGCGCAGATCGATGCTCACGTTTTTGATAACTGGACTGTGTGGTCCCCACAATCTTTTTTCTTACAGACCTTTATATAGCCTGAATATTGCTGAGTGTGATGTGCAGCTAAATGCACTCACTACATTTGTTGTCATTTTCCTGCCATGAGAATTGTTCACATCTGCTTTGTAAATTGATTGTTGGTACCTGTAATTCTCATATATTGCTGCAATCGTTAGTTTTCGCTCATCAAACTGTACATTTACCTTACTGACAAATCGCTGTTCGTAATAAAACCACCAACATTGACAGCGTTTTAAGTTATTACCATATGTGTGTTTAGTGACAGACAGGTCCAAGGAGCAGTGGACGATGTTGATACGAATTGGTGTTGACTGGATATTACCTTTCTCCATATCATTACAAGGTCGACTTATGGGTAGATAAATAATCATCTCCGAATTCAAAGCAAATGCCCAAGCAGCTTTAGTATCTTGCAGTGATCAGAAATAGCACACTAACTGAATCAGATTTGGTATGTTACTAGTGACTACTTTAAATGTTATTGTCGAAAAGTGTGTAACAAAAATCGGATCACCCAACACTACGTTTACAAACGCAATGGTTGAATGACAGTGGATGTTGCATATCAATTTAGTTATCACCTTGAAATGCAATGTTCATTGTAAAGTATGCCATAACCTTTATAGACAAATCTTTTGAGAGGTGCAAGCAAAAACAAAACATGCCCTATGGATTGCACGTGGCAGAAGCAAACGGCAAGGAATTCATATTCGTAATTTGACTCCTTGAAATCGAACTCAAAATGGAAATGCTGGTAACTTGCCAGTTTTGCAGTCACGGGCATTTGTTCATTTATGATGGGGATGTCGCGTCTGGCGACGATGAATGACACAATGTCACAGTGCGAACTCTGCAAAGCCCAGTCAATATCCATGCTACGTCGGTTAACGCCCTTCATGACGTGCTCTAACCAAATCACTGGCTACTCGTTGCTGTGTGGGATGAACCTCCTTCAAGACGTGTTCTAACTAAATCTGTGGCACAACTTCTCATGCATTGTATACATTGATGTAACATCGGATATCTAATCAAAAGAAATGAATGAAGTTATGAAAAGGGCACACGTAATCAAGTTACCATACAAATAATGAAAGCAATTATTGATTACACCTACATGTGTTTCAATCCAGACGTGAGGAAGTCATCTATGATAGGTCGTATTTATAATACTACTCCAATATTCTAATAATACTGTTCTCATTTAATATTATTCTCACCTGAAAGGGAATTGTCTTAATTGATACATTTGGAAATACAATGAAGTGAGTGAGTGTGGTTTTACGCCACTTTTAGCAGTATTCCAGCAAATATCACTGTGATGGACACTGAAAATGGCCTTCGCACACTATACCCATTAGGGGCATCGAACCCGGATCTTCGGCGTCACGAGGGAACGTATTATGCTATGCGTAGCCTAACTGTCCCTTGAAATACGTTCCTTGTAGATTTTAACATTTCATTTAAACATAAAAACATAAACCTGCCATGTCAATAGTTCATCCATCATCCTAGCCATTCGCATCATCAGACATCAGACATCAGACATCAGTAGAGTGGTAAATACAGAAGCATCCGCACAATGTTATTCCACAATGATTCTGACAAGATCATGTGCACTATGAAATTTTACAAAATTACTCATTAATCATTGTATTGCATTATAATAATATATTCATGATATTTAAACTACTGTTCAAAACAAAGCATGCCAAATTTGAATTTGAAATCAGAGTAATAGTATATATAAAGGAACATGTGTTTAATTTCAATGAAGTATTCAATTCTACAGCAAAAAGTACACATTTTCAAGTACCGTTTGACGGACACCTACAGACGCGTGATATCGTAGTCTGAACTTTTATAAAAGTCAACAAGGTGGATGTTCATTTAGTGCCAAATGTCATCAAAGGTTGAATCAATGGAAGGTGTACCGACCTTCAATACACGCCAAGACACGTTGACGCCCTGATAAAATAAGACGACGAATAGCATTAAACCTAATTCGTTGCCATTCCTGGAGGAGACATTATTCCTGTTGTTGAGTGGTGACAGGTGGCTCTTGTAGTCTTCTGATTTGTCGATCCAGGTATTCCCATATATGCTCTATCGAATTCATTTCGGGAGAACATGCCGGTCACAGCAAAACAACGATGTTAGCGTTATGCAGAATGTTGTGTATGTCAAGCTGCATGAGGATTTGAATTATCGTGTTGGTAAACAATGCCACGTGGTTGTTGATGGAAATATGGCAAAACAACTGTTTGCAAAACTTAATATCCTTCAGGTTGCCATAAATAGTAACAGGTCTCGTTTTGAGATCGCCACAGATACCTCCCCGCATCATCATTCTAAACTTCTGAGAGGGTACGTAAGTCCACAAACATTCAAAGTAAATTCAGATTTTCGACGTTTTTTATCGTAGAATAAGTGTCTTTTTACTGTATGGCTAGGGTTCCCAAATTGCTGACGGCTGAGGGGATGATGTAAATCCAGCTAGGACCCATGTAGGTAGCGGCACCCGTGGCGAGCCACCTCCTCGTGGTGGGTGCTGGTTAACGCCAAGAGCTCGCCAACACCCCCGTAGTGGACCCGGGGGCATATTTGGTCCACCAACCCGTTTGCCGTGGGTTGCGGCCCTGTGTCGGTGGAGGAGGGGATCCTGGTGGTTGAGGGCATGGGAGCAGGACCAGTGTTCCTATTGCTCAACACACCACTTTGGCCCTGACTTCACCTAGACGGGTGGTAGGATGGGCCCGGTTCTACCAATCGGCTGGTCATGCCAAGCACTGTGCATAGTGGGTATTATTGCACATATTTGATACGTTATTTGATCTTGGCTTTTAGAAACTCCAATTATTTCAAGATATTATATTGCCTAGAGTCCTATGCCAGCAGGCGGTGGCTCATGGGCCAATCTAGTGATGTTGACCGCTGAATTCTATATGTTTTTAAGTTATTGTTATGGGCAGAACCAGCCTGACAATACACTTAATAAACGAATATAGCTATTCATGTCATCTTTGCTGGAGTATAGCATCCCTGTATCCCTGGTGTCTGCATTCTGGAGACCCGATGCAATTAGATGCCGTCCTTGTTGACACTCCATGGTGGGTGGGGAGCAGGGTTGTCGAATCTCTTTGATATAATCATGGCTCGCAATCATTCTGGTTCTACTCGAAATGAAAAAAAAGAGACGTTTGGACGCCGAGATATTGTCGTCTGATGATGATGTTTCTCTTGCAACAAATTCTAACTCTTGGGCACGATTTATTGTTGTTGAATCTAAGAATGGTCTTCCTTTAAAAATCAACCCGTTTGCTATTTCCAAAGCAATCGAAGGTATTTGTGGTGAGGTGATGAATGTTTCACGTCTCCGAGGCGGATCCCTTTTAATTGAGTGTGCGCGGAGACAGCAAGCTATCAACCTTTTGAAATGTTCTACATTTGCAAACACTGCAGTTGCAGTCTCTGAGCACAGAAGTCTAAATTCTAGTCGAGGGATCATCCGCGACAGAGCCCGTTGTCTAGCGGAAATGACAGAGGAAGAAATCTTGAGAGAACTTTCTGGACAGCATGTCACTTCAGTGAAACGTTTCATGAGAAGAGATGGTGATGCTTCTATTCCAACAAATACCTATTTGTTCACATTTTCACTGGCTGATATACCTAAATCCATTAAAGCTGGCTATTTCAACATCGGAGTGGATGTGTATGTACCCAATCCACTCCGGTGTTACAATTGTCAGAAATTTGGACATGGTTCTAAATTCTGCAATCGTCCTTCTGCGTGCTCTCGATGTGGAGGTCATCATGAAAACACTGGTTGTAGGGCTGCACTGAACTGTGTAAATTGCAAGGGTGCACATGACGCTTCTTCTAAATCTTGTCCTTCGTGGATCCATGAAAAAGATATTTCGACGGTAAAATATCAAAACAACATTTCCTTTCAGGAAGCTAAAAAAGTTGTTGCAAGCCGTTCGCCTCCATCACCACAAACTTATGCTGCAGTTGTCTCCCGCACATCTTCTACTAGATCCGTAGAATGTCAAACTGACTTGACATGGACAGACTCGGAACACCCTCAGTCTGTTTCTAAATCGTCAGAAAGTCAAACAACATCTACAGATAGTCAACAACATGACAGCCCTTCAGCATCTCAGTGTGCCCCAACTCCTGAGCCATCAGGTACAACAAAACCAACAAATGATGTGCCCAATCCTCACAAGAAGAAACATCATAGGAAAATCAAAACTAAGATTGCCACTCCCACTGAAACACCGGTGGACTTACATAACTTTTTTGACCCTCTCGAGATGGATATCACCCCATCCTGTGAACGTCCTGGTAGTACTAACTACTCCTCGCGTTCACGTGAACGATCACCTATAGATCCCCCATGAGCCATTCGAATCTTCTTCAGTGGAACTGCAGAGGACTTAAACATAACTCTCATGAACTGCAGCTCTTAACTCAGGATATAAATCCGTCAGCAATTTGTTTACAAGAAACCTACCTTAAACATACCGATAAATTTGACTTCAGACGCTATGATTCCTTTCATTCTTATTCTCGCCCGGGTGATAAAGCTACTGGTGGAGCTTCTGTTTTGGTACGACAGGGCGTCATCCATAGTCCTGTTCCCCTTAACACAAACCTGCAAGCAGTAGCCGTTCGTATCACCTTGCAGATTACCTTTACACTTTGTTCCTTGTACCTTCCTCCTTCTCTAAATCTTCAAAAGCTTGAATTTCAACAATTATGCGATCAGCTCCCTAAGCCCTTTATCATTATGGGTGATCTAAATGGGCACAATCCTTTATGGGGAAGTTCAACCATGAATCAAAAAGGAAAAGTGATTGAAGATTTCATATCTGATAATGACCTGTGCATCTTTAATGATGACTCTGAAACCTACCTGCACCCTGCTACAGGTACATATTCATGTTTAGATCTGTCTCTTACAGATTCAACATTATTGAGTGAATTCACATGGTCAGTCCATGATGATCTATGTGGAAGTGACCATTTTCCGACTATTTTGAAACCTGTGTCCCCATCTGATGTCCGTCCATCGTCACGGTGGAATTTTAAAAAAGCTGACTGGCAATTGTATGCCACTCTTTGTGCTAACAAATTGAAACCAGAGCTGTTCTTGGACACTCCTGATCCCGTAAAATGTTTCTCGGATGAAATGAATATAATTGCTGATAAATGTATCCCTAAGTCCTCTGCTGTTCCTCACATACGAAAACCATGGTTTGATGATCACTGCAAACAAGCAAGGAAGGCACGGAAAAAAGCTGAGCACTATTTCCGTCGCCATCCTATGGTCCATAATCTCAATAAATTTAAGATTTTAAATGCAAAAGCTCGGCGTACTTTTAAGCAAAGTAAACGTCAATCTTGGAAAAATTATGTATCAAAAATCAATTCACGTACGCCCATGTCCAAGGTATGGAATATGGTCCAAAAAATCAAAGGTAAAGGCTCTCAACCTGGCATCCACCACCTTACGAAGGAAAATGAAGTATTAACAGCCCCTTTAGATATTGCTAATAAATTAGGTGAAACTTTGGCTAAGCACTCTTCCTCCTCTAACTATGTACCTAAATTTCAAAAATATCAACAACAAGAAGAAAGGAAACCTATTCATTTCAACACGGATAATGGGGAAGACTATAATGAGTTATTTTCTATTCACGAGCTTCATGAAGCTCTTGACCAAGCTCACGATACTGCTACAGGAGCTGATAACATACATTATCAACTCCTCAAACACTTGCCAGAATCCTGTTTAGAGACACTTTTAAACATCTTCGATACTATTTGGACATCTGGTGAATTTCCTTCTTCATGGCGTGAGGCTATAATTATTCCAATTCCTAAACCCGGACGTGATCATACCGATCCTTCAAATTATCGACCAATTTCACTCACTAGCTGTGTTTGCAAAACCATGGAACGCATGATCAATAACCGATTAGTTTGGTACTTGGAAACCAATAATCTTATAACTGATATACAATGTGGTTTCCGTAAAAACAGAAGTACCATTGATCATTTAGTACGTTTAGAATCTTTTGTTAAAAATGCCATCATTAATAAACAACATGCAGTGTCGATCTTTTTCGATCTGGAAAAAGCATACGATACTACGTGGAAATATGGCATTTTAAGAGACTTACATGATTTTGGATTACGGGGCCGTTTGCCTCAATTTATATCAAACTTTTTAAACGATAGACAATTTCAAGTCCGAGTGGGTTCAACCTTGTCGGACCATTATAATCAGGATCAGGGTGTCCCACAAGGCAGTATTTTGTCTGTCACACTTTTTAGTATTAAGATCAACAGTTTGTCCAAGGTTTTAAATGATTCAATAGATGGATCACTTTTCGTGAATGATTTTAATATTTCTTGTCGTGGTAAGAATATGCACACTATTGAACGACAGCTACAGTTATGTTTAAACAAAATAAACAAATGGTGTCTCGAAAATGGTTTTAAATTTTCTCAGTCAAAAACTAATTGTCTACACTTCTGTAGAAAATATAAGCCACATAAGGACCCAGAACTGTTTCTAAATGGCACTCCCATCAAAGTGGTCAAGGAGGCTAAGTTCTTGGGTATAATGTTCGATTCCCATTTAACTTTTCTTCCGCATATTAAATATTTAAAAAATAAATGCTTGAAGGCGCTGGATTTAATAAAAGTTGTTTCCAACTCAAAATGGGGAGGGGACCAAGCTACCCTCCTTCACCTCTACAGATCACTGGTCCGTTCAAAGCTTGATTATGGCTCCATTGTATATAGTGGAGCCTGTAAAAGCCACCTTAAACGTCTTGATTCTGTCCATCACCAAGGTTTAAGACTTTGTCTTGGTTCTTTTAGAACTTCACCTGTTGAAAGCCTTTACATTGAGGCTGATGAGCCATCTCTTGAGCAGCGCCGTATAAAATTAGCCTTACAATACACTACTAAATTATACTCCAATGAATCTAACCCTGCCTATAACTGTGTTTTCAACCCCCTTTATGAGGATTCATACAACAAAAAATCTTCCCTTGTCCCGCCTCTAGGACATAGAATTAAACCATTTCTTTCTTTGGCCGGTATTAAGCTGGAGAACATAGCTCCCTCCCGTCTTCTTTCTTCTCCTCCTTGGCAGTTGGTCAGGCCTCAAGTGGACCTAACACTGACCACATTTAAAAAATCAGAAACGAATGAATTACAATACAAACAAGAATATAATCAACTGAAACATAAATATAGCAATTATAAATCCTTATTTACAGATGGCTCCAAGGACGGTGGCGCAGTGGCTTGTGCCACTGTCATTGGATCCAGAACCATATCTTATAGATTACCAGATAACAGTTCTATTTTTACAGCTGAAGCAAGCGCCATACTAACAGCTCTAAAATATATTCAAAGACACCCGAAACATAAACAGTATATAATCTTTTCAGACTCTTTATCTTGCCTTCAGGCCATTAAAAATATTTCGTGTAAACATCCACTTTTAATTGAAATTATTGAACTGTATAATACTCTTGCTACTGGCCAATACGACATCGTCTTCTGTTGGTTACCAAGCCACGTGGGCATTTCCGGTAACGCAATGGCCGATCTTGCTGCCAAGGCAGCACTCAACAAATCTGTGACACCACTTCTTTTTCCATGCAGTGATTATAAAGCGAGCATTAGATCTTATATCCGTCATCTGATGCAGAAGAAGTGGGACACCCAGGTAGGCATCAATAAATTACATGAAATAAAACCCTATATTGGTTATTCCTACTTGGGTTGTCAGTCCAGATATGAAGAGGTGATCATGCGGCGATGTCGTATTGGCCATACCAGATATACTCATGAATACCTATTGAAAGGTGGGGATCCTCCGTTTTGCATCCCTTGTGATGAGAGAACCACGGTCAAGCATATCCTGCTTGACTGTGTTGAATTCTCCATCATAAGGGATAAATATTTCAATGTAAAAACAATGAAGGACCTTTTTAACACCGTCAGTTCTCATTTAATTCTTGGATTTTTAAAAGAAATTGATTTCATTATTGAATTGTGAGTATTATGTTCTGTAGATAGCTGCATTTTAATTCATGGTAGTTCAGATTAGTAACTTGAATTGTTAGTGGCTGTACCCTCAAAGGGGGTTGAAGTACCGTAAAATTATTGTCCTCCTGAGAGGGTACGTAAGTCCCAAAACATTTCATGTACGTTCAGACTTCCACTGTTTTTAATCATAGTATATGTGTATTTTTATTTTTTGGCTAGATGTGACTAAATTGCTAACGGCTGAAGGGATGATGTAAATCCAACTAGGGTCCATGCAGGTAGCAAAAGGTACTGTAAGTCCCCATGGTCCCTAGTATGGTGATCTACCTTCAGTTGTTGGCAATCTATAGCCTGATTTTATGTTGTATTGTCCAAATAATGCTATTAGTTTTATTTTTTCCACACTAGTTTTAATTCACATTGTGATATTCTAGTTGTTTTACTGTCCTTCGCCGACAGATTTTATAATACACATAGAGTCCTTTTCTTTGTTACATGTTCTCGTCACGATATGGCTGAGATATTGCCGATGTGACGTTAAATATTAACTCACTCACTCACCCATGTAGGTAGCAAAAGTACTGTAAGTCCCCATGGTCCCTAGTATGGTGATCTACCTTTAGTTGTTAGCAATCTATAGCCCAGTTTTATATTGTATTGTCCTCTATACTAGATAAACTGTTTTAGGTATAATTACTAGTTTTACATTCTTTTCTGTGATTTCCTAGGTGTTTTAGTGTCCTTTGTCAACAGGGTTTTGTAATACACATATATTCCATTTCAGTGTTATGTTTCCGGCACGATATGCCTGACATATTGCTGATGTGAGGTTAAATATTAACTCACTCACTCATTCACTCATTCTAAACTTAATTCGGCGCTAAACGTTCACACAAGCATGGTGATCATCAGAGCAAATTATTGTTCAAGAAAATTACACAGAACGGAATAATTATATGGTAAACATGGACATTTAAGGTAGAGAGTTTTGAAAATTTGGCATTGACTTTGCTGCATGTCTTGATCCCACCGTCATTTTGCGTTTTCAAACATATCCAAATCTCTTGAGACACACCCGGGTGGGATAGCTCCCACACAACTACTCCATTCTTGCATACCACTATCTCTCTAGCAGCTCAGCAGTAAATGTCAAAAAGTATTTCTAAGTATTAACTTAAGGAAATTGTGCACCCTACCGGGGTGTAAATGGAAGTAAATGGGTCCGTCAAGTTAATGAAAATTAATTTAAAGTCAGATGTTGATGAAAATGTGATATCTTAAATCCACATTATTGTCTTTGAGTGCACAATGCAAATGATTTTCAGGTAATGTTATTTGCAGTACTGATATATATATATGTATATATATATATAACATGCTTTCAGAAACTGCACCACTTGCAATCCACAACTGCGAATGTTGAATCATGAGCTCATTTTGACATTGACATCTGTTCTACAACCAGATACTGGAAACACACGTCTCACAACAATTATTATTAGCATTACTCGGTTGACGTGTAATCATCCAAAAGGAATGTGAAACGCATCAATTATGGTAGGATTTGGCTAACACGGGTTCGTTAATACAGAAATCATTGTTTCGATTTCCACGTACCTCAGGAAATATTATCCACACTCAGTCATTTAAGCTGTCATTTGTGTGAGAGCTGTTATACGCATGCCTTGTAAAAGACAGTGGCGAAGAGGCACAAGTGAGTTATCACTTCTTTAAGTGGCATTTAGAATCAGGCATGATGAAGAGGGACACTTTTTATGGATATACAACTTCTTTCTTGCAGTGGATCCTAATACCTTTATTAAGCAAAAGATGATTCGTCATTATTTGCTTGATAACGGTGTTAGGACCTGCAACGAGACGCCGCATTTACTGCAAGAAATACGTTGCGTAATTAAGAAAAAGTGTTCCCCTTCAAGTGAGTTATACTTGCATATTTTGTTACAAGTTTCATAGGATCAGATCCAATACTTGAAAAAAAGATGTTAGTTGGACATGTATTCTTTGTCCACGTTTAAGTTGCTAATACTTTGTAGTATATTATATGAATGCCTTAACATGCCAATTGCAATGATGGTTTCCATCTCCAGTAAAAACTAAGGCACAAGGCTCACTGTTGAGACGACTCGTGATTGTGCGTTTCTATTACTCTGTTCATAACTGACGAGAATGTATTATTTTTCAGGAATAATCATGCCATTTTTGGTATTCCTAGCATTGGTCTGTTTGATTCCTTTAACACCAGGTAAGGTTATTTTCTAATAGGTGTCACCTAACAATATATGGTGTCCTATTTTGGAAGTCGAAGACGTAAATTAATAATACTGATTAGTCGTTTTACTACTGTGCAGGAGAGCTTGAAAGGATCGAAACATTAAGCATCAAGAATAGCAATGTCCTACTGACATTTTCCTGTCTTACAACTGACCTTGGGGATGACAAATTTGAAAACCTTTATGTATCATTATTGAAAAAATGCCTCTGGTGTTCTCTTGTTCTGTGATGACAATTTTTGAGATCTTTAGTTTTCAATGTAAGTGATGTATTCTATAGCCTTCATGAGAATAGTTCACGTATAATTAAATATATTCCGATGCTTGTCTGTATTTCAGCGGACCACTGTCATGAAAACCAGCACTGTTCAATTTGTGATCCAGCTTCAGGAAACTGCATCACAGAATGCAAAACAGGATATTACGATAAAAAATGCCTGTCTGTTTGCAGCAAGACTTGCAAACAGAAGGAATGCATATTATCAGAAAATACCGGGATTGGAAATTGCACACAAGGCTGTGAACCCGGATATCACGGCATAAATTGCAAAATGCCTTGTACAGATCCACCACAAAACTGCTCCAAATGTCCAGGTGGATGTGATGGGAAATACTGTACCCAAGGAGATGCATGTTTTTCCGGATGTCGAGATTCCTACTATGGATCAGCTTGCAAGAACTGCTCAAGAAGATGTCAGTTCTGCAATCGAATAACGGGAACATGTCAACGGTGTCATTCACAATATCATGGCCAAAACTGTGAGTACACGTGTAATAACTGTTCGGGATCGTGTCTCCCTGAATGTGCACGAGTGTGTTCTCCTGGATTATATGGGATTGAATGTGCTGACATGTGCAGTGAACACTGTCTTCCTAACCCAGTGTTATATTCTGAAGAGGAGTGTGTGGAACAAACTGCAAGCATCACAGACAGGTGTCCACCAGAATGCCACAACGAGAGTGGTCAGTGCGTTCACGGATGCGTGGCTGGATGGTACGGTCCAGCCTGTGAATTTCAGTGTAATTCTAAATGTATTAATAAACGATGTGACTCCAAAGGTGCGTGTGACGAAGGTTGTGCAGTTGGTCATTTTGGAAAGGACTGCAAACCATGTTCATATATCTGCACGAGTTACACTTGCAAATCAAACGGATCTTGCTTACACAAATGCAGCAGTGATGTGTATGGACAAATCTGCAATCTCACCAGTAAGACATGCATTGATGATGCATGTGCTGAGATTAGTGACAAATGTACCAAGGAATGCTCCATCACTGAGGAAGGATGTACCCATAATTGTTCAGAAGACGGACATACAACGTTTAACGGTAAATCATTTGAACCACAACCATTTAGGGTTTCGTTTCACATCATTGTTACACTTCTGCCAGTAAACGACAAGGCCAAAATGAATATGCTTAGATTGTTGTACTTTAATTTCAACCATGTTGAGGTTCAAATGAAGGTGATTTGTTTTCTTTTTTGAAAATCACGTTTGAATCAAGGCTGATTGGTGTGGTGATATTCATGGAATATTAAAGTTACCTGAAACAGACGGGAATGGAAAATTGTAAGGCATTTCTTTTAATACATTTGCGATGAACCATTAGACAATGCAAGAGAAACGTAATTAGAGGTTTTATGAACATTTCCTGGATACCATGATGGTCTTGAAATCACGATTGATCAAGTGTTTTGGTTGAACACTTTCCGACGCCTTTGTCATGATACATAAAAGATTTAAGCATGTAATACAGGGAGTTTTATGTCAAAGGAGTTCACATATACATGGCGAAAGTGAAAAGATCATGAAATTACAGTCACCATATTTCACCACTGTAAATGTTGTTTGCCGATAATAGTACGTTCTAACACTGAGAAACATGCCGGAAAAAATGCTCAATGTTGTGTATTAGAAGTATTGTTGATATACACTTACACCCTTCCCGCTATTTAAATATAAAGAGTTATGATTTTATGTAGTTGTGGTATGTTTGCTCATCATTTACGCAGTACAGTGAAGACGTATCAGATGAGTTTAAATGCTGTTGACGAAATATGTCAGTCATGCTTATCTGAATATGATAAATGTTCACACAACTACATGATGTGTAATATTGCATAAATATTCTTCAAAGGATATCGCATATCTTGAAATAAAATGTTACAAATGAAATTACCCCTATGCTTGGGTAAAGGTGATACATTTGTCAGGGCTTAATTATTTTTATCCGTTTTAACCTTACAATTTTTAAGTCAAAATAATTTAAAACTAATTTAATTTTTTCATGTTCGGGATTCAAATCCTGAATTTGAATTTCTATTCACATTCCATTTTTTTTCTTTTCATCATTGGATTGCATCATTCTGTATGTATGTATGTATGTATGTATGTATGTGTGTGTGTGTGTGTGTGTGTGTGTGTGTATGTGTGTGTGTGTGCGTGTAATCTGATTCGAAATTAATCTCATTCGAAATTCTGACAAACAGCTAGTGTCAATATTCATTATTTCACCCCTTTATATGTACCAGATGATCCTTGTGTTCCTGGGTACATTGAAAACATAACTGCAGTTTTCCATATTTGAACCTTAAGTTTGAGTTTTCTTCATAGTCGGGTTTCCTCATTTGAATCCCGAATCTGAATATTTTTCCATATTTCAACCTCAAGTTTGACTTTTCTTCGAATTCGGGTTTCGACATTTTTATCCTGAATCTGAATATTTGTTTTTCAGATTCAGGGTTCGAATCCCGCATCTGAATATTTTTTTACAGATTCTGGATTTAAATCCCGAATCTGAATATTTTCTTCAGATTCGGAATTATGACCAACAGTGTCAATATACATTATGTCATGCGCGTGCACGTATGTGTGTCCGCATGCGTGCGTGCGTATGTATGTATGTATGTATGTATGTATGTATGTATGTATGTATGTATGTATGTATGTATGTATGTATGTATGTATGTATGTATGTATGTATGTATGTATGTATGTATGTATGTATGCATGCATGCATGCATGCATGCATGTATGTATTTCTTTTACACATTTGGAATTTGGAACTTCAGCGCCCTTGTAACTATCCTCTTTGCACATTCATTTGTCAAACGATTCTATTCCCACGATGCCGTGCACCCTTTCCTGCTTGCAAGCGTCAACCCTCTATTACAATCGAAGAAAGACGAACAGTGTCAATATGCATTATCTATGGAATCCGAGAAGAGACATTGTGGCGTTGTCGCATTGTCGCCCTCTCAAAAACAAGCAAAATGAGGCAAAAATTAACCAAAGCGCGACAATGCGACAATGCGACATTTCACCTGTTTGTCGCATTGTCGCGATGTTGCGCATCGCGTTTCCAATAACATTTTCTCTGTTCCACCAAAGTGCGACACACGACATAGCGACACTTTTCAAGGTCAAAATATGTCGCGTTGTCGCATTGTCCCCCTATCTAAGATATGTAAGAATTCACTAAAACGCGACAATGCGACACTTCATCAAAATGTCGCGATGTCGCACTGTCGCGTGTCGTGCTTTATTAAAATATTGACCATAGTATGCCTTTAACAAATTGACTGAAACGCGACACGCGACACGCGACACACGACAATGCGACAAAATGTATGTCGCGTTGTCGCGTTGTCGCGTTGTCGCGTTGTCGCCCTTTTTGCTACCGGTGCGCATGTGTAGAAAGTCAATTAATCTACGCATGCGCAGAAAATGTTATACTCTATTCCAGACTTCAGTAGTCTTTCGTTACCTCCAATGGTTTTTAAAATGAAGTAGTGCTCGAAATGGCAATGTGCCTTCTCTTCTTGAACTTAATGCAAATCTTTCTTTATTGTTTTACAAAATTGCAAATGTTTTTAGCCAATCAAGTGTGTTCTAGCAGCAAAACGAATTAGTAGCGCAACTATTCATTGTAATCATGGGGCACTGTACCCCTGTCATTCAAGGCGGGGCAATTTGCTGAGCAGAGTTAAACGTTAGTCTCTTTGTCACACCAGATAGTAATTATCATAAGTTCGAATACCAGCACTATACACATTAATCACTTTGGAGATTTCGATGACAGGCTGTGATTACAGGTTGTGAAAAACTAAAATATTGTTAAAATTCTACATCGACAAATTCATCAGGTGATATCCCCGAATGCGTCACTATGTTCCATGATGTGGCTCCTGACAGTTTCGTGGTACAGTCCTGTCCGACGCTGATGAATTTGTTCGAGATCTGCCTCTGTTCAGCCAGCAGTGGATGGATACCAAGTAGAATGAGATATCACTTAATCATCCGGCACCTCAAAGACGGTTTAGGTCGGCTTTGAACGTGATAATGGGAAAACGCCTTACGAATGGACTGTTAGCAGTTGGATATTAGAAACAATCTGAACCCTTTAAAAATATCGAAAAATAATCATGCTTGTCATAGTTTTTTTTTTCACATTCCGCCGTAACTAATACAATTTTGATGAAATGTAGTATTCACGCATTGCCGCGCGTCGCGTTTTGTTTAAATAATATGTCAAAGTGTCGCGTTGTCGCATGTCGCGTTTTAGTCATTAAGCTACAATACATACATTGGTGAAACTTTTAACAAAGCGCGACACGCGACAACGCGACATTTCGTGAAAATGTCGCGTTGTCGCATTGTCGCGTTTTATTAGTTACGGCGGAATCCAAAAACTATCACAAGCATGATTATTTTTATATGCTTTTTAAGAGCTGAGATACCCGTGATTCGAACTCAGAACAATGATACATGAACATCCATGTTGCCGTGTAGTGTGTGGGTTAAGGGTGCGTAGTTAATGGAATGGCGTATTCAAACTATACAAGTACGTAAGTATCGCTTGATCAAGTATCCATATGAGAAAAGTATGAGATATATTGTGAATTATCTCATGTGCAGGGTTAACAAGACAGGATTCAAATAGAACTAAAAACAGACATGACAACACATTATTGTATTGAAATACCTTGCTAATTTGCGAAGCTTCCCAAACCTTGAGAGAGTGCAGCGGCGGCGGAGTGAGGAGTGGTGTGGAGCGAAGCGGAGAGGAGCAGGCTAGGGTGGACTGGAGTAGAACGGAGCGCCGGAGGAGTGAAGGAGGAGGAGGGGAGAGGAGAGGTGTGGTGTGGAATGGAGTGGAGCGTCGCAGAGTAGGAGGAGGGAGGGAGGGAGAGTTGGTTTCTGGCACTTCAAGGGTACGCAACACTACCAAGCTATTTCATCGTTTCTAATAAACCATCCCTCCAAAAGAAACGCATAGGCGATTTGTATTTTCACAACTCTTCTGTTGCCAGGCATCTGAATGTTAGTCTGAGCAAGATATAATGACTTGCAGGTCCTAGCAGCCAAACAGATATAAGAAATCACCGCCCCCTTTCAGGCAGACCTAGAGTTACCATTGCAGCTCAAATAGGTACATGCGGGTACTACAGAACCAGAAAAGCCGACGTCAGGGTCGTGCTACGTCGTCATCAACGTCTTCGCTGTCTAGAAGTATATTATTTGTTTTATAGACATTACCTTCTTCTAAAGCACATGCACTCATTACTGATGTAAAATTCATGCACTAAAGTCTATTTATGGACGAGTTATACACGTTTGGAACTTTTCTCAACAGATTTCTCGTCTATGCGTTTATTTCTTTAGATATTATATAGCAATGATAACAGTCCATTTGTATGGCGTTTTCCCATTATCACGTTCAAAGCCGACCTAAACTGTCTTTGAGGTGTCGGGTGGTTACGTGACATCTCTTTCTACTTGGTATCCATCCACTGCTGGCTGAACAGAGGCAGATCTCGAACAAATTCATCAGCGTCGGACAGGACTGTACCATGAAACTGTATCTGGAGCCACATCATGGAACATAGTGACCCATTCGAGGACATCACCTGATGTTTCTGCCGATTTGGCTTGAATTTTAACAATATTTTAGTTTTTCACAACCTGTCATCTGGATATCGGCGAAATGTTCAAAGTGATTAATGTGTATAGTGCTGGTATTCGAACTTATGATAATAGCTATCTGGTGTGACAAAGAGACATTAATCTGCTCAGCAAATTGCCCCGCCTTGAATGACAAGGCAAACGTGTTCCCTGATTACAAAGAAAAGTTGCTCAAATATTTGTCTTGCTGCTAAAACACACTTCACTCACTAAATACATATATATATATATATAAATATATATATATATATGGAAGTAGCAAAAGAACCATTGAAGTGTGAAATAGAGTTTAACTTTTCCTGTGCATGCGTACTATAATTGACTTTCTACGCATGCGCATCGGTAAACGAAAGGGGCGACAATGCGACATTTCAATATGTCGTATTGTCGCGTGTTGCGTGTCGCGTTTAAGTACATACCAAAACATAAGTCTCATTAACCTATTCAGACACTGACCTACTTTTCAGTCGATCCGAATTTTCTCGTGTGAAAGTGTAAATAAACACTTCAAACAATTCTAGTTAACCTGAATTTCAATTCCGTGTTTCATAAGAGAATGATATTTATAAATGAATTGTAATTATAAACTTTAACAACACCGTCTTTCTATACTTTATGTCGAGGTTCAGGCAGCATATCTTAACTATTGAATTGCAGACTGCCCCTGTTTGATGAGGTTGTAAAATAAGTTACAATGCATCTGGCTCACTGGTTAAACCTGTTATGTATTTTTTTGTGCTTATTCACCGTAGTCCTGTGACGCACAACGAGGTTGATATAATATCAGTTCCGTCAGAGACCGCCAAACTTTTCTAGCGGCAGAGCCTCGTTTTGAGATTTCCCCGATTTCTAGGTTTCCGTTTGTCAGAGCTCGCTTTACGACAGAGCACGCCGTACGACGTGTTTGCTAGGATTAGAAGGAGCTTAGTGTTGCAATATTCAAGTGCATAGACTTATCAAATCATACGGATTAATATTTATGCATCCAGTTAACTAGCATAGTTTAAAAATTCTGGACTGGTTATCGCACTAAGTCGCGCAATAGGACGGAACCAAGTAAACAGGAAACGAGACTGTACTCTAGTCAATGTTTTGACATGATGTTTAGGGGTTTTTTTACACGTCGTAGATACGGCGACAATGCGACAACGCGACATATTTTGACCTTGAAAAGTGTCGCTATGTCGTGTGTCGCACTTTGGAGGAACAGAGAAAATGTTATTGGAAACGCGACGCGCGACATCGCGACAATGCGACAAACAGGCGAAATGTCGCGTTGTCACATTGTCGCGCTTTGGTTAATTTTTGCCTCATTTTGCTTGTTTTTGAGAGGGCGACAACGCGACTATGTCCCTTCTCGGATTCCATAATTATCTCACTCCTTCTAATGTACTAGGCGCTCCTTGTAAGCCTGCGTATCTTAAAATCATAAAGAACTAAACTGCAGTTTTCCATTGTTTGAACCTCAAGTTTGAGTTTTCTTCACATTCGGGTTTGAGCATTTGAATTAAGAATCTGAATTTTTGTTCATATTCGAGATTTTTCCTTTGCAGATTCAGCATTCGGTATGTATGCATATATGTATATGCAGGTAGGTAGGTAGGTAGGTAGGTAGGCAGGTAGGCAGGTAGGTAGGTAGGTAGGTAGGTAGGTAGGTAGGTAGGTAATGACACACCACGTCATATCGCCTTTGGTCTCCTTGAATTTGGCCAGTCTCAAAGTGCAGTTGCCCGACGCATGAATGTTCACCAAAGCACCGTTTAACAGCTCTGGGAGGGATATCGCCGACAAAATTCGGTAGCAGATGGCCCTCGTATTGGGCGACCTGAAGCGACCACTGCGGCACGGGATCGCTACATCAGGATACATTACCTGCGTCATCGAACACATTCGGCGACCAGTACCGCTCATCAAATACCCGGATCTCCTTTGTGGAGAAGCTTTCTGAGAAGCCATTGCATTCTGTATGCATGCAGTGTGTGGAACAGAACAGCAATCCAACCGACTCCTTTGCCCGGATGAAGTCGACAAGTATCAGATGTGAAACTGAGAGCTTCCTTTTAACTGCTCAACACCAGTCACTTCCCACTCACAATCGGCAGAATGTGATTCTAAAGGAAAATATTTCCATGAAATGTCGATTGCGCAATGAATTTACAAAGACAGTCCCTTCCTTGCCACAAAAAGTATATCTTAAAAGACATGATGGCATGGCTCATTTTACTATCATCTCTGCCATACCTGTGGCTTTGACACCGACGTCCATCCATGGTACGACCTTGATCATGTCCATGGCGTCAGAGAAATGATACTTTTAAACTTCTCTGTAATGGGCTAATATACAGCCTTGGACAAATTCCAGCCAACAAAGCTGATCCTGTCCTTTTTGATAAAGTCAATGAACTTATTTATATCATTAAATGTTCTGTCCCTTTTGACAGCAACGTGATTGGCAAGATTGAGGAAAAGCATGATAAATAAGCGGACCTCGCCTTTGAAATGTCTTGCTTTCATCCCAGGTACACTGTCGTCAGGCTCCCCGTTGTTCTCGGTGTCCTTGGATCGGTACTTCCTGATCTCTTGGCACAGATTAGGGGGGTGCCCGGGGTTTCCACCGGGAGCACAGCCCTTCTGACAATCTGGGTAATGCAGAATGCTTCAGTGTTAGGGAGCCCTCATATTCTCATGAAAGTTCTTGGTGGGTTTGACTAAGCAGCGCTTCCTGGGAGAAGTCCCATTCGCTGTCTGGGCTGCGTGTAGAGGGCAAGTGTTCTGAGCTGATGATGAGTCTTTACGTCCTGACTGCATATTCATTTTATTTTGTAAAACATAGTACGTCGTATGCTTTAATTGTTAATAAGTGGCATGTTTTTTGTTGTTGTTTTTCTGGAGTCAATCCAGTACATAGAGAGGTTGTGTTGGTACGTTTTAACCTCTTTCAAAATCGTTTGATTGTACAAGATGTTTACCCTTGCATCCCAAGCAACCCCTTCTGCTCTCGTTACTTCACTAGAAGAGCAGTGTGACCAGGTTTGTTAAGCACCCTGTGAATAATGTGTATTGTGTATTGAACATGTGATAGGGCAGAAGGTTTGGGAATACGTCAAGTCTTTTCATGGGGGGAGGAGTATTGTGCGACCTTTGCAGAGGAACCATTGAGGAACATTACCTGTGTCCACAAGACAGCGGAGTAATGGTTTTTGGACACAAGGGAACAGTTTCCAATACCGGTTTCGAATGTCATCAGGTCCTGTAGCTGTAATAGATTCGAACTTTTCACAACACTTTTCAGGCAATCTGGTGAGATATAACAGACAAACGACATTGCTATTTTCTCATACATTGCATTGTCATAATCGCTGACCAATGGTGCCTCAAGTTTTCAGTTACAGACCACAACTAGACTCCATGGGAGGCCAGTTATCATGCTCAACCTTACCACTTGTCTTATGTTGCCTGTAGACGTGCTTTTCAGTATGTCTAAATTTTTCCAGGAAATATTTCTTACTGATTCAGTAAATTTTACAAGAAGCAGTTCCTTTTTCGTTTTTGCTTTTTCTGTTTCTGTTTTGTTTTGTTTTTGTCTTTTGTCGTTATCATTAGATGGTTTGTCTTTAGAAACTGTGTGAAGTTCCTCCAACGTTCGAGCGGCAGCACCGACATAGCAATTTACTTCATGTCATGAATGGTCCGCAGAAAGTTTCCAAGAAATAGCTTAATTTAGTAAATCAATTTTATTTTTGGAAAAAGAAGCGTTTAGATGTGTATTTGGACTCCGTTTTTCCAAACGTAAATCACATATTTCATAAATAGATAAATACATAACAGATAGCGTAACGCTTACTTCCAGTTAGGTTAAACTGGACAAAAGCGCTTTTAGGCACTGAATTGTCCTGGGGAATATATACAACACTCAGTCTTTGTACACGGTGCGTTTGCAGTTCAGGCGTAACATGAGGTGAAGAGGTAGGCTTTCAGAAGTGATTTGAGTGTTTCTATGTTCTGAGAAGATCGTAATTAAAGAGGTAGACAATTCCCGAGCCACGGAGCTACAATTTTCAAGCTTCTATTTCCGAAAGATGTTCTGTCAGAGAGAACTTTCAGTATTAGTTGCCCCTTGCAGTATGATATTTGTGAATAAGTTCGTTTCACAAGCATGGAGGAAGTTTGGAAGTTGTTGAATTGACTGATGGGACGGATATTCCTGCTGTTCATATAAGCTCGCTGGCAGACTTTGTTGACGTGTGACGTGACGCTGACTGTACAGTCAAAAACAACACCGAGATTCCTGACTCTCTAGCAGGGGTCATTGATATTGGTTGACACTGCGAACTCAAGAAGTGAAATTTTATGTCTGCTGAATTTTGATGTTAATACCACCAATTCGTGTTGTTTCCTTACTCCACTGTCCAAGATTTGATTTCTTTGAAACCATAATTCATTTCTGAAAATGCACCATTACGTCTATGTCAGTGGGTTTGAAGGAAAGGTATAACTGTGTGTCGTCAGTATAAAGATGGAAGGTGAGACGATATGAATACTATTAGTCAGGACTACCAAGCAGGGAAGTGTAGATTTTTTTAGAATTATGGTCCTACTACGAGACCCGAGGGATGGCTACTAGAGACTGTTGAGATCACCAGTGGTTGTTCATTACAATATTTTGTTTTGAGAACTCTGACAATCGGATTGGTGGCGTTGTCTTGGTGGCTGTTTCTTCCATCATTGTTCATATTCACGTTTACATATGCAAAAAGGAAAATGTAACATATAATTGCACAAAATAAACATTATCTGAACATGTATGAATAATAAACGTGCAGCAAAGCACTTTGCACTTGATGTAAGACATCACCCGTAGCACATGTACGTTTCACAGTGAACTTGCTTTTCGCATTCTTTTTGATACATGAAGTTCACTCACCCGACACTGGAGAATGAAGAACGGTTGATTATTGTGTAGCATCTGGAAGGAAACACGTCCATTTTAACATTAAAACTAAACTGTACTTACGCCATGCCACAAAATCAGCATCTCAGCGTCATGGGTGTGCTGGAGACTGCAATGGCACATAATAAAATGGCCTGACATTCCGATGACCATCGAAACATAATCTCATCTCTGTGGGGACGTTCTGTACATAACGGGAACACGAAAGATTTGCCTCGGACCTACCCTTCAAGTGAGAGGTCACTCACTCAAAACAGCTACATTGGGCTGACTAATCTAAGATATCGATTCCAGACGGCCACTTTGACTGCACGGACCATTTTTCGTACGTCCAGGTCAGAACTGTACGGAGCCAACTAAGGGAGTATGACATTCGGCCCTGGTCGTCTGCAATATGCCCTACAATTCGGCTCCAACGTCCCCGACAACGCCCTCGTTGTCAAACCTGCAACACCGCCAGTGGTGGACACGACATGGAATTTGTGAACTGACCTTTGACATCACGTCTCGCATCTCATCAAGGGTGTGTCACGATGCCTTGTGTCAATTCATACAGATTTCGATATTATTCAACAGTTGAGCATAGGTTAAGGAAAACGCCATGTAATTGTCTGTTTACATCAAACATTGGATTAACATGACAGAATACACTGTTGCTTTATGCCAGTAGTATATCTTTCTCATATATTCCACAGATTACACGTAAACTGTAACAAATATCAATTTCAGTTTTGTTATAGCCAGAGTAAAATATGAGAAAGTTACTATTTTAGAACACCGAACTGGGTTCTCAAAGCATATTCGTAAACGCCGATACAATACAATCTCAATCATAAAAATACAAATATGCCTAACTTGTTAATATGTGCATAAGTTAGTCTGAATTTGAAAATGATAATGATTATGTTCCTTAAAGTATGAAGGATTTGAATGTTATGTCACCGACAACTGAGTTAACTTGCTCATTTCACCTCCTTTTAGCGCGTCGGCTTGGCTCAAGATTTTACCTTTGTCAATTTAACAAGGATTAGCGAAACAATGGCAGTGTGGGGTATAATCTAGGCGACATCTGTAGAAGTTATTATACGGCTGGCAAAAAGATCGTACATTTCATACAGTTATTTTAAGCTATTTTCACAAACATTTATGAAATACATTCATACATTCCATTTAATTAAACCCATTTCATACCGTATTTCTGTCACATTACATACATGTATTCGAAGTGAAACAAAAAAGCCAGATCGTCCACCGCTTTGATTTGATGCAGTTCGTTCGAAATTTGTCCTTTAGAGACAAGACCGGCTGTCCCGATTTCGATATTTTGCTCTTCTTTTTGAGGCCTCTTCCCTCTAATGAGGTACTGGTGAAGAAGGGTTTCATTGTTCTTTGCTTCCTGTGTCACAGATACAATAAACTGAAAATCTGTTCTGACAAAAGCAGGTGTTGGTAAAGGGAATATGGAAATATATTAAAAGGGATGCCAGGGAAGGGATCGTCTTGAGCATACACTTGATGGTGAATGACAAAAAGTTGAATAGACGTAAAGAAATACACAAACGACTTAGTGGAAGACACAGACACTTAACTTCGTTCTCACATAATGAGCCGTGATGGACGTTTGTCCTTGTACAGTGTTTCCCCAAGCCATTTCTCGTTTGCTAATATGATGACATTTTTCTACAAACGGTTCTTACTGTGTTCCGTAATACACATATTGTTGTGTATGCTTTCTTGCTCATTTAGACAAAATAATATGCTGTTAATGTGTCACGACAAGTGAAGTTCCGGGGTAGAATAGACCTTCAAGAACCCATGCTTGCCGTAAAAGGCGACTATGCTTGTCAGAAGAGGCGCCAGAATCCGGTGGTCAGCTTACTTGGTTGACACATGTCATCGGTTCCCAATTGCGCAGATCGATGCTCATGCTGTTGATCACTGGATTATTTGGTCCGGGGTCGCTTATTGAGAAACCACCGTCATATAGCTGGAACATTGGTGAATGCGGTGTAAAACTAAACTCACTTACTCACTCATGTTAATGTGTCAAAATGACTTGTTTACGTGTTCTCCGTCTACAATCCTTGCAAACCTGAAAAGTCTATGCATTATTGATGACGCGTCACTTGTCTGATCACTACAATGCATGACAAGACTTTTATTTTAACTAACATTTTCCTTTCCTCTTAGGTGATGACTCGATGGACACACTGATCCCCCTCTGCGCTGTTATTGTAGCGTTATTGCTTGTAGCAGTGGCTGGGTGTTACATTTGTTACAACAAGGGTCTGTCCAACTCAAGGTCAGTATGAAAATGTGGTATTGGATTTTCGGTTTCTTGCAAAGACAGTCATGATCTTTGAGTAACAAATACATGGAGCAAATATGTGATCAACTCACACAACTGGTTTTCGACCAAGTTCGACATGAAGATAGACGTTATCCGCACCTGATAATACATGATATGATCGCTTCCCTTTAATACAAAGACCGACTCTAACATCCCCGGCGTGCTACACGAGGTTTAATGTTCAAATATGATTTCACACTCTGTATATCGGTTGTAATTAATAGCAAAAGACAGGTCGACACAGGTCAGAGTAATGTGTCTGAGTGTGATTTCCACGTAATACTCCGTGATAGTATCTGAAAAGATTAACACTGTAAAACTGGCATCAGACAGGATTTGTGTATTGCTCACTGACGGTACGTTCTAAGACCGAAATTCTACGCCTCGAGATACTGCTAGTTGTGAATCTCCTACATTTGTTTGTTAAGTGTGTCTAAAGACACTGGGATTTCAGTCTCGCTGACATGGTTGATAGGATCATTGCATTCAAGTTCCGTAGACCTAATGTCTTGATAAAGACCACTTGACTGCCTGATACAATGTGCAATGTAAGCAGATTACTGCCGTGCAGATGGGGTATTTCCGAGTGCAGCATTCAGCAATAAAGTAATAGCTCCAAATTCGACATTAGGTCTAATATCCTTCACTTTCACACCTGGCCTTTAGTGGCCACAAATTTACAAATTCGACTAAGATGTAACATTTGTGGTCATCACCACACAGCAGTTTCACCTTTAAATGTCTTTTAAATATAATGAGGAAAGTTGACATTTCAAAATGCACAAGTGCCCTCACGATAGGACTGAAAGACGCGGAATTAATACTTGTGGATTCTCTAAAACTTAAAGCATTTTGCTTACATTTTCACAATCTCAGAAACGAACCGAGTTCTCTTGAAATGAAACAAAAGTCATCTGGAGTTTACCGAGAAAACAATATGTGCAATGCTGGACTTTCTCATTGAAAGAAGTCCAAGGTAAAAAAGTAGGCATCTGCATGGGCATCAACCATGATACCTTTCTTGCGGATCTGTTTCTTGATGCATATGAGTCAGAGTTTCGGCAAATCTAAAACAAGGTAATTTGGCTACGACGTTTAACTTCAGGTTAATGTGTAGCGATGATTTGATACCGTCCACTAACCACTAAATAACCAATTGCCTTCTGCTGATAGGGCCTGACCTTGGAATTAAGTGGACAAGCGAGGCCGGTTAAACTGCATTCATATTTAGACCAATGGACAAAGATTCAGAGTGAAAATACTATCCAAAAGAATATATGACTTTTCACATTTATCAGGATTTCAAAGAACGTCATGCCACTCTTGAAGAATTCATTCCACTAATATTGCAACATCCAAGGTCTCAGTAGAGCTTTCAATAAGTTGTATGGTAGACACGTGAAGGAAATTGCCTAGAATTAATGCATTAGTGAGAGAAATGTTACCCGATGAAATTTTTTTAACGTATGCCAAACATTTCGGAATGAACAAGTGAATAATTGACTAGACTTTCTGTGAAAAGTTAATGTTACATGTTCCACTGACAGGGTAGGGTACTCTCACCTTTCGTGAACACCTTTTATCACTATTTCTTGATAATCATAAACATCGTATCACATATTGAAAATCACCGGATTGTCAGACTCGACCTGTATACAAACAACATCGCACACTTGTAATACTGATGAAACAAACATATGCTCACGATATAGTCACAACTTTACAATCGATAATTCAGTATCAGTGTGGACAGGGTTTTTCCGCTTTTATATGCTAAAGCCAGAGTTAGGATAAAGTCAACACCTCACTCCAATACAGTTACACAACTAACAGGTCACAGCTGTGTTAACACAAGGTTTATGGACTAATGAAAACAAACTGGGTGTTTCATTATAGATCCTTCGACCACCACGAAGCAATTAGTTCTCTGGAGAAGGCCGAAAAAGAAGAGGAGGAGGCTGAAAACGTGCAGAAACAACGCAACTCTGAACATATTTACCATGATATAGATACAAATGAAATGGGGCCAGTTATTGTGTTTCTCTAGACTTTGGCCTGCTGAGTGTAGTGAATAGATGTAGTTAGTCACAACACTATGAAGTAACAACGCAGAGATGTTTCCCAAAGATTGATAGATTTTGCACTATCAAGTAAGAACGCAGAAATGTTTCTGAAAGTTTGATCGATCGATTTAGCAAGACACTTTTGTAATTTGGAAAGTTCCCCCAAACGGCTGTTTTTTTAAAAAAAGCAAGAAGCTTGGAATCCACAATCAATAACAGAACCTGAAATGTAGAACGATGCACTGCCATAGGGTTTATTAGTTTAAAATAGACCTACTGTAATGTGTCTCAATGTAAACTGTTAGACAAGGTATAGAAAAAGTTACGTTTTGCTGACTGCTTTTTCGCTGTTACCCGGGAAGAGCGACTAATTACCTCTCTTTTTGATTTCTGAATGTTACAAGCTTTGTAAGTGTTTGAAATGATGATGATGACGACGACGACGATGATGCATTGATTAGTTGTCTCCTTGGAGGTGTACCGTTTGATAACATTAGAGATTGTCATGCTGATCTAGAGATTCAATATGCATGTATGAAAATCACAAGTAGAGTTGTTCATGAATGGAAACGGTTTTTGTACACATACTACATGATCCCTTACCCTTAATATATCCGTGTCTTGAAATGTTTTTGTATTGTTTATCTATCATACAGTTGTGCACACGCACATACATTTGTTAATTCATGCCTATGTATCTTCAGTTATAGAGGAAGGCGATCTATCTGTCGATCTGTCCTCACATATGCATCTATATACATACACGTATATTCATGTGTATATTTATGTAAATGTGTATTGTTGTGCAGTAGAAGACGATAGCAATATGTTTACATTTTGTCCTTTCAAAAAGACATTTGGTGTACATGCGTGATTCTATGTAGTTATAGAGAGGGACCCTGAACATTGGCCTGCATTGTGCACGGATCATATATAAACACGACACGTTTTGTAATTCCGCATAACAACTACGAACCTGTTACTGACAGGTGTGGCCAGGTGTGTGCAACGGTGACATGACAGGTAACTGCATTTTAACGTCAAACGTAAACTTTTAGTAACTGTTAAAATCTTTCTGTCTGTGTCTGTCTCTCCCCTCTGTCTGTCTCTCTCTCTCTCATGACACTCTCATTCTCTCACGCCTTTTCACTCTCACGCTCTCATTCTCTCACACTCATTCTCACGTTTTCTTTCTCACGTTTTCTCTCTCGCACACGCTCTCTCTCTCTCTCTCTGAGGCTGGTTTCATTCTCTCGCACTCATTCTCACGTTTTCTCTCTCTTTCTCACGTTTTCTCTCTCACACATACGCTGTCTCATTCTCTTCTCTCCCTCACAGACTCTCATAACTCTCTTATTCTCTTCTTTCTCACTCTGCTCTCATACTCTGCTCTCACACTCTCTTCTCTCACGCTTTCTCATTCTCCCACGCCGAGCTCTTTGACTATATTCTCACGCTTTCTCTCTCTCAATCTCTCATACCTGTCATTCTCTTTTCTCACTCTCCCACGCCGCTCTCATTCACTCTTCTCGAGAGAGAGAGAGCTCATTGTCTTTCTCACGCCGCTCTCATGCTTTCTCTCATGTTCTTTCTCTTCCAAACATGTACTCTCACACCGCTCTCATTCTCTCACACGCTGCTGTCACACCTGTCATTTTTTCTCACTCTCTCATGCCGCTCTCTTCACTCCAGAGAGCTCATGGTCTTTCTCTTCCACACATGCTCTGTCACACCTGTCATTCTCTCTTCTCTCTCACGCTGCGCTAATTCTCTTCTCTCTCACGCTTTCTCTCTCTTTGTCTTCTCATGCTCTCTAGATTTTTCTCTCACACGCTCTTTCGTGTCACTCATATTCTCTCTTCTCTCTCAAGCTCTTTCTCACACACGCTCTCATTCTCTCATCTCATTCTCTCTGACACACGTCCTCTCAAGAATCGTTCGTTTGGTTATTTCACTCCTACTGAAGTGTTTGTTTAGTGTACAGATACAACAGTTTCAAAGTCAGTCGAGTTGCTTTCTCGGGATACGTGGATTTCCATACATGTATCAAGGTGATAGCGACAGTGTGATTTATGTATGTCAAGTGCTAACAAATCTCGTTGAGCTGCACTTTTTCACTTTACCTTGATATGTATATTCACTGGGGGAAAAATGTGAGAATCCGTGTATTACCAGAAGCCGGAAAAGGGCGCACGGTGTTGTGTAATAGCGGAAATAATATACAATTGAAACCGTGGATGTATAAATAATATGCGCAGTCGATAACATTACCACAGCCTTCATAGGAATGTTTATGTTAAAACCCTGAGGAGACTTAATTTTAGTGTGTGAGTGAGTTAATATTTTACGTCACATCGGCAATATCTCAGCCATATCGTGACGAGAACATTGAAATGAAATATGTGCATGTGGTAAAATCTGTCAACAAAGGACGGTAAAACAACTAGAATATCACAATTTCAATTAAAACCAGCATGGAAAGTCAAAACTAATATCACTATTTAGACAATACAATGTAAAAACAGACTATAGATAGCCAACAACAGAAGGTAGATCACCATACTAGGGACCATGGGCTTCATTTTAGAGATTGGCATTTGTTATATGCTTACAGTTATGAACACGGCGTCCGGTGTGAGCCAAGTGTCCTTGTTTTCGGGTATACACAATAACTTCTTGTGTGCCTCAGCGGCTGGGCAGGGTGACCGCGACTTTCATTGAACAACTGTGTGATCATTGTGAGTCATGCTTGAGTGCTTGATAACGTGCAGTCTGGTCGATATCGATTATAATTGTTGAGGAACACAATATGTCGCTTATACCTGTCACTGTTGAACATTTGAGATAATGTCGCCATAATAATAGCCATGTGAGACTCGAACCTTTGACTTCGACGAATAGCTGAGGCACGATGTATGACTAATTTTAGGTGCGCACTATGTCTGGTTCAAAAACACTTGTATGATGAGAGAGGCGTAGACAAGTGAGCTCATGCTCTATTTTAAGATTACACTTCAAATGGAGACTGTTATTGCTATCATTGCTAAAGCTTATAAAAAAGTCATCTTTTTATACAGCTGGCTTGCAGCCAAGAATTATGTGAAAATGGCATTGATATTTCAACAGTTCACATTCAGTCGTGCTACTAATCCAGATAAAAGAAAGCACACATTTGGTTTGTATAGCAGAATGCTCACCACGCTTATATTAGAGTTCATAATACAGCAATTCGAAAACTTTACATCCTAGTTATCCTCGTACCATAAGAACTTCTTATACTTTGGAAAAAAGGAGATGAAACCGTCATGAACCTTCTCTAACTTCTGATTACTGGCAAGATTTGAGCCAACGTTCATCGTGTCATGTTAGTCTGATGGTATAGTTGTGTCATGAGGATCATCCAGAAGTGCATATGCTGTTACTTCTAATCTGGCATAAGGCGTTTCTTGTTAGAGTGAATAGAAAAACGTGTTTTTATCTAGAGACATCAATAATGGTTCAACTACTTTACCAGATATTCTTTTCCTCGTTATATTTCTGGATCTCTACATAGGAGAGACACGCTCACATCATTCATGTGTACTTGTTTGTCATGTCTTGTGTAAACAACTAAAGAAGTTCCAACTAAATTATGCCTAAGTCTTCATCAACGTATTCATTCATCATTTCGTCAAAGTATTGCATGTACAACTCGCTGGTAAATCTGTCAACGCTTCATATACCACCCGTTGACAATATTTCTGATGAATGAACTCGCCTAAGCACATGTCTAGGGTCAATAATAGGGTCAGGGTATTTTCAGTCAGTCGAACTGAAGCAGTTAGTCATGATAACAGGAGGGTGTAGCGTTTGTGTGGAATGGACTCATCCTTTTAGAGGTAAATCCATGTGAAATATGCATTTATACTCACAATTTGATTTCAGTGTGATTTCTTCACGTTTTAGACACACTGGTATGAACAGGTGGTTCATAGATCTATGAAGTTTGTGTCGATGTCTGTCTAGGGACAACACATATCATCATCGAGATAAATAAAGATTATATTTTATGCATACACTGACAAAACAAACAATTCATTCTTATCATGTATAGATTCAGTCAGTCAGTTCAATACAAAGCTGTTATACACGAATGGACAGCGAGACCATGTTTTGAAACACATTTCGCACTTTTGAATGATCAGTTACCCTTTCCTATCCTGTTTTATGGTTGAATGGTTATCTATAGTCTATGCTTTATCCGATGCATTTAACGGTTTCCATCCGAGGGGTCCCAGTTTCACAACTTCTCTAACGTAGAGGGTAATTCAGCTGTTCTTATTGTTCAAACGTCTGAGTTTATGAGGTGTTTTCAAAATATGTATCAAACTAGACGTGCCATGTTGACTTGGCACTCTCTTCTGATTGTTGACTGACATACTAATGAGCGGTATTTATTTCCTCAAATAATTTCAACCCATGGTCCTTTGTGTGGTGATATACCTCCAGTTGTTAGCAATCTATAGCCCATTTTATCTGGTATTGTCCACTATAGTTGAACTGTTTTAGATTCAATTACCAATATTAAATGGATATCTGTGATATGTACCAGTGGTTTTACTGTTCTTAGTCAACAGGGTTTTAGTTTCTTATATTCATTTATTCTACAATGTCCTAATTACTTGTTCTCGCCATGATATAGCTGCAATGTTGCCGATGTGACGATAAATATTAGCTCACTCACTCACCTTTCCTCTTCATCACAGTCGTTATCCTCACAGGACCCATTGTATACTCATACCACTTTGATGCGACCCTGTCCACTTCCCTATCAGGTGTGGTCTCTATCAGGGGGTCGCGATGATGATATTGTCAACGCGTTCATAGGTATATGTGGTGCGTCGACTGGGGAACAACATGTTGACGAAGATGACGGCATAGTTTAGTACCAACTTCTTTAGTTGCTTACACAAGACATGGCAAACAAGCATACATGAATGAGGTGAGCGGACTTCCAGCTCAACCCCAGAGCCAATAAAGGCCATAAATGTCACATACAGTAATTATTGGAAGTGACGAAGAGGAACAAGGTAGTTGACAAGACACTGTGCACTGTGGTAGTGATAAAAACTAAGAATGCAGAAGAAATAACAAATAAGCCTCATATGGCTTGGTTACATAGTTTGGGTTTTTTAGAAATATTTGTACGATGGCTGTCCTGAATTAGATACTTATATTAATATTATAACAAGGGTTTTACTGGGCTTGGTGTGAGTGAGTGAGTGAGTGAGTTAATATTTAACGTCACATCGGCATTATTGCAGCCATATCGTGACGAGAGCATTCTTAAAAAAGGAATCAATGTATATCATAAACACCTGTCGACGATGGACAGTAAAACAACCAGAATATCACAATAAAAATAAAACTAGCGTGAAAAGTTAAAATTATTATCCCTATTTAGACAATACAATATAAAAAACAGGCTATATAGATCACCAACAACTGAAGGTAGATCACCATACTAGGGACCATGGGGACTTACAGTACTTCTGCTACCTGCATGGTCCCTAGCTGGATTTACATCATCCCCTCAGCTGCTGGTGATTGTATGCAAGATTAGCCACAAATTAAAATGACAGAAATACTGCGGCTAAGAAAAAATGGAAGATCAAATTTGACTTCGAATGTTTTGGGACTTACGTACCCTCTCAGGACAATAATTTTACAGTGCTTTAACCCCCCTTGAGGATACAGCCACTAACACTCTAAGTTACTAATTCAAACTTCCTAGCATAAAATCTATTTACAATTCATTTAGCAAATCTAATTCTTTTTAAAATGCAATAATTAAATGAGAGCTAACATAATTAAAAAGATCCTTCAAAGTTTGTGAATTAAAATATTTATCCCTTGTGATGGAATATTCAACACAGTCAAGCAGGACATGTTTGACTGTGATTCTTTCATCACAAGGGATACAAAACGGAGGATCTTCACCTTTTAATAGGTAATCGTGAGTGAGTGAGTTAATATTTAACGTCACATCGGCAATATCTCAGCCATATCGTGACGAGAACATGTAACAAAGAAAAGGACTCTGTGTATTATAAAATCTGTCGGCGAAGGACAGTAAAACAACTAGAGTATCACAATGTGAATTAAAACTAGTGTGGAAAAAATAAAACTAATAGCATTATTTGGACAATACAACATAAAATCAGGCTATAGATTGCCAACAACTGAAGGTAGATCACCAGACTAGGGACCATGGGGACTTACAGTACTTTTGCTACCTGCATGGACCCTAGTTGGATTTACATCATCCCTTCAGCCGTTAGCAATTTAGTCACATCTAGCCAAAAATTAAAAATACACATATACTATGATTAAAAACAGTGGAAGTCTGAACGTACATGAAATGTTTTGGGACTTACGTACCCTCTCAGGAGGACAATAATTTTACGGTACTTCAACCCCCTTTGAGGGTACAGCCACTAACAATTCAAGCTACTAATCTGAACTACCATGAATTAAAATGCAGCTATCTACAGAACATAATAATCACAATTCAATAATGAAATCAATTTCCTTTAAAAATTCAAGAATTAAATGAGAACTGACGGTGTTAAAAAGGTCCTTCATTGTTTTTACATTGAAATATTTATCCCTTATGATGGAGAATTCAACACAGTCAAGCAGGATATGCTTGACCGTGGTTCTCTCATCACAAGGGATGCAAAACGGAGGATCCCCACCTTTCAATAGGTATTCATGAGTATATCTGGTATGGCCAATACGACATCGCCGCATGATCACCTCTTCAAATCTGGACTGACAACCCAAGTAGGAATAACCAATATAGGGTTTTATTTCATGTAATTTATTGATGCCTAGTAGTATAGGGAATGGGGGTTTTGGATCACTTTCACAAAAAGTCTCTACAACGTCTTATTTACTAACTAAGGCTTTGGTTGGACCCTTAGCTCTTGGTACTATTACCCCTACTACTTAACGTGTGTTGGCGGTAACACTGTGCCGTACGGTACGATTAATAATTCTTCTCTTACAAACCCCCTATGTCACGTTTACCTCTATGAAACAGTTTAACGTGAACCGCCTATGATTTCTTTGGTGTTCATAATAAAGGCTTGTTGGGCTTTTTGTATCCCCTGTTCTATGTACTTTTTTTTCTCGTCCTCACTGATAACAGACTTACGAGACTTGGATCGAATATCTTGTTTCATTCCGTTATATTTTGCGAGTTCAGAGAGGATTGAACGAAACTCCTCTTCTGAGATCTTACTGTCAGAGAGTGCCGTGGAAATACGTCCACTTACTGTGTTGAGCTTTGCTTCGGCCAGAACCCTGATCTCGTCGTGTTTCAATACCTTACGATGAAGTCTGCGTGATATCAACTTAAGTGCCAACCCTGCCAACCCTGCCACCCCAGCTGTTATTTCAATACCTAGCACTATAGGTGTAGCCACGATGGTAGCTAACAACCCAACACCTGCAGCCCCTAGTCCCATGCTGGTTGCCATAAGGGTAGTGACAGCCCCGTCCACGATATTGAAAGCTCTATGGTACTTTTTACATAGTGCTTTCCGCGTGTCACGGTCATGTTCTAGTTGGCGTTTCACGTCACATAACTGCCTCAAGCGGAACCCATCTACGGTTTCCAGCGTCTTCGCTACTTCCTCTACGACTGAGTACAGACCCATCCTATAATATATATTTTGAAAAATATTTTAATTGGGTTGCAGTTAATCGTCCAATAATGTATTTGAAGCCTACAAGGGATAGATCATCATTAATGATAATAGGTGTGAGGCCAATAGACTTTTCTGTTGTAATAAAAACCCCAGGGAGGCTTATTAAGCGTTTTATAGAACTCGTGGGGGCAACCTGTTGTATAACAATACGGCAATATTGACCTACGTGTTCGGTATACCAGTGTATTACCAACCCGGGTAAAATTTGGCGTCCTTTCGAGGAGTTTTCCTGGTTAAAGACGACTTCTATGATGATTGTGTAGGGGAAGGAGGACATTATATCAAGAGACCTCTGGGATACAATCTTACTGCTAAATGTTAATTTACTTTTTGTTCTAGAAATTAACCCAACTTTTTCTGCACTAAAAAATATCGAGGCTGTTGCTTTATCCTCAAAAATGAAATCCCCGGGCCAGATACCGTTATTCCTAATCTTAGAGATAAACTCTTCTTTTATTGTAATATAAGGTGAGGCGATTGTTAAGTAGATCAGCCATTTGGGCTCTTTAAGATCTGATAACGACACCCGTCTGTACACGTTGTCTTTCAAGTGCAGGATGTATAATTCATCTTCACCAGGCTGATTGAATCCCTCCGTATCTCCTAGATCGTTAAGCGTAGTGTTGGGACGATGATTGGTCATTGTTATACTACTACGATATAATTTCCAACTGGTTTTCTGATAATAGTTCAGGGGTGAACTTCATACCCATGAAGTGTATGTTGTCAGGCAGGAAGATATTGGTTAGTGATATCTTGTTTTCCACGATCACGTTGACCCCCTGCAGACTGGTGTTGGAGCCGGCACCCGTCCGCACGTAAACGTTGCAAACTTGATACTGGTGTCGTTTCACCCATCCGAGTTTGATCCCCTTCACGATCTCGACATCATTCCCCGATGGTTCCCCTAGGTAGACTTTGATGATCAGTGTTGAGTTTGCCGGTAGACTCTCTAGTATACTGACCACGCCTTCAAATTCAGACACCAACTGCAATTTCACGTTTTGTATGGCCGGTTTACTCGATAGCATGTGGGCTGCCATAGTGTCGAGTGGGCTGACGACTACGCTACGTCTCTGAGTTGGGACGTAAGCCACGAGCAGGGTTCCATTGTTCACGACTTTGTTTAGGTGGTTGTCTTTGTTATCCGTGAACACGTAGGGAGAGACGAGTCTAATATTGAGAAACCAGTCGTTATCGGGTAACAACACCCACTTGTTATCTTCGGTGAAGACGAGCATATATGGTTTGTTTCGGGCGGCGGCAGTGCTCTCAACATCGTCTAAGTCGAACAGTTTACCCCCGAACGATGGGTATATTATCCAGTTAGTACCGGTGTTGACAAGGGCGTACTTAGTGTTGACTGTTGCTCTTGTGGTATCTACTATATCACTTAGGGCTCCACCGGAGGGGACTTCAACGCGTTTGTAAATGTTGTTTTTCAGTTGCAAGGCGTACGTTTTACCATCTACTCCGGGAGCGTCGAAACCGCGCGTGTCTCCGAGGTCGGAGATCCCGATATTTACGCACTTTTTCACTCCGGGCCCTTGTGCGCTGGTCATTTTACATGAAGCGTTAAGCTGAGGTATCCTATATTTACAGGATTATGATTTATATCTAACACCGATATTGTCAGCTCAGGTATGTTGCCCTGGGTTAATCTCTTATACTGCCGTGGTGAAAACGACTCGGTTCTACCGTCGTTGTATTTCTCAGTTTTCACCGGCACTGCTCTCAGTATAGTGGAAGGGTGACCTCCTTGAATGTTGTACGTTGTGCTCACCTGACCGAGATGAATGTACAGCTCTCGGTACGGTACTAGGTCGGGTAACTTCGTGCCTGTGACGGTTGTTGTTGGTTTTATCTCGTCAGGAGACATACCGAGTATCCTCGCTAATGGTCGGCCGAGCCTCAAGGGGTTTCTTCCATTGTTGATTAACACCACTGTGCCGTTTGAGTCGTTCATCTTGAGTTCGGCTCCCAGGGGTTTGAAGATCTCGTCGTTTAGAGAGCACACGCTGTAGTAGCCGTCAGTTATCTGGCTGCGAGTTCCACTGACGAACAGCTTATTGTTGCTGGCGTTGATGTTAGTCCATTGCGGTAGGTAGGTGATATCGCAGAGTGCGACTTCGAGTTGGCCTGACGTGTTATCGATCGCGTGCGTCAGCTGAACGGCCTCACCGCTCGCTATTCCTGGAAGTGTTATGTACATGTTAGAGTATATATGCTCATTATATAAGAGTTTTAAAATGTTGTTTTACCCTAAACTGGACGTAGATTTCTCCCCCATGAAGATCGTGGTTGCTCCTGGGTTGTATTTCAATGCCCAGCTTTTAGATGTGTTCGATAAGTATAAGCTTTCGGTGACTAACGTCAAGGCAGTCCATGCTTGGTTCAACAACCCTATGCAGTTCTGGCAGAATCAATTAAACTTTGCCGTGTGGTGCGCTACAACGGGGTGTGGTGTGACATTGACCGACACTCGGCGTGGACCGCTGAGTCAGTCTGTGTTCAAGTTCCACGTGTACTACCAGGTCAGACGTATCCTTAAAGAGATCAGCGCCCCCCTCCCACAGGACAAAACGTGGGACGCAACAAACAACCCGTACGATAGACGGGCCTACGAACGTATTTGCAATGAATTCGAAATAAACCCGAAGACGGATTGGCGTTTGTCGGGGCAGAACCACGGGTTGGGTATTCCTTACAGCGATGGGCTCTCAGTAAAAGCATTTAAGAAAGATTTACTAACAAACTTTATGAAACGAAAAATGTTTAGTACTGAGAATTTTTTCCATGCATTAGATGATATAGTTCCTAAACCTACCAAATATGGACCAAAACCAGTGAAAGATGCAAGTGATGATTTAGTGAAACGAGGTATACTTAGGCAGGACTTTGCTTTGTCGAGTAATGAATGGAGGGATGATCGTATGGACTTTGAAGGTGGTGTTGCTTTCACAATCCAGAAAGTGGAGCAGTCAACCGCAGACGGGTGGAAAATGTTCATGCTGGACACGTCGAAAGTATTCACTCGTGCCGGGGTAGTCAGGTTGAACGACTCGATTCGAACGTACGTGTGGGCGCTGTTGGGTGCGCAGTCGCAAACGCGTTCCAACATCATCGGTAAGGGAACTGCTTTCGACGCTCAGACACAGTTCGTTGCCAACGTTGAGGATGCTATCAATTCTCCAGTTGATCTCCCGCGGGCCATCGAACGCTACCAAAACGTGTTAGAATACGCCAGATCGAAAGTCAATTACGTGTTCGGCGTGGGGCTGTACATGGCTCCGAGTGATATGCAACTGAGAGTAAAAAAAGTGGTGGGTTATAACAACAAAATAGTCATAGCCACGGCGGATCAAAAGTTGGGTATCAACCCCGATGTTAACACCCCCTATATCCCACACATCCCACCACGTGAAACGGGTATAGTGGCGCCGCCCCCGAAGCCTAGGGTTCATGTGGAGGTACCCCCACCACACCCCCATATTCAGGCCTCCAATCATACGGCCCTGGTGGTTGGTGGGGTAGCTTTGGGACTTATTTGGTTAAAGATTTCTTAGCCGCTACGTACACCAGACCCGCCACGGCGACGATGGCTGCCCACAGGTTTTGACTGAGCCACGTGGCAGTTTTAGCCAGAGCGCCCAACAATCACGAGACGATGCTACCCAGGATGCCGGGAAGGGCTTCGGCGGCTTTACCAGCCAGTTTAGCTAGGCGTTCCCTGAGTTTTTTTATCCAGTCTTTAACACCACCGCCACTTGGGGTTCAGCCGCCGGCAGGCCCCACAGGGGTACCCCCTGTCAGTGACACCACCAGGGTTGATATGATGAAACCCAATGCAGTCAGAATGCTGGCGATGGTGATCCCTTGCTCCCGGAACAATATCCGAATCCTGTTGGCTAAAGTTGTATCCTCGTTCAGTATTCTATCGATTGTTTCCCGAATGCGACTGATCTGGGATCGAAGCTGTTCACGATTCGAGGAAGCGGATTCCAATCGTGTACGTCTCTCGTCTTCTAAGTCGAGTAGTCGTGCCTTGATACGACGCTTCATATCATCGTTTTCAGTTTCGTTGAGTTTGGTTTTTTCCCTAGCGATGTGCTCGTCAATTTCGTTCAGTTTCCCCATGTTGTTCACGAGTTCTCCACGCACGCGTTTCACGGCTTCGTTTAAGCCGCGCAGTTCCCTTACCGGAAAGTCAAACCCCGGTAACGGTTTGTCCCAGTAGGTGCTCAACAGTTTTTCTATGCTGTCCGAGGCTTCTGTAGCACGCTGTGGTGTCATTTCATCTCTAGTGGTGAGGTGGGATCTGGTAGCTTGCAGATCTTCAACAACGGCCTTAGGTATTGCACCACCGTAATCATGCATGTTTAGATTTTCACGGATAAATTCGGTACCATGGCGGCTGGCTAGAGTTGACAAGGCCAGTGGTTTTTTATTGCGCTTGTTAATGAGGTCAACCTCTGGGTTACACTTAAGGCGTAGAACACCCTTATCATCAATAAAAAAATTATTATAGTCTCGACCCTATGGTTCAACGTAGTTTTTATATCTTCTTAATCTTTCGTAATAATCATCTACCGTTGTTTTCAAAAGATCTTGGCTCAATGGCAAACTAGTAAATGAAGTTTCTTCTTCATCATCGACTGCAGGGGCACTATCGTCCCTCATATCATCCATAGGTATGTCTTCAGCCATTGTTTTATATTAAAAATATATTTTATTTATATAACAATGTACGGTAGAAAATTAGATCCCTTCAGAAGATTGAGAGAGCCATTAGGCGTCAGAGCCGTGCGCCAGTCGGTGACCATCACCAACAATCCCAGCAAGATAGACCAGAATCAAACTCTGCTGGTTAGATTTCCAAACCTTGGTGAGAATGACCTCATTGTACCAGGCACTGTTCGAGTGGCGTTCAATATCACGTTGACCTCCGACAACGACAAACGCGAGCTAGTGCGGAACGTGGGTCGAGCCATCATCAAGAAAACGACCGTCAAGATCAGCGGTAACGAGGTGCTGAGCATCGACGACAGCGACGTGTTTCACTGCTACGGGGATCTCTGGAAAAGCGAGGGAGAACGAGTCAATGATGTCTACCAGGGCATCAGCAAATCAACCCGGTTGCGCATAGGGTATGCCTTCACGCCAGACCAGCAAGACAAGCTATCGGACGGTGAAAAGGCCATCGCTCGAGCATACAGGAATCGATTCTGCGTGCCGCTCGACTTCGAGTTGCTCACGGGACACGCGCCGTTTTACCAGGCCGCGCTGGGTGATAGGCTCGAATACGAGCTCACGTTTAACGACTATAGCAAAGTAGTGCGTACGCCGAACGGTGATGAGGCCAGTTATGCCATAGACAACATCTCTCTGGAGTTCGACATGGTCACTAGCCCGGAGCTGGCCAGGCAGGTTCGAAGCCAGTACTCTGGGAAGATGGCTATCCTGTACGATCGCGTACTGAGGCATAGATCAGTCGTGCGAGATAAGAGTGACACTGTGTGGAATATCAACCTGAACGTGCCGGCGCGATCGATGAAAGGTATCCTGGTCGTCCCCGTGGAGGATTACGAGCCATTCCGGAGGGACAGCGAGAAGTTTTTCAACCCCGAGATTGAAAAGGTGGAAGTGACCATCGAGGACGTGCCCAACCAGCTGTTCAGTCATGGTATGAGACCACACCAGCAGTGGGATGAGATAAAAAAAGCTACCAGGGACAGTGGGGGGTACCCCATATTATATAACAAAGGACCTGGACCTCGGCTCCGTGCAGATCGGTGAATACCTGACCACCAAGTACGCCCTATGGTTGGACATGCGATCCACGGATGATGATAAACTGCACGGTAGCGGGCGCCGTATAGATAACGGCAGCGAAGGGATAACCATCCAGATTACTAAGAAGGCTCAACCCGCTGGTAAGTTGAAATTATATCTGTACGTTATTATGGACGCGCAACTTAATATAGACAATGGGAGATTCGTGCAAGCCATCTACTAGTGGGGGAGACCCCCACACCCCCCGGGGGTACCCACAACTACCCACTGACCCACACTGCGCTATCATATGCGGGCAGACTGGCTGTGGGAAGACTGTTTTCGTGTTGGATATGTTGGAGGGTTACTACAAGGATGTGTTCGATAACATCGTTATCATGTGCCCTACTCTGAGTATGAATAAAACGTACGCGCGACCTTGGGTGATGACGGACCCGGACGTACACAAAATCGACCCTGGAACACGCCTGCAGGACTGGTTGAAAGCTCTTCACGAGAAATTTAAAGGGGAACCGACGCTGTTCATACTGGACGACTGCAGCGCTAATCGCGAGATAACAAAAAAGAGAGACATGCTATCGTACCTGGCCTTCTCCGGTCGTCATACAAATCACAGCGTCTGGGTGCTGACGCAGAAGTTCAACTCGGTGTTGAAAGACCTCAGGGAGCAGACGCGATGGGTGGCCTTATTTCACTGCAAGGACAGGGATTCGTTCGAGGAGTGTTTGAGAGAGAACGATGTGATGAGCAAATTAGAACGGGAACGGGTGAAGAAACAGCTCGCTGAAACTAAACACGCTAAGCTCGTGCTCAAGACCGACCAACCAGTGGCTTATAGAGTATGCTAAGCAAAGCTAAGCAAAGCTAAGCAAAGCTAAGCAAAGCTAAGCTAAAGCTAAGCAAATGCTAAGTATAGCTATGATATTTGAAGTGTTTGTCGTGTGCAACTTAACTTTCATTTCTCTGTGTTTTGTCTGCATCGGGTATTATATAGTTAAAACTAAATCTTACTTGTTATATTATAAGATGGAGTGTGAGGAATTGCTCGAACAAATGTTGGTACCCCCCACTGTGGATGATGACAAGCGAGAGAAACTGGTGGCGTTGCCTGTTGGTGGCAAAGCCAAACATTACTTTGGAGACTACACTCCGGATAAAATTCACAAAATGTCGGCCGAAGAAATCGATAAGCTGTACGTTAGATACGAGTCCCGGCTCGGAGCAGAAATGACAAAGACAATAGGATCGGCTATGACCCAGATATACACCGGTATTGTGTCATACTTCTTTCCCATTCCACCAGAGCGCCGACTTTACCTGTGGGAGGACCTCAAGAAAGACCCTTTTATCGAACACGCCGTGAGCTCTATCAGCTGCGAGCTGTACCACAAATATGGCATGTTGTTGGCTCCAGTGACGGCGGCGATTATCACGGCAAAGCATTGTCAATTTGAGAGAAAAAATAATAATAATAGTATAGATGGCCGAGGTGACGGTGGAGACCCCTCCCGAGGTGACCCCAGTGGGGGAACCCCCAACAGTGACCCCTCCTGAGGTGAGGGAAGTGACCAGGCAGAAGAATCCTAAGAGAGTAGCTGCCGGTAAAAAACGGTGGCAACGTAAAATTATGAACCCCCGACTGTTGTTGGCTGTAGGTGCTGCCGTGGTTATAACATGGTTATACGCCTCCCACAGTGAGGTACCACCCAACAGTGAGCCCCCCAACAGTGGGAGGGTATCCCCCACGGTCGACCCGCATATCATGTTATAATTTTAATATTTTTATATCATATACATAATGTCTGAGGAGAAAACGTTCGTCAACGACGCATACCACGCCACAGTGGTCGCCAGTCTAGCCGTAGGGTACGCTCGGTTGACTAAAATGGTGCTTAAACAACCAACTATCAAGCTAGATTTCAACCTGCAGGATATGGGTATGCTCATAATGAACCTTGGTATGGCGATGGCCACAAAAGACATCCTAGTAAAACAAGGAATAATACCTGAAAATATAATGAAATAAATATAGGATGGCCACGATAGCTATGATGGCCGGTGGGGCGTTAGTGAATGCCCTGGCATTTTCCGGGAGTAATTACCTCTTCTCGAAACTACGAGACGCGGCTGAAATAAAAGAACGTAGGCGACTGCTCAAGATAGACTCCAATTAGAGATTATACACACCTACGTATAGTTATGTCTGTGGAACACAAGATCGAATCTCTAGTTAAAAACATATTCAAAGATGAACTGGCCATATGGGGAAGCTTCAGATTTAAGATAATATTGGACGTGGCATGGATTAAAGAGGGTGTTAAGTATACTCGCCCCTTCGAATGGGAGGAGGATGTCACGACTCAATACAAAATAGAATGTTTTACAAGTATAGGGGAATACATGCAAAACTTCAAGGATTACTATGTACAACAGTGCGAGTACTGGATTGAAACAGCCACACTATATATTTTACCAGGTACGTGGGACGATTAAACGGATAGAGATTTGAAATAAAATATTTACAAGGAATACTCACTATTTTTTTTTTATCTGTGGACCAATTAGACATTGGTTATATTAGGTGTAAACACTATGGCTACTGTACGCGAGCTAAAGCGGGTCGCAAAACAGAGAGGTAAAACGGTACGGTACGGTAAAACAATTAAAAGCTCAAGCAAAACAGCTTGGATACACGGGTTATTCAAACCTGAGGAGAGACGGGTTAGTCGAATTGTTATCACATACCCCCGTAGCACGTCCCACTGTAAAACAACTGAAAGCCGAGGCACACAATTTGGGTTTAGGCGGGTATTCCCGTATGAGGAAACCACAACTTTTAGAATTATTACGACAGAATAGAGCTATTGACCTACAGTTCGTGCGCACTGAGCGCGCTGTAGGCAACTATTTGAGAGGTTGGCACATGCGCGTTGATAGAAACATAGACATTACAGATATCAAGCCTCTGATAGCTGATAAGGTCAACCAGGAACTAAATAACCTAGGAAGTATCAAGTTTCAGATAACAGTGAAAATGTCGCTCGATAAGCAGGATGAGTATGTTCAGCCTTACTTCCGAGGTAAACAAGAGGTCGTCACACATGCAGAGACCATTGACACATCAATCGATACCAGTTTTCAGCAGATACGAGAATACCTAGAACGCTACACACACTTGGGGTCCGGGTGGGCTGTAGATAAAATCGATAATGTCTATCTAGACATAGCTAACTATGTGCCGTTCAGAGGCGGGTCATACCTAGCCTTGCCCCCCTACTATAGGAACAAACATGCCATAGTAAACGTTAAGAATAGAGGAAACGATTGCCTGAGGTTAGCTATCAGGTCAGCCTTATTTCCAGCTGACACTAATTCGAACAGGCCTTCTAGCTATCCTCAGGATGATGGGCTCAACTGGGATGGTATAGATGAACCCACCCCCATATCCCAGATCACTAAAGTAGAAAAACAGAATAATCTGGCTATAAATATCTTTGGGCACGAAGGTAACACAACAATAGTACACAGGGTCAGCGGGGTGAAGGATCGCCAAGTTATCAATATATTCATGATCCAGCGAGGTGACAAGTATCACTACACATGGATAAAACACTTTAGCAGGCTGTTGTATGACCAATCGGCACACAGAGGAAAGACCCACTTCTGTGAACGATGCCTACATGGCTTCACACGAGCTGATTTATTAGAATCCCACCGGGAGGATTGTCAAGGTGTGGGGCAGACGGCCATACGAGTCGACATGCCTAAGGAAGGTGATAATATCCTAAAATTCGGTAACCACAAGAACCAAATGTCTGTGCCTTATATCATATACGCCGACTTCGAAGCCTTGGTTGTGGGGGATTCCCCCAGTGGTGCCGCCGGCGAGGCTCCCAGTGGTAGCTTCACCCACAAAACACAAGAGCATAAAGCCTGTGGGTTTGGATACATTGTCGTCCGTTGTGACGGGGAAACGAAAGCTCCAGTAGTGTATAGGGGCCCTGACGCGGCTGAAAGGTTTCTAAAGTGTTTGCAGGAAGAAGAAAAAATTATTAGGAATGCATTGTATAGAATCGCTCCCATGTGTATGACCAGAGTCGACAGGCTAGCTCACGCTAGTAGCACTAACTGTCACGTGTGTGACTCACCACTTAACGGTGATTCGGTGAGAGATCACTGCCACATAACTGGTAAGTATAGAGGCGCCGCTCACAGCGCGTGCAACCTCAAGCTTAAAATCAACCCTAAGACAATAAACATCCCCGTTGTCTTTCACAACTTGAGAGGGTACGACTCACACTTGATCATGCAGGCCATCGCGAAAATCGATGGTAATATAACGTGCATCCCCAACAACATGGAGAGATACATCTCCTTCAGCTTAAAAGGACTTAGGTTCATTGACTCGTTTCAGTTCCTCCTGTCGTCACTCGACAGTCTGGTCAAGGCCAACAATGCCTTCCCTATCACCGATCGATACACAGACGCCGAGACTAGACCCCTGCTTATGAGGAAGGGTGTGTACCCATATGAGTACATGGATAGTTGGGTCAAGTTCACCGAGACCAGACTACCCCCTATTGACTGCTTTTATAGCAAGCTGAATGAGGCGTCCGTCTCACGAGATGATTACTCGCACGCGACTAACGTATGGAATAAACTGGGTTGTAAGAACCTGGGTGATTATCACGACCTGTACTTGAGGACAGATGTACTGCTGTTAGCCGACGTGTTTGAGACGTTTAGGCGGACGTGTTTCAAGCAGTATAAACTCGACCCCGCATGGTATTACACCAGCTCAGGTCTGTCGTGGGACGCCTTGCTTAAAAAGACCGGAGTTAATTTGGAATTGCTCACAGATTACGACATGCACCTATTCATTGAGAAAGGCTTGCGAGGTGGGATTTCCATGGCATCCAAACAATACGCGAAAGCAAATAATCAATACGTGAAAGGTTATGATCCTAACAAGCCAACCAATCACATTCTCTACCTCGACGCAAACAACCTGTACGGCTGGGCCATGAGCCAGTATCTACCTACAGGGGGATTCGAATGGGTACCCCACGTTGATGTTATGGGGGTTGCACCAGATTCGAACAAAGGGTATATCCTCGAGGTTGACTTAGAGTATACCAAGGAATTACACACATCACACAACAGCTACCCCCTGGCCCCCGAACGTATGAGGGTTAACCCAGACTGGATGTCTGAGTACCAACATAACTTGTTAGGTCGTGTGACAGACGTTGAAAAACTCGTGCCTAACTTAATGAATAAGACCAAGTACATCGTTCACTATCGCAACCTACAGCTGTACCTGTCGTTGGGTATGAGGCTGACCAAAATACACAGGGTGCTCATGTTCGACCAGAGCCCATGGATGGAGCCCTACATCAGAATGAACACAGACCTACGAAAAAAAGCCACCAGTGATTTTGAGAAAAATCTCTACAAGCTCATGAACAACTCGGTGTTTGGTAAGACTATGGAGAACCTGAGGAAACGCGTGACCGTGAAGCTGGTTCGGTCGAGTGAGGAAGACAAGCTCAGGAGATTGATAGTCAGTCCGGCATTCAACCGTAGTAAGATATTCAGAGACAACCTGGTTGCCCTACACATGAAGAAAAGCCACATAAAATTCAACCGGCTTGTTTACGTGGGGATGAGCATCCTCGATTTATCCAAACACCTGATGTACGACTTTTACTACAACGAGCTCAAGAAACAGTACGACGACAGGTGTGAAGTGCTGTACACTGACACGGATTCCATGCTGTTAGAAATTCGAACCGAGGACGTGTACGAGGACATGAAAAAACACCTCGATTTATACGACACCAGCGACTACCCTAAGACCCATGCCATACACAGTACGGTAAATAAAAAGGTCCTAGGTAAGATGAAGGACGAGTGTGCTGGCACGCCCATAGCCGAGTACATAGGTTTGAGACCTAAGATGTACTCCATACTGAAAGCCGACAATAGTGAGATCCGGAAGGCTAAGGGGGTTAAGAAGTATGTGGTGAAACAACACATCAAACACGCCAGATTCAAGGAAGCCCTGTTCAAGACCCGTACCTTTAGGCATAAAATGAACACACTTAGAAGTGATGGACATAAGATATACGGACTGACTATAAACAAGACGTCCCTGTCGCCTATGGACACGAAACGTTGGATAGCTATTGATGGGATAAACACATACGCGTATGGACATGAAAAAATTTGAGGCTATTTACTACAGCCCGCGTGGGTACTGGAAAGGAGCTAGCGCAGTAGATAAGCTAGCTAAAATAGCGCGAGTACCCCCGGAGGAAGCCAAAGCGTGGCTTGAAAAACCAGCCCTGTGGCAGATCTATTTGCCGGCACCACGTTACGTGCCTAGAAGGAGGTTCGGTATTAACATACCTAATAGCGTTCACCAGGCAGACCTACTGTTCCTACCCCACGACAAGAGGTACAAGTATGCCTTAACCGTAGTGGACGTAGCCAGTCGTTACAAGGAAGCCGAACCCTTGACCACGAAAGATTCGGCCCAGGTAGCCAGAGGATTCGAACGCATATACAAACGCAGCCCGCTGACGTGGCCAACAGAGCTGCAAGTTGACCCCGGACGGGAGTTCATGGGTGCCGTGTCACAACTGCTGGCCAAACACGATACAAATGTCAGGCGTGGCACGGCCGGAGCCCATCGCAGCCAAGCCATAGTTGAGAGATTTAATAGGACTTTGTCTGAGCGCTTGTTCGGCTATCAATATGCTAGGGAGATGGTCACCCCTGGAAAACGATCAACTGAATGGGTCACGAGGTTACCCAAGGTGGTGTCGGCAATCAACCATGAAGTCACCCGTCTCACCGGTAAGAAACCGGCAGACGCTATCAAACTAAAATCAATAGTTGCAGAGTCGGCCGCTCCATTGCGTGGGAAGGAGAAACAGATACCAGATAGGGCCCTAGTAAGGTATCTATACCAGCCAGGTGAACACGAGGGTGATAACCGTAAGCGGGCCACCGATCCTATATGGTCAGTCAAAACTTACAACATAGATAAAGTGGATATGAAAGCCGACGAACCTAACTTATACTACTTGAGGGATGGGCCGGGTAGGGGGTTTGTAAGAGAAGAATTATTAATCGTACCATACGGCACAGTGTTACCGCCAACACACGTTAAGTAGTAGGGGTAATAGTAGCAAGAGCTAAGGGTCCAACCAAAGCCTTAGTTAGTAAATAAGACGTTGTAGAGACTTTTTGTGAAAGTGATCCAAAACCCCCATTCCCTATACTACTTGCCTACCTGGGTGTCCCACTTCTTCTGCATCAGATCACGGATATAAGATCTAATGTTAGCTTTATAATCACTGCATGGAAAAAGAAGTGGTGTCACAGATTTGTTGAATGCTGCCTTGGCAGCAAGATCGGCCATTGCGTTACCGGAAATGCCCACGTGGCTTGGTAACCAACAGAAGACGATGTCGTATTGGCCAGTAGCAAGAGTGTTATACAATTCAATAATTTCAATTAAAAGTGGATGTTTACACGAAATATTTTTAATAGCCTGAAGGCAAGATAGAGAGTCTGAAAAGATTATATACTGTTTATGTTTCGGGTGTCTTTGAATATATTTCAGAGCTGTTAGTATGGCGCTTGCTTCAGCTGTAAAAATAGAACTGTTATCTGGTAATCTATAAGATATGGTTCTGGATCCAATGACAGTGGCACAAGCCACTGCGCCACCGTCCTTGGAGCCATCTGTAAATAAGGATTTATAATTGCTATATTTATGTTTCAGTTGATTATATTCTTGTTTGTATTGTAATTCATTCGTTTCTGATTTTTTAAATGTGGTCAGTGTCCACTTGAGGCCTGACCAACTGCCAAGGAGGAGAAGAAAGAAGACGGGAGGGAGCTATGTTCTCCAGCTTAATACCGGCCAAAGAAAGAAATGGTTTAATTCTATGTCCTAGAGGCGGGACAAGGGAAGATTTTTTGTTGTATGAGACCAGTGATCTGTAAAGGTGAAGGAGGGTAGCTTGGTCCCCTCCCCATTTTGAGTTGGAAACAACTTTTATTAAATCCAGCGCCTTCAAGCATTTATTTTTTAAATATTTAATATGCGGAAGAAAAGTTAAATGGGAATCAAAAATTATACCCAAGAACTTAGCCTCCTTGACCACTTTGATGGGAGTGCCATTTAGAAACAGTTCTGGGTCCTTATGTGGCTTATATTTTCTACAGAAGTGTAGACAATTAGTTTTTGACTGAGAAAATTTAAAACCATTTTCGAGACACCATTTGTTTATTTTGTTTAAACATAACTGTAGCTGTCGTTCAATAGTGTGCATATTCTTACAACGACAAGAAATATTAAAATCATCCACGAAAAGTGATCCATCTATTGAATCATTTAAAACCTTGGATAAACTGTTGATCTTAATACTAAAAAGTGTGACAGACAAAATACTGCCTTGTGGGACACCCTGATCCTGATTATAATGGTCCGACAAGGTTGAACCCACTCGGACTTGAAATTGTCTATCGTTTAAAAAGTTTGATATAAATTGAGGCAAACGGCCCCGTAGTCCAAAATCATGTAAGTCTCTTAAAATGCCATATTTCCACGTAGTATCGTATGCTTTTTCCAGATCGAAAAAGATCGACACTGCATGTTGTTTATTAATGATGGCATTTTTAACAAAAGATTCTAAACGTACTAAATGATCAATGGTACTTCTGTTTTTACGGAAACCACATTGTATATTAGTTATAAGATTATTGGTTTCCAAGTACCAAACTAATTGGTTATTGATCATGCGTTCCATGGTTTTGCAAACACAGCTAGTGAGTGAAATTGGTCGATAATTTGAAGGATCGGTATGATCACGTCCTGGTTTAGGAATTGGAATAATTATAGCCTCACGCCATGAAGAAGGAAATTCACCAGATGTCCAAATAGTATCGAAGATGTTTAAAAGTGTCTCTGAACAGGATTCTGGCAAGTGTTTGAGGAGTTGATAATGTATGTTATCAGCTCCTGTAGCAGTATCGTGAGCTTGGTCAAGAGCTTCATGAAGCTCGTGAATAGAAAATAACTCATTATAGTCTTCCCCATTATCCGTGTTGAAATGAATAGGTTTCCTTTCTTCTTGTTGTTAATATTTTTGAAATTTAGGTACATAGTTAGAGGAGGAAGAGTGCTTAGCCAAAGTTTCACCTAATTTATTAGCAATATCTAAAGGGGCTGTTAATACTTCATTTTCCTTCTTAAGGTGGTGGATGCCAGGTTGAGAGCCTTTACCTTTGATTTTTTGGACCATATTCCATACCTTGGACATGGGCGTACGTGAATTGATTTTTGATACATAATTTTTCCAAGATTGACGTTTACTTTGCTTAAAAGTACGCCGAGCTTTTGCATTTAAAATCTTAAATTTATTGAGATTATGGACCATAGGATGGCGACGGAAATAGTGCTCAGCTTCTTTCCGTGCCTTCCTTCCTTGTTTGCAGTGATCATCAAACCATGGTTTTCGTATGTGAGGAACAGCAGAGGACTTAGGGATACATTTATCAGCAATTATATTCATTTCATCCGAGAAACATTTTACGGGATCAGGAGTGTCCAAGAACAGCTCTGGTTTCAATTTGTTAGCACAAAGAGTGGCATACAATTGCCAGTCAGCTTTTTTAAAATTCCACCGTGACGATGGACGGACATCAGATGGGGACACAGGTTTCAAAATAGTCGGAAAATGGTCACTTCCACATAGATCATCATGGACTGACCATGTGAATTCACTCAATAATTTTGAATCTGTAAGAGACAGATCTAAACATGAATATGTACCTGTAGCAGGGTGCAGGTAGGTTTCAGAGTCATCATTAAAGATGCACAGGTCATTATCAGATATGAAATCTTCAATCACTTTTCCTTTTTGATTCATGGTTGAACTTCCCCATAAAGGATTGTGCCCATTTAGATCACCCATAATGATAAAGGGCTTAGGGAGCTGATCGCATAATTGTTGAAGTTCAAGCTTTTGAAGATTTAGAGAAGGAGGAAGGTACAAGGAACAAAGTGTAAAGGTAATCTGCAAGGTGATACGAACGGCTACTGCTTGCAGGTTTGTGTTAAGGGGAACAGGACTATGGATAACGCCCTGTCGTACCAAAACAGAAGTTCCACCAGTAGCTTTATCACCCGGGCGAGAATAAGAATGAAAGGAATTATAGCGTCTGAAGTCAAATTTATCGGTATGTTTAAGGTAGGTTTCTTGTAAACAAATTGCTGACGGATTTATATCCTGAGTTAAGAGCTGCAGTTCATGAGAGTTATGTTTAAGTCCTCTGCAGTTCCACTGAAGAAGATTCGAATGGCTCATGGGGGATCTATAGGTGATCGTTCACGTGAACGCGAGGAGTAGTTAGTACTACCAGGACATTCACAGGATGGGGTGATATCCATCTCGAGAGGGTCAAAAAAGTTATGTAAGTCCACCGGTGTTTCAGTGGGAGTGGCAATCTTAGTTTTGATTTTCCTATGATGTTTCTTCTTGTGAGGATTAGGCACATCATTTGTTGGTTTTGTTGTACCTGATGGCTCAGGAGTTGGGGCACACTGAGATGCTGAAATGATGTCATGTTGTTGACTATCTGTAGACGTTGTTTGACTTTCTGACGATTTAGAAACAGACTGAGGGTGTTCCGAGTCTGTCCATGACAAGTCAGTTTGACATTCTACGGATCTAGTAGAAGATGTGCGGGAGACAACTGCAGCATAAGTTTGTGGTGATGGAGGCGAACGGCTTGCAACAACTTTTTTAGCTTCCTGAAAGGAAATGTTGTTTTGATATTTTACCGTCAAAATATCTTTTTCATGGATCCACGAAGGACAAGATTTAGAAGAAGCGTCATGTGCACCCTTGCAATTTACACAGTTCAGTGCAGCGGTACAACCAGTGTTTTCATGATGACCTCCACATCGAGAGCACGCAGAAGGACGATTGCAGAATTTAGAACCATGTCCAAATTTCTGACAATTGTAACACCGGAGTGGATTGGGTACATACACATCCACTCCGATGTTGAAATAGCCAGCTTTAATGGATTTAGGTATATCAGCCAGTGAAAATGTGAACAAATAGGTATTTGTTGGAATAGAAGCATCACCATCTCTTCTCATGAAACGTTTCACTGAAGTGACATGCTGTCCAGAAAGTTCTCTCAAGATTTCTTCCTCTGTCATTTCCGCTAGACAACGGGCTCTGTCGCGGATGATCCCTCGACTAGAATTTAGACTTCTGTGCTCAGAGACTGCAACTGCAGTGTTTGCAAATGTAGAACATTTCAAAAGGTTGATAGCTTGCTGTCTCCGCGCACACTCAATTAAAAGGGATCCGCCTCGGAGACGTGAAACATTCATCACCTCACCACAAATACCTTCGATTGCTTTGGAAATAGCAAACGGGTTGATTTTTAGAGGAAGACCATTCTTAGATTCAACAACAATAAATCGTGCCCAAGAGTTAGAATTTGTTGCAAGAGAAACATCATCATCAGACGACAATATCTCGGCGTCCAAACGTCTCTTTTTTTCATTTCGAGTAGAACCAGAATGATTGCGAGCCATGATTATATCAAAGAGATTCGACAACCCTGCTCCCCACCCACCATGGAGTGTCAACAAGGACGGCATCTAATTGCATCGGGTCTCCAGAATGCAGACACCAGGGATACAGGGATGCTATACTCCAGCAAAGATGACATGAATAGCTATATTCGTTTATTAAGTGTATTGTCAGGCTGGTTCTGCCCATAACAATAACTTAAAAACATATAGAATTCAGCGGTCAACATCACTAGATTGGCCCATGAGCCACCGCCTGCTGGCATAGGACTCTAGGCAATATAATATCTTGAAATAATTGGAGTTTCTAAAAGCCAAGATCAAATAACGTATCAAATATGTGCAATAATACCCACTATGCACAGTGCTTGGCATGACCAGCCGATTGGTAGAACCGGGCCCATCCTACCACCCGTCTAGGTGAAGTCAGGGCCAAAGTGGTGTGTTGAGCAATAGGAACACTGGTCCTGCTCCCATGCCCTCAACCACCAGGATCCCCTCCTCCACCGACACAGGGCCGCAACCCACGGCAAACGGGTTGGTGGACCAAATATGCCCCCGGGTCCACTACGGGGGTGTTGGCGAGCTCTTGGCGTTACCCAGCACCCACCACGAGGAGGTGGCTCGCCACGGGTGCCAGGTAATCGTGAGTATACCTCGTATGGCCAATGCGACATCGTCGCATAATGACCTCCTCAAATCTGGACTGACGACCCAAGTACGTATAACCGATATAAGGTTTTATTTCATGTAATTTATTTATACCTACCTGGGTGTCCCACTTCTTCTGCATCAGATCACAGATATAAGATCTTATTGTAGCTTTATAATCTGAGTATGGAATAAGAAGTGGTGTCACAGATTTGTTGAGTGCTGCCTTAGCAGCAAGATGGGCCATCGTGTTACCAAAAATGCCAACGTGACTAGGTAACCAACAAAGGACGATGTCGCACTGGCCAGTGGCGAGATTATTGTACTATTCTATTTCTATTAAAAGTGGATGTTTACAAAAAATATTGTTAATAGCCTGAGGGCACGAAAGAGAGTCTGAACAGATTATATACTGTTTTTGTTTAGGGTGACTTTGTATGTATTTAAGAGCCATTAGTATGGCGTTAGCTTCTGCTGTAAAGATAGAACTATTATCTGGTAATCTAGAAGATATTGTTCTGGATCCAATGACTGTGGCACAAGCCACTGCGCCACCATCCTTGGACCCATCTGTAAATAAGGATTTATAATTGCTATATTTATGTTTTAGTTGATTATATTCTTGTTTATATTGTAATTCATTAGTTTCTGATTTTTTAAATGTGGTTAATGTTAGGTCCACTTGGGGCCTAACCAACTGCCAAGGAGGGGAAGAAAGAAGACGGGAGGGAGGTATGTTTTTCAGCTCTGTTGATCTTAATACTAAACAGAGTGATACTGCCTTGCAGGACACCCTGATCCTGAGTATAATGGTCAGACAGGGTTGAACCCACTCGGACTTGAAATTGCCTGTCATTTAAAAAGTTGGATATAAATTGAGGCAGGCGGCCTCGTAATCCAAAGTCATGTAAATCTTTTAAAATCCCATGTTTCCATGTCGTGTCGTATGCTTTTTCAAGATTGAAAAAGATTGACAAAGCATGTTGTTTATTAATTATGGCATTCTTAACAAAAGATTCTAAACGCACTAAATGATCGATGGTACTTCTATTTTACGGAAACCACATTGTATATCTGTTATTAGGTTATCATGCGTTCCGTGGTTTTGCAAACGCAGCTCGTTAGTGAAATTGGTCTATAATTCGATGGATCAGTATGATCACGTCCAGGTTTAGGGATGGGTACAATTTTGGCATCTCGCCACGAGGGAGGAAATTTTGCAGTTGTCCAAATGTCATCGAATATATGTAAACGTGTCACTAAACAGGCCTAGGATTCTGGTGTGTTGAGCAATAGGAGCAATGGTCCTGCTCCAATGCTCTCAACCACCAGGATCCCTTCCTCCACCGACACAGGGCCGCAACCCACGGCAAACGGGTTGGTGGACCAAATATCCCCCCGGGTCCACTACGGGGGTGTCGGCGAGCTCTTGGCGTTACCCAGCACCCACCACGAGGAGGTGGCTCGCCACGGGTCCCTACTCAAGTAGAAGAATTATAAATAATTACTCCACCAGATCGGCCCATGAGCCCCCGCTTTCTGGGCATAAGACTCTAGGCAAAGTTCAAAACAACATAATTCAACATCAAACATGTTTTAGAAATTAAAGCCAAGACCAAAAGCAATCAAAATCAATTCCAAATCATACTTGTGCAATGATAAATAAATTTATAATCTATGCACAGGGCTTGGCATGACCACCCGATTGGTTGAACCGGGCCCATTCAACCTCCCGTCTAGGTGAAGTAAGGGTCGGAGGTGTGTGTTGAGCAAAGGGAACGCGGTCACAGGCCGCCAGTGCCCTCAACCCCCAGACTCCCGTCCTCCACCGACACAGGGCCGCAACCCAGGGCAAACGGGTTGGTGGACCAAATATGCCCCCGAATCCACACGGGGGGTTGGCGAGCACTTAGCGTTACCCAGCACCCACCACGGGGAGGTGGCTCGCCACGGGTGCCAATACGAGATAAAAACTGGCGAGAGGTCGTTAGCAAAGAAAACTAGGATTCTGCTTGCTGTACGGTTCCCATGAAGGATATATACCACCCTTTCAGCTCCTAGCGATTGTACGAACTCATTGCTGTTAATCTAAAATGTACGAATTGGTGAATTTGTAGATTTATGACGATGGCAGAGATGAATATTCTTAGATTAAATGCCCTTCTGCGCCCATCAGGGGACAATAACTTAAAACATTTCAACCCCCGTCAAGGGTATGGCAACTGCAAGTTGCAGTCAATCTAACTACCTATCTATACACGTCAAATGTATCAGTCTGATCAATGGAAATTAATATTTTCAGCTCGTTCGTAAAATCAAAAACAACAGAGGGCTTAGGACGCAGCCCTGAAGGTCCTTTTATATGGTACTAGGGTGGGGTCTTTTTCCCCAACGCTAGGAGAAAATTCGTTTGTTTTTTTTTAATCGCTTTACTTTTCATCTTTATAATTTACGCTCCTAAAGCCACAGCCTGATTTTTTTATCTCCTACTTAGGACTTTGTGTCTCCCAATTAGGACATAGTAGCTCCTAATTAGGACTTAATATATCCTAATTAGTACATAGTATCTCCTAATTATGACGTAGTGAGTGAGTGAGTGAGTTAAAATTTAACGTCACATCGGCAATGTTGCAGCCATATAGTGACGAGAGGTATTGTAGATACACAAAAATATAGGTACTTAAAGAACCAGTCATCGACGGACTGTAAAGCAACTAGAGTATCACAAAAAGGAATTAAAACTAGCTAGTATGTATTTTTAAAAGGAGAAAACTATTTTAGACAATACCATGTAAAAATGGGCTTTTTATCACCAACAACTGAAGGTAAATCACTATACTAGGGTCCATGGGGACTTACAGTGCTTCTGCTACCTGCATGGACCCTAGCTGGATTTACACCTTCCCCTCAGCTGTTGGCGATTGTATGCAAGTTTAGCCAGGAATTAAAATGACAATAACACTACAACTAAAACAGTGGAAGATTAAATTTAGCTTGAAATGTGTTGGGACTTACGTACCCTCTCAGGAGGACAATACTTTTATGGCTCTTCAACCCCCTTCAAGGATACCGCCACTACCAATCTGAGTGCTTAATTCACACTTCCAATCATAAAATATTTATTTATTTACAACTCAGTCAATAAATTTAATTCTTTTAAAAACGCAATTATTAAATGAGTACTTGTATTGCTAAAAAGACCCTTCATAGTTCGTGATGTAAAATATTTATCCCTTGTGATGGAATATTCAACACAGTCAAGCAAAACATGCTTGACTGTGATTCTTTCATCACAAGCGATGCAAAATGGAGGATCGTCACCTTTCAATAGATAGTTATGCGTATATCTTGTATGGCCATTACGACATCTTCTCATGATGACCTCTTCAAATCTGGACTGACAGCCCAAGTAGGTGTAACAAATATTCGGTTTTATTTCATGTAATTTATTTACACCTACCTGGGTGTCCCACCTCTTTTGCATTAACGCACGCATATAAGATCTAATGACAGGTTTGAAATCACTATGTGGCAGAAGAAGTGGCGTCACAGATTTAGCAAGTGCCGCTTTCGCTGCGTCATCAGCCATTGTGTTTCCTACAATGCCAACATGGCTTGGCAGCCAACAGAAGACGATGTCATTTTGGCTAGTGGCAAGATCATTGTATAGTTCCAGTATGTCTAGAATGACAGGGTGGTCAGAAGACATGTTTTTCAGTGCCTGAAGACATGACAATGAATCAGAAAATAATACAAATTGTTTATGATGGGACTGACGTTTAACATATTCCAAGGCTGTCAATATTGCCATGGATTCTGCTGTGAATATGGAGCTATTGCCTGGTAGTCGGAAAGAGATATTGTGTGATCCGATAACAGTGGCACAGGACACACTGCCCCCATCTTTAGATCCGTCAGTAAATATGGAGCGATGGGAAGTATATTGCTTCCGTAACTGGATGTATTCTTGTTGGTATATTAAGTCATTCGTGTCAGATTTCTTATGATGAGTAAGATCTAGTATGACGTTAGGTCGCACTAATTGCCATGGAGGCGCTGAGAAAAGTCTGTATGGACAAATAGTCTCCAGTTCAATATTTGCAGCTGTAATATGAGATTTCATCCGAATTCCCAAAGGTCGAATTTGTTTTTGGTTTTGTGTAAACAGTTCCTCATAATGTGGATTAAACACTGTATTATAAGCAGGATTTGATGGATTTGAAAGTAACTTAGTGATGTACTAAAGAGATAATTTAATGCGTCGCTGCTGAAGAGACGGTTCATCCGCTTCTACATAAAGGCTATCAATAGGTGATGTTCTGAAAGCGCCTAGACACAATCTTAAACCTTGATGGTGAATTGTATCTAATTTTTGTAAAGTACTTTTACATGCCCCACCAAATACAAATGAGCCATAATCTATTTTGGAGCGAATAAGTGCCCTGTACAAGTGGAGGAGGGTTTTGTGGTCCCCTCCCCATTTTGAATTAGACACAACTTTCAACAGGTCTAATGCCTTCAAGCATTTAGTCTTCAGCTGATTTATATGCGGTAAATATGTCAAATGATGATCAAAAACAAGACCCAAAAAGTTTGCTTGTTCAACAACCTTAATGGGAGTTCCATCAAGAAATAATTCAGGGTCTTTATGTGGTTTATATTTCCGACATGAATACAATTTGTCTTAGATTTTGAGAATTTGAAACCATTCGCGAGACACCAATTTTGGATGTTATGAAGACACAGCTGTAACTGGCGTTCAATTGTACGCATATGTTTGCCTCGACACGAAATGTTGAAATCATCAACAAATAATGACCCATCTATTGACGCATTCACAACTTTTGACAAACTGTTAATCTCAATGCTAAACAAGGTAACGGACAGGATACTACCTTGTGGTACACCCTGATCTTGATAATAATGGTCAGACAGGGTAGGGCCCACACGGACCTGAAACTGTTTGTCTTTTAAAAACTGAGATATAAAATGTGGCAAACGGCCTCTCAGGCCACAATCATGTAAATCTCTTAGAATACCACGCTTCCATGTGGTATCGTATGTTTTTTCCAAATCAAAAAAGATTGACACCGCATGTTGTTTATTAACAATGGCATTTCGTACAAATGAATCCAAACGGACTAAATGGTCAATAGTACTTCTGTGTTTACGGAAACCACATTGAATGTTGCTGATTAAATTATTAGTTTCCAAGTACCATACTGATCTATTATTTACCACACGTTCCATAGTTTTACAGACACAGCTGATTAAAGATATAGGTCTGTAATTAGAAGGATCGGAATGATCTCGACCAGGCTTAGGTATTGGTACCACGATGGCATCACGCCAAGAAGATGGGAAGTCCCCAGAAGTCCAGATGCCATCAAATATAGAAAGCAGAGTGAGTGAGTGAGTGAGTTAATATTTAACGTCACATCGGCAATATCTCAGCCATATCGTGACGAGAACTTTAAATACAGAAGTGAAATATATGGATACTATAAAAACCTGTCAACGAAGGACAGTAAAACAACTAGAATATCACAATAAGAAATAAAACTAGCGTGAAAAGTTAAAACTAATATTCCTATTCAGACAAAACAATATAAAAACAGGCTATATAGATCACCAACAACTGAAGGTAGATCACCATACTAGGGGCCATGGGGACTTACAGTACTTCTGCTACCTGCATGGTCCCTAGCTGGATTTACATCATCCCCTCAGCTGCTGGTGATTGTATGCAAGATTAGCCACAAATTAAAATGACACATATTCTACGGCTAAGACAAAATGGAAGATCAAATTTGACTTCAAATGTTTTGGGACTTACGTACCCTCTCAGGAGGACAATAATTTTACAGTGCTTTAACCCCCCTCGAGGATACAGCCACTAACACTCTAAGTTACTAATTCAAACTTCCAAGCATAAAATATTTTTCTATTTACAATTCATTTAGCAAATCTAATTCTTTTAAAAATGCAATAATTAAATGAGATCTAACAGAATTAAAAAGATCCTTCAAAGTTCGTGAATTAAAATATTTATCCCTTGTGATGGAATATTCAACACAGTCAAGCAGGACATGCTTGACTGTGATTCTTTCATCACAAGGGATACAAAACGGAGGATCTTCACCTTTTAATAGATACTCGTGAGTATACCTCGTATGGCCAATGCGACATCGTCGCATAATGACCTCCTCAAATCTGGACTGACAACCCAAGTAAGTATAACCGATATAAGGTTTTATTTCATGTAATTTATTTATACCTACTTGAGTGTCCCACCTCTTCTGCACCAGATCGCGGATATACGTTCTAATGCAAGCTTTGTAATCTGAATATGGAAGAAGAAGTGGTGTCACAGATTTGGTGAGTGCTGCCTTGGCAGCAAGATCGGCCATCACATTCCCAGAAATACCTACGTGACTGGGTAACCAACAAAAGACGATGTCGTATTGGCCAGTAGCAAGAGTATTATACAGTTCCATAATTTCTATTAAAAGTGGATGTTTACAGGAAATATTTTTAATAGCTTGAAGGCAAGAAAGAGAGTCGGAATATATTATATACTGTTTACGTTTCTTGTGTCTTTGAATATATTTAAGAGCTGTTAATATGGCGTTAGCTTCTGCTGTAAAAATAGAACTATTGTCTGGTAATCTAGAAGATATTGTTCTGGATCCAGTGACAGTGGCACAAGCAACTGCGCCACCGTCCTTGGACCCATCTGTAAATAAGGATTTGTAATTGTTATATGTATGTTTCAATTGATTATATTCTTGTTTATACTGTAATTCATTCGTTTCTGATTTTTTAAATATCGTTAATGTTAGGTCAACTTGTGGCCTAACCAACTGCCAAGGGGGAGAGGAAAGAAGACGGAAAGGAGCTATATTGTCCAGCGTAATACCAGCAGCAGCAATAAACGGCTTTATTCTGAGCCCAAGAGGTGGAACAAGAGAGGACTTTTTGCTATATAAATCCTCATAAAGAGGATTGAAGACACAGTTATATGCAGGGTTAGATTCGTTAGAGTATAGTTTTGTGACATATTGTAAAGATAATTTGATACGGCGTTGTGCAAGAGATGGTTCATCGGCCTCAACGTAAAAACTGTCAATTGGTGAAGTTCTGAAGGACCCAAGACAGAGTCTTAGACCTTGGTGATGGACAGAATCAAGAAGTTTAAGATTGCTTCTGCAGGCTCCACCATATACGATGGAGCCATAATCAAGTTTAGACCGTACAAGTGATCGATATAGATGGAGAAGGGTAGCTTGATCCCCTCCCCATTTCGAATTTGACACCACTTTCAATAGGTCAAGCGCCTTCAGGCATTTAGTTTTAAGTGATTTAATATGTGGTAAAAACGTTAAGTGTGAATCAATGATTAGACCCAAGAATTTGGCTTCCTTCACAACTTTAATGGGCGTCCCATCTAGAGACAGTTCAGGGTCTTTATGTGGTTTGTATTTTCGACAAAAATGTATGCAGTTAGTTTTCGATTTAGAAAATTTAAAGCCGTTTTCAAGACACCATTTATTAATCCTGTTTAAACACAACTGCAATTGCCGTTCAATGGTATGCATATTTTTACCACGACAAGAAATATTAAAATCATCCACAAATAACGATCCATCAATTGAATCGTTTAAAACTTTAGATAAACTGTTGATCTTGATGCTAAAAAGAGTGACTGACAAAATACTGCCTTGTGGAACACCCTGATCCTGATTGTAATGATCAGAGAGGGTAGAGCCCACGCGGACCTGGAATTGTCTGTTATTTAAAAACTTGGCAATAAATTCAGGCAAACGACCTCGCAACCCGAAGTCATGTAAATCTTTTAAAATGCCATATTTCCAAGTAGTGTCATATGCTTTTTCAAGATCAAAAAAGATAGACACAGCGTGTTGTTTGTTAATGAGTGCGTTTTTTACAAATGATTCTAAACGCACTAAGTGATCGACAGTACTTCTGTTTTTCCGGAAACCACATTGTATATCTGTGATAAGGTTATTAGTTTCCAAGTACCAAACAAGTCGATTATTTATCATGCGTTCCATGGTCTTGCAAACACAGCTTGTTAATGAAATCGGACGATAATTGGATGGATCCGTATGATCACGTCCAGGTTTAGGTATTGGTACTACTATGGCGTCACGCCATGACGGAGGAAAGTTACCCGATGTCCAAATATCATCAAAAATATTTAGGAGAGTTTCTAGGCAGGATTCTGGTAAGTGCTTCAGGAGTTGATAATGTATGTTATCAGCTCCAGTAGCAGTGTCATGAGCCTGATCAAGAGCAGTATGGAGTTCATGAATAGAAAACGTTTCATTATAATCTTCCCCATTATCCGAATTGAAATTAATAGTTTTCTTTTCTTCTTGTTTTTGATATTGCTGGAATTTTGGTACATAATTGGAAGAGGAAGAGTGTTTAGCAAGGGTTTCACCTAGTTTATTAGCAATATCTGATTTATCAGTAAGCAGTTGATCTCCATGTTTAAGATGATGGACAGTAGATTTAGTACCTTTACCTTTGATTTTCTGGACCATGTTCCATACCTTGGACATGGGTGTCCGAGAATTTATTTTGGACACATAATTTTGCCAAGTTTGGCGTTTGTTCTGTTTAAAAGTACGCCGTGCTTTAGCATTTAAAATTTTAAATTTATTTAAATTATGCACCATAGGATGGCGACGGAAATAATGTTCTGCCTTTTTCCTTGCCTTCCTAGCTTGTTTGCACTCATCGTTGAACCATGGTTTTCTTATGTGTGGAACTACAGAGGAATTTGGTATACACTCATCAGCTATGGAATTCAGTTGATCAGAAAAAGATTTAATAGCATCAGGAACGTCAATAAAACGTTCAGGTGTAAGTTTTTCAGCACACAGTGTTTCATATAAAGGCCAGTTAGCCTTTTTAAAATTCTGTCTTGATAATGGAGGAACATCAGATGGAGTTACAGCTTTTAATATAGTAGGAAAATGGTCACTTCCACAGAGGTCATCGTGGACGGACCATTCGAATTCATTTAATAGTTCGGAATTTGTCAATGACAAGTCGAGAGCAGAATAAGTCCCTGTACCAGGGTGTAAATATGTGTTGGAACCATCATTATAAATACATAAGTCATTGTCAGAACAAAAGTCCTCCAACAATTTGCCTCTAGTGTTTGTATTAACACTACCCCAGAGTGGGTTGTGCCCATTTAAATCACCCATTATAATACAGGGCTTCGGGAGCTGATCATATAGAGCTTGAAGATCGGTTTTGGCAAAAGCCGAAGACGGTGAAATATAAAGACAGCATAGCGTAAACGCTACATGTAAAGTAATTCTCACTGCAACAGCCTGCATATTAGTATTAAGTGAAACAGGGCTTTGAATAACGTTTTGTTTGACTAGAATGGATGATCCTCCAGTGGCCCTATCACCCGGGGGTGAAAAGCAATGATATGCATTAAAATGACGAAGGTCAAATGTATCTGTTTGCTTTAAATATGTCTCTTGGAGACATAACGCTGAAGGTGTGAAATCTTGGACTAATAGCTGTAATTCATGTAAATTAGTCCTCAATCCTCTGCAGTTCCACTGTACAATATTATTGGAATAAACTATCTTTTAGGGGGATTTATTGGGGATCTACCCCGCACTCTTTTGGAGGGCGACAAGCTATGTGCCCTAGAATGGACGTTTTCAGAAACGTCCATGTCTTCAAGAGACCCATATTTATTGTACAACTGAATTTTATTTTGTGACCCTTTAGGAGCTCTGCCACTTTGTTGTTTTGAAGCATCAGGCTTAGGCTTAGGTTTGCCTTTTGCAGTTTGTTGTCTATCAGCTGTCGATTGAGACTCAGTGCGTGACTGTGAAGATAATTTATGATCAGAAGAAGACTTTGATGTTCCAGGAAGTGATTCCTCAGTCTGTGATGACATAGCTGGGTATAAAGGTTGTGGAGAGTCACAATTGACCCAAGTCAAGGTAGTTTGGCAGCTTGTAGATGATTTTGTTATTTTAGGGCTGCGCACAGACGATGTCTTTGCTACTGTAGCATAACTTTCTGTAAGGTCAGATCGCTTCACCAGTTTCTTTGCTTCCGAAAAAGAGATGTTTTGGGTAAACTTTATTCTGTTTATTGCCATTTGCTCTTTCCAGATTGGACACTGTTTCGAAGAAGAAGAATGCTCGCCTGAGCAGTTGGTGCATTTTTTAAAATCACTGTCACAATCTTCTGTTGAGTGTGTCTTCTCACCACAGTGAGCACACACAACAGACAATGTGCAGGTATTTACACCGTGTCCATATTTCTGGCATTTAAAACATCTGAGTGGGTTGGGGATGTACGTTTCAACTTGGATATTGCGGTAACCTGCCTTCACTGATTTGGGAGCATTTGGCGATGAAAAAGAAAACAGATAAGTATTCGTTTGGAATGTTTCATTGTTTTTTCGGGTTGAAAAACGCTTCACATACAGCACACCTTGATCTTTCATTTCACATGCTATATCAAGTTCGGTCATGTCAGCAAACAATCGATCCCGATCTCTGATGATACCTTTACTCGTGTTCAAGGTCTTGTGAGCAGAGACCGTGACCGGAATACCCACAAAAGATTCAATACTCATCAAGTTGGTTGCTTGTTGTTTCTTGCTGCACTCAATTAGTAAGGCACCCGAACGTAAGCGTCTAATGTTCTTAACATCTCCTGCAATACCTTGAATACCCTTTGACACTGCGAAAGGGTTCAACTTCAATGGAGTCTCAATAACGAGGAAACGTGGCCAATACTCAATCGATAGAGACGGTCTATGATCAGCATCAACAGGATCAATTTCAAGTGGACGTTTAGTTTTTTTGGTTGGTATTTCATAAGCCATGATTGGTGTCATATGGTTCATCATCCGAGCTCCCCACCCGCCACGGAGTATCACAAGGACAGTGCTAAAGCAAGCGGGCCTCCACCTTGCAGCACCAAGGATACCCGGATGATATACTCCAGTAGAAGAATTATAAGAAATTAATCTACCAGATTGGCCCATGAGCCATCGCCTTCTGGCATAAGACTCTAGGCAAAGTTCATATTATCATAATTTACAATCAAACAAGTTACAAATCACCAGTATTGCCACAGCCGAAATTTAAAACAATTCCAAATCAAATTTGTGCAATGGTAGATAGACAGTCCATGCACAGGGCTTGGCATGACCAGCCGATTGGTTGAATCGGGCCAATTCAACCACCCGTCTAGGTGAAGTAAGGGCCAAAGTGGTGTGTTGGGCAAATGAAACGCAGTTAAAAGCCCAACTGCCCTCAACCACCAGGTTCCCGTCCTCCACCGACACGGGACGCAACCCACGGCAAACAGGTTGCCCAATTTAGTCGCCTCTTACGACAAGCAATGGGGTGCTGTGAACACATTCTGTCCCGGGTCCACACGGGAGAAGAGCACTTAGCGTTACCCAGCACCCACCACGAGGAGGTGGCTCTTCATGGGTGCCATAGAAAGCAGAGTTTCCAGACTCGAGTCAGGCAGATGTTTCAAGAGTTGATAGTGGATGTTATCAACACCTGTTGCAGTATCGTGTGCTTGGGCAAGTGCAGTGTGGAGCTCATGAATTGAAAATATTTCGTTATAGTCTTCACCATTATCGGAAGAAAAGTTAATAGTCTTCTGCTCTTGTTGCATTTGATATTTTTGGAACTGAGGTACGTAATTCGATGACGAAGAATGCTTAGCCAGAGTTTCACCTATTTTATTTGCAATGTCAGTTTTGTCAGTAAGCAATTGATCTCCGTCTTTCAAATGATAAAACCGGAGATTTTGTACCTTTGCCCTTGATTCTTTGTATCATGTTCCACACCTTAGACATTGGAGTTCTAGAATTTATCTTAGATACATAATTTCTCCATGACCGGCGTTTATTCTGTTTAAAAGTTCGCCGTGCCTTGGCATTTGCTATTTTAACGGTATTGAGATTATGCACTGTAGTGTGTTTACGAAAATACTTCTCTGCCTTTTTTCTAGCCTTCCTAGCCTTCTTACAGTCTATATCAAACCATGGTTTACGGATATGCGAAACTGCAGAGGACTTTGGAATAGTTTCTTCAGCAATGGCATTAAGTTTGTCTGTAAACAGCTGAATGGGATCAGGAACATTCATGAAAAGATCCGGTTGCAATATTTCTTCACACATTGATTTATAAGCAGGCCAGTCGGCCTTTGAAAAGTTCCACCTCGTTGTAGGTGGCTCATCAGCAGGGATGGCTGGCATAAGAATGGAAGAAAAATGGTCACTTCCACAGAGGTCATCGTGGACTGACCAGGAAAATTCACTCAACATACTGGAATCTGACAGTGAGAGATCCAGGACAGAATAGCTACCACTAGCAGGATGTAAGTAGGTCTTTGAGCCATCGTTAAAAATACATAGACTGTTGTCACTGATAAAGTCTTCAATGACTGTTCCCTTTGAATTAGTGTTTGTACCTCCCCATAAAGGGTTATGACCATTTAGGTCACCCATGATTATACATGGTTGCGGGAGCTGATCATATAATGACTGTAGTTCGGATCGCTGAAGAACCGAAGAGGGTGGAATATACAATGAGCACAAAGTAAAAGTAATGTGGACAGTTAGAGGAACAGGACTGTGGATGACATCCCGCCTCACCAAAATAGAACACCCACCCGAAGCTTTCCCCGCCGGAGGTGAAAAAGAATGATACGAATTGTATTGACGAAATTCAAACTTCTCTGTTGGCTTGAGATATGTCTCCTGGAGACAGAATGCTGAAGGTCGAAAGTCTTGTGCTAATAAATGCAATTCGCTGACATTGGTCCTTAGACCTCTGCAATTCCATTAGATAAGTGGATGGTAAATGGTCACGTTATCTGGGGTGGGCGTACAGGTGATCTACTTTGCCCTGACCGTGGCGACTTGCTTCTATTGCGCCCACGGGGATGTGGCGACACATCCATATCTTCCAAGACAGCATACTTATTGAAGACTTGTATTGGGTCTCGGAGACCCTTTGATATCCTGTCAGAATGTTTAGAATGATCAATATTCTTGCTGGCATTTCTAACCACAGGAGATGGCGATGGTCTTTTGTGTTGTGTCTGCGTAGATGAGTTAATAGGAGTAATGTCAGGAACAGACGAAGTGTCAACGAAAGAAATAGTGATCTGTTTTGATCCAGGTAATATCTGTCTGGGTTTCAACTGATTTAGCAGAGGTGGTCAAAGTTTTTGTTACTGCGGCAGAATAAGATAGAGCAAGAGCGAGTGGCTGACTTGCATGGATCAGGCGTTTAGCTTCAAGGAAAGAGATATTCTTTTCTTGCTTCAATTTAATGATTTTGTGCTCTGTTTGGAATACAGGACACTGCTTGGAGGAAGCCAAATGTTCTCCGTTACAATTTACACACTTAGGATGTTTTGTACATTCATTCCCATCATGGCCCTGTTCACTACACCGGTAGCACGTCTTGGAATGTGTGCATGACTGTGAACCATGTCCAAATTTTTGGCATTTGTAACAACGGAGTGGATTTGGAATATCAGTTTCCACGCCGATGTTACAATAACCTGCTTTGACTACTTTGGGCAGTTTGTGAAGGGTAAAGGTAAAGAGATAGGTGTTGGTGTTGACGACTTCATTATTGATCTTCCTTGTAAAGCGTCTACTCTGAGTGACTCCTTGATCCCTTAGCTCTGTTGTAAGTTCTGTTTCACTCAGGTCTGAAAGAATGCGTTCCTTATCTCTCACAATGCCTTTACAGGTATTAAGTGTGTTATGTGGTGAAACCGTGACAGGTGTATTCACCAACGTTTTCAATGATTGAAGGATGTGTGATTGTTTCCTCGTTTTACATTCAATCAAGAGAAATCCATTTCTAATTTTTCTGATGTTTTGAACATCACCAGCAATGCCATAGATATATTTGGCCGTAGCAAACGGATTGAGTCGCAATGACTGACCATCAGTAGACTGTTCTACTAAAAATCTGTTCCAACTATCTGGAGGGGAATGAGAAGACTCTTCTTCAGAAGAACTATCATCTAAGACTCGTTTGGATTTTTTGGGTTGTGCCATGGTTAGTTTGGATATGATTCATCATCCCAGCTCCCCACCCACCAGGGAGTGTCATTTAGACGATGCTTAATGCCAGTGGGTCTCCGACTGGCAGCACCGAGGATACTGGGATGGTATACTCCAGCAGAAAAATTAACTGAAAATTAATTGATCCACTAGATTGGCCCATGAGCCACCGCCTTCTGGGCTTATAACTCTTGGCAAATTACATTAGACATGTTCAAAAATCAAAGTGATACATTTCAAAACAAAACGAGCCAAGACCTAACGTGAAAGATACAGGCAAGAATATAAATTGTGCCAAACAAGTAAAGCACAGGGCTCGACATGACCAGCCGATTGATAGAATCGGGCCGATTCTACCACCCGTCTAGGTGAAGAAAGGGCCGAAGTGGTGTGCTGAGCAAAAGGAACACGATTCAGGCTCCCAGTGCCCTCAACCACCAGACTACCGTCCTCCACCGACACGGGACGCAACCCACGGCAAACAGGTTGCCCAATTTGGTCGCCTCTTACGACCTGCAATGGGGTGCTGTGGACACATTCTATCCCGGGTCCACACGGGAAATTATGACGTAACATCTTCTAACTAGTACATAGTATCTCCTAACAAGGTCAAGGTCAGAGAATAGTGTGGTGGTCTTTCTCACGAGAGCCAATTTTTCTGTGAATTTGTGACTTTTAATGCAGTGTAATTGCTCTAAGAAGTGACAGAAGACGGGTGAAACTCCGGAGAAAAGGATCTGCAGAAGATTCTACCCGATAGACTCTCATCTTGAGTGAAAAGTGAGTTTTTATGGATCTACCCGCCTCCCAAGATTTTGTAAACACAGTAATGGCGTCGCCGGTAGCCACCTCAGTCGCTCAGACAAGACTCCGCACTGCTTGTCTCTCAGTCCTAGATGATAAAAAACGTCCCCTGGATGAAGACACGATTCTCATCTCCACCAAGAAACAGAAGGGTGCAACTGATTCTGATGAGAATATTATACATGTGAAGGGTGATAGGTGTGAGCAGGGTGAGTGCACGAAAACTGTGTCAGATGTATTAGATGCCATAAAGGACATGAAAATATACTTCAATGAAAGGTTTGCCTCCATGGAAAAGCGAGTTGAGAACAGGTTTTTCGATATGGAAAATAAAATGTTTGACAAATTTCAGTCGGTCTTAAAGGAAGAAATAAATTCAGTTAAAGAAGATATAGACTCACGATTCACTGATGTAAACAGTGAAGTAAACCGCTTGAAAGAAAATCATAATGAGCTTGAGCAGAAGGTTGAACGAGAAGTCAGGAATTGTAAGTCCTATGCTGAAGTAGCAGGCTCGCAGTCGATGTGCTATCGTAACATTGTCCTTAGGAATGTGCCTGAATCCAGAAATGAGAATGTGATCAACAAAGTGAACGGTGTGATCAAAGATGGTCTCCGGTTAGGGGAAATTAACATTGAGACAGCTGAAAGGAGGGAATCTCAGGGGTCAAAATATCCAGGGGTTATCGTTGCTACATGCAGGACAGCTGATAACAAAAGGTGTATACTCAGTCATAAGAAGAGACTACGTGACAGTGCCATGTATCACTCTGTTTATATTATGAGCGACAAGCCACTGCAACAGAGGATCATGGAGTCTAACATGAAGGTGATTGCCGAGACGGTTGGAAGAGGCTGCCTTAGGATGAATGGCAGTCGAGTGGAGAGGGTGGACTTTCAACGCAACGACAGGCGCGGGGATCGTCACAGTCAACGTGACAACGGTCCCCTTCGCAGTCAGGACGATCGTGGCTCGCGAATACGAGGAGATCAGCATGCACGTGGCAATGTTGATACACAGATATCACGTGATCACCACCGGGCCAATCAGGACACTGGACATCACTCGGATGAAGGTCATAGGTGGGAGCATGCACGCGGGAGAGCTAGGAGAGCCAATCAACGCCACTCTGACTAGGCCCGTTGCGGGTTCTGGAATGTGACGGGCTGGAGTGTGGACACTACTTCTGAAAACCATACGCTTCGTGAAACATTTGTACAACTTCTTGATGTGGACATTCTAGGTTTAGCAGAAACGCACTTAATAAATGATAATAAAATAAAAGTTGATGGCTATACGTATTTTGGACAGAACAGAACACACATGCATCGTAAAGCCCGACGTGGGTCGGGTGGTGTTGGTTTCCTTATTAAGGACTCTTTCGTAGATAAATATACAGTGAGTATTTTAGACAGTTCAGTGGAAGGTATTTTGTGGATACAGCTTACGCATAAGACGTTTTCTAACTGTATATCTACGTACTGCGTGTGTTATCTTCCTCCTGAAAACTCAACGAGAAATGTGGACTCCTCGACATTTTTTGACTCACTATTAACCCAAGTTTTTAAATATCAAACTCAAAATATTAAATATATATGTGGTGATTTTAATAGCAGGTGTGGTGAAATGTGTGATTTTATAGAAGGGGTGGACATTCTACCCAATAGGCATGTTATAGACACTGTGGTGAATGGTAATGGTCGTTTGTTTATAGACTTTCTCATTAATGCCAATTTTTGTATTGTTAATGGGCGCAACGATTCTGCTACCTCTGATTTTACATATATCTCCTCTAGTGGTTCGTCTGTGGTCGATTACTGTTTAACTTGTTATGAACAGTTAGATAACATTTCCGATTTTCAAGTAATCAGACCCACGGAGCTGATTGATTGGGATAAACTGGCCAGTGTTGTGGACACTCAATGTGTGTTGAAATTAGACCACTCAGTATTAGTATGGAAGTCATCGTTACAGGCCTGTTGTGATTATCCCGATACTATCGATCACCTGACGACTGGGGTTGGAACTCTGAAATGTGACACAACGTGTGTGCCTGATAATTTCCTAGCTGGAGCCGAGGTGCGACATGCTGTCAAAGTTATCGTGGACAAGCTCGAAATGTCAGCCTCTAACCAATGCGACGTGGATGAAGCGTGTACTTCTTTTACAAACTCTGTAATGCAGGAAATGTTTGACAAACTACCTACAAAACGTGTCTGTTTCTACTCTAGGAATGGTAACAAGAAAAGAAGAACTAAAAAGCCTTGGTGGAATGAGGAACTTTCTCAAAAGTGGAATGAGATGTGTGCTGCGGAAAGAGAATGGTGTAATAATCATGGGTCCAGTAGAAGAAATCTTAAGTGTATTTATGTGATGAAACGTAAAGTGTTTGACGCTGGTGTGAAGAAAGCCAAACGGGCATATACTCGGGAATCTTTGGCGGAGCTAGAGACAATGTGTGATGCTAACAGTAAAGATTTCTGGAAGAAGATCGGGAGGGTGGGAGTTGGTTTTAATAGGAATAAAACCATTCCAATGGAAGTTAGACTTGACGATGGTTCTGTTTCGAAGGATACAGCGGTTGTCATGGAAACGTGGAGGAAATCCTACTCAACTCTGTTAAACGTCAATGCAAGTGCCACGCCCACAGAGACACAGCCCGAGAGTGATGACTCCCAAGCTAACGCAATACTTAACATGGATATCACTCTGGAGGAAGTCTACTCTGCTCTCTTACATGCAAAGACTGGGAAGGCTGTTGGTTATGATAGAATACCGGTTGAAGTACTGCGGAACGAGCAAAGTCTATTGTTTTTATATAACCTATTTTATACGTGTTTTAAAACGGCACAGATTCCGAGTGACTGGGGTAAAGGAATTATTAATCCGATACCAAAATCAAGTTCTAATGACCCCCGTGACCCACTATCTTATCGAGGAATAACTATCACTAGCTCCCTTTACAAGCTTTATTGTAATATCTTAAATAATAGACTAAGTTCGTTTGTTGAATCCAGTGACCTGTTGATGGATGAGCAGAACGGGTTCAGGAGGAAGAGGTCTACCACTGAGCACATATATACTCTTACCTCACTGATAGAAACAAGGAAATCACTTGGGAAACAAACTTTTGTTGCTTTTATTGATTTCAGCAAAGCTTATGACAGCATTGACAGAGGTCTACTGTGGAATAGGTTGAAAGACTACAATATCAGCGGTAAAATGTATAATGCTTTAGTTTCACTGTACGAGAATGTGCAATCGTGTGTGCGGATAAATGGTTGTAGCACTGACTGGTTCAATGTCACCTGTGGACTGAGACAGGGCTGTCTTCTTTCTCCCCTACTATTCAACCTCTTTGTGAACAATCTTATCAGTGTTATGAAGGAACTTGGAATCGGCGTTTCCATTGATGGACAGCAACTTTCTGTTTTAGCCTACGCCGATGACATTGCTCTTTTAGCGGAGACTGAAAGTGATCTCAATATACTTCTGGATGTACTTGATAAATGGTGTGTGAGGAATAGACTGTCAGTCAATCCAGCTAAATCAAAAGTTGTGCATTTTAGAAGTCAATCTATGAAAAGAAGTGATGCTGTCTTTAGATGTGGTGCCACTGATCTGGAAATTGTGGAATGTTACACTTACCTGGGATTGCTGTTAACGGAGTTTTTAGACTACAATAGGATGGGAAGGGCAGTTACAAGTTCAGCTAGCAGAGCACTCGGACTGTTAATCTCTAAATCTAAAATCTTAGGGGGTATGCTGTATGACACATACACCAAACTATATGATGCTATGGTCTGGTCAACTATTGACTACGGTTCGGCAATCTGGGGTCCGTATACAATCCCAGGAGTGAATGCTGTTCACAACAGAGCCATGCGGTTTTTCCTTGGAGTGCCTAAGTTCACACCTAACAGTGCGGTAATTGGGGAAATGGGCTGGACCCCTCCTTGTGTTCGCCAATGGTCAAGTGTTACCCGTTTTTATAAACATCTGTGCAATACTTCCCCGGATAGGCTGACACATAGAGTTTTCGAGTGGGCCAATAACAACGCGGGGAAGAAGAAAACGAACTGGAACCTGCGAGTTCACAAACATTTTAAGAAGTTTGACCTGGAACATTTTATTCCGCCCGACAATAGCTTCCACACAAATTTTATCGTCTCTGAAGTTTCAAAGTGCAACATGAATGTTTTTATAGAGCAATGGAAAGCTGATTTACAACGGCCTACAAGTAAGAGTGGATCAGGGGGTAACAAGCTCAGACTATATCACTCCTTTAAAACAGAGTTCCGAACAGAGTCCTATGTTAAAAGTTCGATGGCTAAGCACCAGAGGAGCGCCCTGGCCAGAATGAGATGTGGTGCAGCCCCTTTAAAGCTAGAGACAGGAAGATACGAAAACCGTCCTCTTGAGATGAGAACATGCTTCCACTGCAACGACACCGTGGAAGATGAGAAGCGCGTACTACTTCAATGTCCACTCTATAGTCATCTACAACAAAACCTTTTAACAAAATCTATAGAAACACGTCCTAGTTTTAGTTCTTTAAGCGATAATGAAAAACTGTCTTTCATCCTCTCCTGCCCTGATATCATGTTTGTAACTGCCAGAACCTGCTCTATTTTACTCAAAGAGAGAAGAAATTTTATTTATAATAATTAGTCGTTTATGCTTGATGTAATGACGCATTTTATGCTTCTATTTTATGTGTGTTTTACTTGGTATATTGATATTTTAGTAAGTCTCTCATAACCCTTTTGGGTGGCTCGTATATTTTAATCCCTTTTTTTAACATTGTAAAATTTATTGTAATATATGAGGTGAGACTGGAATAAACTATCTGTCTGTCTGTCTGTCTGTCTGCCTAATTAGGACTTATAAGAGTTTAAAGGTTTGTACTGGATCGGAGTAAGATGGTTGCCTTCGCTGTCTCAACCTTGATTGGAGCAGCGTTTTTAATTGGCTTTGGTTTTCATTTGTCTGCGCCATCACTGTATTGGGATTCTCGAGAGGCATTTAGAAGTTGCTGAATACAATAACACGAGCATATTGATGGCAACTTCTTTTTATTGTCTAACACGACGTCTCGGTTCTATTTCTTGTCCATGGGTACCTCGTCCATTTGCCTTAAGGATGGTCTCCAAAGTTTCGTCCGAATAAAATGACACATCTATGCTTGTAGTTTTCCTGAGAAGCCGGCTCATGTGATGACTAGTCTGGCCTTGGTCGGGGATGCTGATTCTGATTGCAGATACTTGATGTTTGGGTAGTCGTTGGTTTTGCTGGCTGAGGGTTTTAGCCATGGTGAATCTTGTATGTTAGACCATACTTGCAGCCTCAAGTATGTTTTATCCTTTCTAGGGAAGAGAGCAAAGATAAACTAACACAACAGAAATGACCATGGCCTACCTATATATCGTGGTATTTGGTGAGTATGCCGTTATTTTCGCCAGTCGACGATGGAAACATCTTAAATAGATTATGTTCAGTATTTGTAGTGTGAACATATCATATGTAATATCAAAGAATAGTAATATAGAAGCAAAGCCTTAGCAGATGATCTATAGCTTGTTTTGTATATTCTATCCTTAATTACTTGTTTTAAATAAAACTGTGATAGTCTAGTCCTTTTACGGTTCTTCATTGACAAGTGTTAAAAGTTATTTTTAATCATTATAAATCTATATCATCTTTTAGTCATGATATGACGGAAATATTGCCTATGTGACAAGAAAGCTTAGCTCATTCTTTCACCTTAGAAGAATGTGTTACATTTATGCTTCGAACTACAGAAAGAGTCATAATCGGTATCCCAGTGCAGCTGTTGCTAACTCTGCTATTATTCTACTTTGCACAGTCTCAGTGGCTTATAACTGTGTGTGGTTTTAACTATTTAACACGTACGTTACTGAGGTTGGCCTACTGGTAACAATGCTAAAGTTATGGGGAAATTTCTAATGTTATAGCTGATTTCCAGTGATCTAGTCAGATATTTCCTTGTATTCCAATTGAGCACATGAGCAAGATTGGTTAATCTCGGTTTTATTATTTTATTTGTGACTGTTGATTTGCTTCAAAGTGAATAATTCATGTGTTGCAGTACCAGGAATATTTTGCGTAACCCCTTGTGTCCCGGGGTTGTATGGAGAGCTTTGTGACAAGCATTGCAATGTCAACTGTCGCGCCCGTGTCAACAAACAAAGATATTGCGATAAAAGCACTGGAGGCTGCTCACTCGGTTGTGTCTCTGGACGGTGGGGCAATCAATGCAATTTTCCTTGTAGTGAGAATTGTGTGGATCGTGTATGCGTTCAACAAAATGGACAGTGCACGAAAGGATGCACAGAAAACTACAGAGGAAATTTGTGTGAAGAATACATAGGTAAAGTAACAAATTTTATATAGTCTGGCTTTAGTCGGAAACAACCAAGTTATCATACTAGGAACTATTAAACCCGTGCAATGTTAGTTGGTATGATCGCAACTGTTTAAAAACACTTCATATCATAGAAGTCAAAGATACCATATGTAATTTCTGGGAGGTAACTCAAAGGTGTTAAAGTACTGGATGTATGACAAAATCACATGGTAGAAGCATCCAAATGTTTCAACATACTTTCACTTTTTCACATAATATGCCTGTTCATTTATACCAATTCTGAAAACATGTACATGTAATATAATCATGGTGATATTCCAATCAACCAATCTAGATCCAGATGAAAACGGAGGAATCAAGCCTCGTGAGACTGCCGATTATGTCTTTGTTATCATCATAGCCGTGATGGCTTGAGCAAAGTGTAAAACGATAGATGGAAATCACGTCTAGCATTTGCGACTAACGGGATAAGGTAGTCAATCTCGTTGACGCACATTGCATCACACTTGCATAGATCGATGTTCATGGTGTTAAACACTGGCTTATCTCATCCAAACTCCATTTTATTTTATACAGACCGCCGCCATTTAGCTGTAATGTTTCTTCGTGCGGCTTTTAGCAAACCAAACTGTACCGACATCGGCTATTCCTCAAATGCTAAGCTGGCACGCCGCTGTTCAAATGTCTGTTCAAATCGGCGTCACAATCAATTAACTTCCTCTAACTTGAATTTGTTTGGAGAGCATTTAACATAGAGAACTGTTGTAAAATTCAGCACCTCATCCAGAGACATCAACGGAAACAACAACAACAGACGCACCAGAAGGGACAAAATCATACAAGCCAGATACCGCCGCCTACGTCATCGTCATCGTCATCGTCATCGTCATCGTCATCGTCGATGTGCTTATGTAAGTTCCTATTCGGTTCGAATTATCATTTTCAGGTTCCAAAAATATGATGTCACCATTATTCGCTATGAATTGCAGGTATATAACGTCAAGATGTTTAGGGAAGGGCATATTTTCCCTAAAACTAATGTTCAGTGACCAATTTATATAATATTCACGGCGATCTTACCGTCTACATCACGCCGAATGTATTTCTCAGAATATTGAAGGCTCTTTGAATTTCTATAAGTCTCTGTAACTAGTTTCATCCAGGTCATTGCATATTTGAGTTATTCTCTTTAGAGTCACACGCCATCGTTGGAAATCCAGGTCAAGAAGTCAACACATTTTATTTGCTTACATGTACAGCTTTTTTCCTGTCATAAAAAACAGGATCTATTGTACGATTCCGACTGTATGAAAAGTTTCTGTTTAAGACCATTCTGGATATGGAATGTTTTTAAGTAACGGTGAGCATGACTTGCCCCAGTGGTAATGGAAAACGCCCTTGAACAAACCAAACCTGCCTACCATAAAATTTAAGGCATCTGTAGTTAAAGGTCACATGCAACCAAAAAATCAAACATAATTAAAACACATTTATCACTTATTCATGACATATAATATACATTGCTGCTTTAAAAAAACCCAAATAAACAAGATTATAAGCGTACAATCGCCATTCAAAAGTGCAATAATTTGTACTTGGGCTTACTTCCCCCGAAACGAAGCCCTCGGGAGACCGAACCCAGTCATAGCGGGTGGATATGCACTCAAGTGTAACGACGGCTTCTGATTGGCTGTTTCATTTGCTGATATGCTGAGGGTTCATTGTGTGTACAGAAAGATGATCTGTTTGATGAGCATTTTAGAAGTATAGCCAGTCACAAGACAAGTAAGATTCTTTTTGGATAACAACTTCTTTTTGTGTACTTGATGTATCGTTTCAGTATGGATTCATATACTGTTGTCAAACAAAATCATATACACTAAAAGAAGTCGTTATCCATGAAGAATGTATATAGAGATGTTGGGTTTGGAAAATACATGTTCTCTGAATTTGCGCTCGATCCAAAAAAAATCATCTCAGTAGAGATGGTAAACTACTGCGTGGCTGGAATCTGTTATTCGTCCAAGTACAAAGCAGGACTTGAAAATGACAAGAGTTTGCACCAGTTTCCTTCAGATCCAGTCATCCGAAAAAAAATGAATGTAGTTTGTTTGCAACCGACAGACATAAAAACATGTCATGTGTATCACACGTGCCTAATTACATAATGTGGCAGACACGGGACTCGGGTGCACGAGTCATAAATCAACTTATTTTCTTTATGTCGTATAGTCTGATAGGTGTTAAGTTCAAATTGCACGTGGTCAATGATTGAAGCTGTGTATTGCATGTTGTCTTTAGCAAACAGGCAGACAGACATATAGGTGTGAATAAACCAGACACTGAGCTTTCTCTGTGACACAGGCTGCTTACCACAATAAACAAGTTATTTTTATCTAACGAGTAGATTATTTACTTGTTTGTGTACACAACCAAGATTAGACTACTGCTCACGATCACAGACGCTGGGCATACATACTGTTTCAAGCTCCGAGAACCTATTCACTACGCATGCGTTATGGACGCAGCGCAGCACAGCTGTTGAAACCAGTTTTCCGCCCAGCGCTGGGGGGAATTTAGTGAAACGTTTGAACTCCGATTTCGCGGGCTTTTTTTCATCGCGTTTTTTTCAACTTTATAGGTTGAATTTGCATTTTTTATGATTTGTTTCGGTAAGTGCATACCGATATGTACCAGAATCTGCAAAGTTGTGTTTTACGTTGCATGTGACCTTTAACTATCCATGTACTTACTCAATATACTTCCTTGAGAATTCCGAAACTGGATCCTTCTCCGCAACTCATGATGGTCGTCAGAACTCTCCGAATGCATCTCTGATCTGGTTTGGTGGTTTATTCTGTGTCATCCTACCTTGATCGTTAGTCATGATATCAATCACAGGAGTGCATTGTCCACAAGAGATTATCTCCCGGCTGTTTCTTATAGCTGGAATAGTGCTTGATAAAGAATTAAACATAAAAGTAGCAGTACTCGTATGAACAGTTCCATTGACACTATCTCAAGGGCAAGATTATGTGTACAATGGTTTTCAAGCTTGATTGGCCTTTTATTTAACACTCGAAACAAAACTCAAAGTTTAGATTTGTTTCGTCATGTGCATAGAACAAAGCATACAATCTGTCATGTCATCTTTTTCAAAGGATTTGGATTCTGTCGGACCAAGGAAGGTGACATAATTTTTCGGATGATCAGCCTCGGTGACTTGGTTGATATGAGTCTACTTCTTTGACTGGTATTCTAGATGAATGAAGATTTTATGGATATCAGCTTCTTTATTATGAGAACACAACGTTTCGGAGTTAATGCTTACTCCTTCACCTTACTCCTTCACCTGATGTATCCACAAAATCTTCATTCTTATGTATTTCACTTCTAAATGCCCTTCAAATGGTATTCTAGAAGTTGGGTAGATGACGGATGAGGACTACTTTATAGATATACAAATTCTGTATAGGCGGGGTTTCGACATAGATTCTAGTGTCATTGTACACAAGAGATGTCTGAGACGAGAATGAGTTGTTTACACATTAGAAGATGTTGATAACACAGGATACAGGATTAAGTAGCTAGATGGAAACCAGTGTATGATGTACATGGTTATATACATAAGGGATTAAGGATGTTGATTAGCAGCCACTAGGGAGTGATGTGCATAGGTGTTTACATGGGCGATAGGATACTGTTCGAACGCCAGTAATGTGATGATGGACACTAGGGAAAATATGGCATCTCGAGGGACAGTGGGAAGATGAACGTCTGCTTGGACAGTTCTTCATTTGACATAGTGGTTGACCAGAGGGTTCGTCGCTTGCTTGTTTAATGCCACACTCCGTAATATTCCGGCTATATGGCGGCGGTCTGTAAGTATTTAGGCCTGGACAAAGCAATCCTGTAATCCGCAACATAGTATTCTTTCGAGACGTTTGGTTTAGAGTATAGTTTGTTGCAGATGTTATGGGATACTTTCCGGGATTCTGAGACGTGGAATAAGACACCAAGAATGTTGCTCGTAAAGAGTCGCTGTTTGGCAACGGTGTTGATTGATTTTAACCTCCAGATATTCTCCAGTAAACTAAACGATCCCAAAGATTTACCTATTTGTGACTCTACACGTGCTTTGGGGTTGGCGTCGACTGTCATATTGCTGCTAAGATGTTACTTGGATGAAATGTATTACACTAGGTTCATGTGCCATTTTGTATTTTTTCAGGTATATCAGACATCGCAAACATTTGGGTGAGTGGTTTGAAATTTAAAGCCACATCAAGAGTATATCATTCATATCGTGACACTGGTACTTGTATACTGATAATCTTCGACGATATGAATACATGTCGGCAAAGGAGAGCAAACAAAATAGGCAATCGCATGACTACGCCAAAAGCGGTCATAAAACTACATTTCTATACAGAACCATATAATGCAATAATCAGTTCGTAGTGCTTTTGCTCCCTGTATGGACCCCAGCTGGATTTAGAGCATCCCTTCATATGTAAGTGATAGTGACAAACTTAGCTACGGATTAAAGGATTACATAATCTACGAATAACAGGTAGGAATATATATGCTCTGAATGACGTTGGCTTGTGTTCCCTCTCTGGGGGATAATCATTTCGCACCCTTCAAAAGAAGGCCCGCAAATAAGCTATAGTATCATACGAATTCTGAAAAAAATCATAAATATACTTTTCTCATATACAAAACGCACCCATCTACTCAAATTCTTTTGCAAAGCTAATTAGATGAGAAAGTGATAAATACTACCTCACCATCCACGTCTGTATGGTCAGGCACGACCTTGCAAGAAACTAACTCATAAAAATGCATATTGACCACACATAATAATGTCAGCATAACAATTACGAGTAGCCCGACTGTATATATTCAGCATCTATATTCCTCTCTATATAAAATTAACAACGCTACGTTCAATTTTTCTTTTCGTTTCCCGGTTAATGGAACCATACTGTCGGATTGAACAATTTAGTTTCGATTGGACCTTTTCCTGTTCCTTCTAAGTACGATTTGTGGATGCGATCCATGCAACATTCCAGTCAATTGCTGTTGGTTGCGTCTTACAAATGAGTTGGTGTAGAACAATAACAAGCTTGATTGTGAAATGTCCTGTATGACAGTCCTTAAATTACAATGGACAAGTTTTATTGCGTATGCCAACTTGCAACAGTTACTATCGTCGACTGTAATTTGGTAAAACCACAATATACAATGCAAATATCAGTAGTGTTAATATGAACAGTACAGATTACTCAAATATGAGTAGTGTTAATATGAACAGTACAGATGACAATCTCAGACGGAAGATTATGAGTACAATGGTTTACAAGCTAGATCGACATTTTATTCAACACTCGAAACAAAACTCAATGTTTAGATTTGTTTTGTCGTGTGCATAGAACAAAGAATACAATCTGTCAAGTCATCTTTTTTGAAGGATTTGGGCTCGGTCGGACCAAGGAAGGTGACACAATGGTTCGGATAATCAGCTTCGGTGACTTGGTTGATATGAGTCTACTTCTTTGATTGGTATTCTAGAAGTTGGGTAGATGAAGGATGAGGACTATTTTATTGATCTACAACTTCTTTAATTCGTATAGGTGGCGTTTAAAAATAGATTCTACTTTCGTTATACAGACGGTATGTCTGAGACGAAAATGAATTGTTTTTACATTGGAAGAGGTTGATAACACAGACAGGATACAGGATTGATATAATTTGTGTGGTTCTGTATATAAATGTAGTTTTATGCCCACTTTTGCCGTACAGCGAATGCCTATTTTGTTTACTCTCCTTTGTCGACATGTATTCATATCACCGACTGTAAAACCACAACACACAATGCAAATATCAGTAGTGTTAACTGTAGTTCAGAACCAGTCCAGTTCCGAAGGCCATTTCTGGTGACAGATCCCTGTGGGCAAATGTCAAAAATCGTCTATCTAAGCTGCGATTTCAAAAAGGTGTCTGAACAGTGAACGGCACTGAAACGGCATCAATGTATTGTCCTTCACTTTCCATTGATAGAACGACTTGCAGGTGCCCATACAAATCATTGACATTAAGTGGCAGGTCGATTTCTATGTGTGTCATTTGTAATAGAATGTATCGGACGTAACGAATTTAATAATGACATTTCAACGATGACGTGATTTCTAATTCTGTTAGTATGGTGATCTACTTTCAGTTCTTGGCGAGCTATAGCCTGTTTTATAGTGTTCCATAATCTACAGTTAGAGTATTTTAGTTTTAGTTTCTAGTTTGTATTGTGACAGTTCGGTTAGATTTACTTTCCTTTGTCGACTGATAAAAAACTGAATACCTTTTTTACGCTATATGGCTGTAATATTGCCGATGCGATGTAAAATTTTGACTTACTCCAGTACTATTAAGACGCGTAATTCCCCAAACATTCGATGTAAATTTAGGTCTATCTGGTTTTCAATCATAGTATTCATGTTATTTTAATTTTGGCTAGCATTTAGTTCACTCTCTCCAGCGACTGAAGGGATGATGTAGATCCATCTGGGGTCCATGCAGGTAGCAATAGTACTGTAAGTCCCCATGGTCCCTAGTATGGTGATCTACCTTCAGTTGATGGCGACCTATAGCCCATGTTTTATATTGTACTGTCCTCTGTAGATACATTGTTTTAGGTCTATTCACTAGTTTTACATTCTACTCCTAGTTAGTTTTACTGTACTTCGTCGACAGAGTTTTACAAGTATGTGCTATTAATTCATTTGTATTATCATAATTACTCGTTCTCGTCACGATGTGGCTGCAATATTGCCAATGTGACGTTAAATGTTAACTCACTCACTCACTTAACCCCTCGTTAATTACAAGGGACATGTGTTTAGGGTGTCTGAGCTTGTTATGAAAGGAAATATTTTTTTTCAAATAGTCATCTGCTTACGTGTTTAGAGATTTAGTCTTACAAACTGAGATGATTAAATCATTCAAATAGGTCCTGATTTTTGGTGATTAGATATATACTGAAACACGTTCTTGCAGCTGGCAAATGGCGTACTACACGGCGCAATTGATTCTGGAGACGTATCACGTGTGAAAAGAATCTTGTCAGAGGGACAGGTGGATATAAACTGTGTGGATACTTATGGGAGAACACCAGTTATGTGGGCAGTACGCCAGAAACAAAAACAGGTATTTGACGTTCTTGTGAGTAATGGAGCCAGGTTATCACTGACAGACAAAAGCGGAAACAACATACTTCACAGTGCTTGTCATGGTGGACATAAGGATATTGTTCAGAATATTCTCTCAAAGGAGTCAATAGATATCAACAGCAAAAACAGATACGGTAGAACAGCAGTAATGATAGCAGAAAGCAAAGGTTGCAAAGATGTGGTTGACTTACTTGTTAGCAATGGAGCTGATCTGTCATTACAATATGAAATGGAAACAGAGTTCTCCACGGAGCCTCTTGTCTGAGGTGAAACTGGATTTGTGGAACATGTTCTCTCGCACAACATTGCTGTTATTGACGAATGAAACAAGGTTAAAACAATAGGACTGGCCATTGTATGACCTTATTGTGCCTCGTGGCTGTACGACAAATTTTGTCTAATAAAGCGAATAAGTACTTATATACACACAAATGACATCAACATGGCTCTTTGTGTGCGAACAGCTTAGATACCTTGTTTCCTAATACTGACGTACGAATTCACAAAGCAAAAATGACAGCTGGGCTTTGCTATTTTATTTACGATCTTAATATGTGTTAACAAATTAATTGCAAACTTTTCATATTTCCTGAAGCCAAATAGTTTCAACGATCATATTTATAATGATGACCTCTTGCACATGCAATCACACGTGATACACGCATAAAAAGCAAATTAAAATAAGCGGAGAAAAACTGCTGAAGTACTGGTCCTCAAAAAGCATATATATGCATAACCAAATAATATACAACTAATCACAAGCACAACCTTAGTCATCATTTTATTTACAAGAGATAACGGAGATATCTTTCAATGTTGATATATCACGTTCTCAATTTTATGTATGAGCTTTTTAGCCATGTCTATACCAGCCATAGTCGTGCAAAGGTGTACTTTTCCAGTGTCAGGTTGCCCATGTGTTTTTTCTCATAATTTGTTGTCGTTCTTATGTTATTTGGTCATGACAGCATTTTACTTTTGCACAGCAGTCAACTTTTATAACAGATTTTTGATCCAGTCTCTTGCTTTGTATTAACGTGTGAAATATTGAATGTTCTGTAGAAATTTTAGAAAATATCATACAATATAAAATAACTATTCTATGAACATGATATAGTTCTCATGCTTTTTGAATGATAATGATCATTTGATAATTTTTAATGATTTTGTTGAGTATACTCTGAATTTTCTTAAGGCAATTCACAAATATCGCAGAAGGTTGGGCTTGAAAACATTTGAAATTATATTAAATGACACTTCGGGTATATGCATAAGAGACATTTTTCGTGTAAAAAAGGATCAAAGTACTATTATTTCGTTCTTACATCCAATAATGAAAAACGCAATGCAATTGAAAAATCAAAGAAGATATTTTGATAAACACCTATTGGTGTAGATGTTCTATTTAACCGTTTAAAACCACAATAGGTGTAAAACTAAGATGGATGCAGTTCAGTCTGCTCCATAGAATTCTACCTATTTGAAGAAAATGCATATTGGTGAAAGCAATTTATGTACTTTCTGTGGGGCAGAACATGAATCAATAGTTCACCTCTTCTGGAACTGGCAAATATTTTCACACTGGTTTGAGTTAAACTGTGTACACACATGTGCTTTATATCTTCAAGGTGATTTGATCTTTTTTGGGTATTCACCAACTTATCATTCGGATGAAATATTTGACTTGATCTTTTAACTAAATACCACATCTGTAAATGAGAGTTGGGAAAGGCAAAACCTACACTACTGCAATTTAAGAAGGAATTGCAATATATTATCTCATAGAAAAAGTTAGACATTGGAACAAATCTGACTTTAAAGAATTTGAAAAAAAATGAGTACTGTATCAGAAACTCATCTCTGGCTAACATAGTTTGTAGAAGATATATTGGTATGAATGAGAGTGTGCATGGTGAAAAAACAATCAGCTGTTTATTGACACAATCATATAGGGGATATAGGGGCCATATAAGTGTTGAAAAAATCAGATGTAATATAATATAATATAACATAATATAATATGATATAATATAATATAATATAATATAATATAATATAATATAATATAATATAATATAATATAATATAATATAATATAATAATCAAACTGGACATTTATCATATATATATATTTCCAGGTCCATGTCGCCTATGTGTTTTTTCTCATATTTTGGTGTTCTTTTGCACATCAGTCGACTTTCATAAAAGCAGTTTTTGGTCTCCTACTCTTTATTAAAGTGTTTAAAATCTGAAATATCGTTCATGCACTGAAAACTGTTTTGATCAATTGTGTGTTCTTGATATTGTTGAACTTACCTTAGCGTACCTTATGTACTGGTACTGGAGTCAGCGCTATATCATACGCATATTAGTATTTAGTTTCTATATAAACCTGAAGCTGAACTTTCAATTTGGATAGGAAGTGTAAACGTTAACAAACGTTCCAAGGACAGGCATCTTATGAAGGCACCACCATTTCCTCTATTGCCACCCATAAACACAACGCTTGATATGTACGTGCACAACGCAGTAGCCCCACAGAAGTGCATGGGGTCCCATCCTTGATTTTGATGTATTTTCAAGAAGGTCGAGAAATCATCAGAACATTAACCTTGCATCACACATTTGTTAGTGTTTGTTCTAGTCGTTTGTATCAAAATGAAAATCGTATAAATGGAAATTACATGCCAATTACACCAATTATCTTTCGAAAGCGACTACATTCCAACTAACAATGGTTGTAAGGAAGTGCAGATGGTGATGCACTCTCAAAACATTCAATAATATCATATATCAGCATTGAATGACTCCGATAAACTAAATACTTATATACTAAATACTGATATACTCAGCGTTATATCATACGCATATTAGTAATATATTAGTAATTAGTATTTAGTATTTAAGTAAATACTAATAATACCAAATACTAATATGCGTATGATATAGCACTATATATGCCTATTTATGGCTGCATATGATCATGAAAAGACACCAGATGATACGCAAATCCATTGAAATGGCTTGTATTTCCATTACTGTTCCAAACATATAGGTGCCAAGATGGGTGCAAACCATTTTTGAAACCAATGTTCTCAGACGTTTGAGGTAAGGACTGTGTGGAATAACTTGATCAACTGGCCAGGAAACGGCCTCTGATGAGTGCATTTCTGTAAGTACCTATCCAAACTAGGCATGCATGGAAACATTTCTCGAGAAAACGACTTGGAAAATGGCAATACTATTGTAAACATCAAGTAAGTGAGTGAATGAAAATGTAACGTCACATCGCCATATCGTGACAATGCAAACTCTACCAAATTATGTTAAAAAAGACCAGTAAAATATATAGACTGACACGTATTTGTTAAAACTGACTCAAGAAAATTTTAATAAACTAATAATTATCAATACGAGATAAAAACTGGCGAGAGGTCGTTAGCAAAGAAAACTAGGATTCTGCTTGCTGTACGGTTCCCATGAAGGATATATACCACCCTTTCAGCTCCTAGCGATTGTACGAACTCATTGCTGTTAATCTAAAATGTACGAATTGGTGAATTTGTAGAGTTATGACGATGGCAGAGATGAATATTCTTAGAGTAAATGCCCTTAATCGCTTTACTTTTCAACTTTATAATTTACGGTCCTAGTGCCACAGCCTGATTTTTTTATCTCCTACTTAGGACTTAGTATCTCCCAATTAGGACATAGTAAACTAAATATATTGATCCGTATTTGTTGGTTCGCATGGATTGCAAATGGGATCCCCTCTATCACCACTACTGACAGAAATATACATGATTGCCTTTGAAGAAACTGCCCTGAAAACTGCACCATTCACCCCAAAGCATTGGTACCGCAAAGTAGATGATGTCCTAGCTCCCCTGGACGACAACCAAGATCCAGAGGCCCTGCTGCAACACTTGAATTCCCAACACCCAAGAATTCAGTTTACAATGGAAGAAGAGACACACCAACAGCTTCCCTTCCTGGACATTCTTCTCCACCGACGCCAACAATCCATAGCCACCAGTGTTTACCTTTAACCAACACATACGGATCAGTATATTCATCACCAGTCCAACCATCATCCCCAGATCAAGAAAGGCATAGTAGCTACCCTGGCACGAAGAGCAAAAGCGGTCTGCAGCCCAGACAGCCTCCACAGCGAATTAAAACACCTGAAATCAACCTTCCAAGACCTTAACGAGTACCCACCCCATCTAGTCAGCAACACCATCACCAAGACCATGAAAGAAACTCCCAAGTCAACTAAACCAGAACCTTCCCCCATCAGAATTAACATACCACACCATGGCCAGATAAGTCATCGCATCAGCCGTCTCATCAAGAAAACAACAGGAATAGACGTCACCTTCCGTAGCGACACCAACCTGAAAACGCTACTATCAGCTAATGGACGTGGGCCAACAACACCTAAATGCAACAACCCAGCAGGATGCATATACCAGATCCAATGCAGCTGTAAAGAGACATATATTGGTGAAACTGGTCGACCACTGGCTATCAGGTTAAAAGAACACAAAACATCAGTTCCAAATTTGGATCAGAAGTCTGCTGTATGTGAACGCATCATGCACAACCCCAATCACAAGACTGTTTGGGACAGCACCAGGACATTAGTTAGGAACGCCAATGACTTAAAAAACGGAAGCTCCTAGAAGCCATTGCAATCAAGCGGAACAATCCCTCAATCAACAGAGACGGAGGTGTTTACTTACCCAATGCATGGAACCACCTTATCCTCAGCGACTAATGTTTATCCAAACATCTTTACCTGTAACTCGTTAACCTAATCAACACAAGCCGGCACACCTATCAGTTAAGCCTGTACATAAGTTGAAGCCTGTACATCAATCAGTCGAAGCCTGTACATCAATTAATAGCAACCCGTATATCTTGTTACCCATTGTTATCAGTCTACTGTTATGTGTATATATACTACAACCCTTTAGTTTTGCCCTCACTTCACCTGAAGAAGAGACTAGAATCTGTCTCGAAACGTTGTGACCTTGTATAATAAAGAAGTTGAACCATAAAGCACTTTTAGTTTGATTCCTCAAACTCCTAAATGCCTTTGAAACAACTTATATGACATAGTAGCTCCTAATTATGACTTAATATATCCTAATTAGTACATAGTATCTCCTAATTATGACGTAACATCTTCTAACTAGTACATAGTATCTCCTAATTAGGACATAGTATCTCCTAATTAGGACGTCTAAGAGTTTAGAGGTTTGTACTGGATCGGAGTAAGATGGTTGCCTTCGTTGTCTCAACCTTGATTGGAGCAGCGTTTTTAATTGGCTTTGGTTTTCATTTGTCTGTGCCATCACTGTATTGGGATTCTCGAGAGGCATTTAGAAGTTGCTGAATACAATAACACGAGCATATTGATGGCAACTTCTTTTTATTGTCTAACACAACGTCTCGGTTCTATTTCTTGTCCCTTCTTCAAGTGCTAGACACAGGAGTACGAGACATATTGTATTTACCAGTACTTACAGGAAGAAGACAAGTACATGTACACCTTCAGCGTTATGTCTCCAAGAGACATATTTAAAACAAGCAGATACATTTGACCTTCGTCATTTTAATGCATATCATTGTTTTTCACCTCCGGGTGATAGGGCCACTGGAGAATCATCCATTCTAGTCAGACAAAACGTTATTCAAAGCCCTGTTCCACTTATTACTAATTTGCAGGCTGTTGCAGTGAGAATTACTTTACATGTAGCGTTTACATTGTGTTCTCTTCATATTTCACCGTCTTTGAAGTTTGCCAAAAATGATCTTCAAGCTCTATATGATCAGCTCCCGAAGCCCTGTATTATAATGGGAGATTTAAATGGCCACAACCCACTCTGGGGTAGTGTAACTACAAACACTAAAGGTAAATTGTTGGAGGACTTTTGTTCTGATAATGATTCATGTATTTATAATGATGGTTCCAACACGTATTTACACCCTGGTACGGGGACCTATTCTGCTCTTGACTTGTCATTGACAAATTCAGAACTACTAAATGAATTTGAATGGTCAGTCCACGATGACCTGTGTGGAAGTGACCATTTTCCTACTGTATTAAAACCTATAACTCCATCTGATGTTCCTCCATCTTCAAGACGAAATTTTAAAAAGGCTAACTGGGCTTTATATGAAACACTGTGTGCTGAAAAACGTAAACCTGAACGTTTTATTGACGTTCCAGATGCTATTAAATCTTTTTATGATCAACTGAACTCCATAGCTGATGCGTGTATACCAAATTCCTCTGTAGTTCCACACGTAAGAAAACCATGGTTCAACGATGAGTGCAAACAAGCTAGGAAGGCAAGGAAAAAAGCAGAACATTATTTCCGTCGCCATCCCATGGTGCATAATTTAAAAAAATCAAAATTTTAAATGCTAAAGCACGGCGTACTTTTAAACAGAACAAACGCCAATCTTGGCAAAATTATGTATCTAAAATAAATTCTCGGACAGCTATGTCCAAGGTATGGAATATGGTCCAGAAAATTATAGGTAAGGGTACTAAATCTAGTGTCAATCATCTTAAACATGGAGATCAAGTACTTACTGATAAGTCAGATATTGCAAATAAACTGGGTGAAACCCTTGCTAAACACTCTTCCTCTTCTAATTATGTACCTAAATTCCAACAGTATCAAAAACAACAAAAAAAAGAAAACTATTAGTTTCAACTCAGATAATGGGGAAGATTATAATGAAACTTTTTCTATTCATGAGCTCCATACTGCTCTTGATCAAGCTCATGATACTGCTACTGGAGCTGATAACATACATTATCAACTCCTGAAGCACTTACCAGAATCCTACCTAGAAACTCTTCTCAATATTTTTGATGATATTTGGACATCGGGTAACTTTCCTTCATCATGGCGTGACGCCATAGTAGTAAGACCATGGAACGCATGATAAATAATCGACTTGTTTGGTACTTGGAAACAAATAACCTTATAACTGATATACAGTGTGGTTTCCGTAAAAACAGAAGTAGAAGTACTGTCGATCACTTAGTGCGTTTAGAATCATTTGTTAAAAACGCACTAATTAATAAACAACATGCTGTGTCTATCTTTTTTGATCTCGAAAAAGCATATGACACAACCTGGAAATATGGTATTTTAAAAGACTTACATGACTTCGGCTTGCGAGGTCGTTTACCTCAATTTATTGCCAACTTTTTAAATAACAGACAGTTTCAAGTTAGAGTGGGTTCTACCCTGTCTGATCATTACAATCAGGATCAGGGTGTTCCACAAGGCAGTATTTTGTCTGTCACACTTTTTAGCATCAAGATAAACAGTTTATCAAAAGTTTTAAACGATTCAATTGATGGATCGTTATTTGTGGATGATTTTAATATTTCTTGTCGTGGGAAAAATATGCATACAATTGAACGGCAACTGCAGCTTTGTTTAAACAAAATAAATAAATGGTGTCTTGAAAACGGCTTTAAATTTTCTAAATCGAAAACTAACTGCATACATTTTTGTCGTAAATATAAACCCCATAAAGACCCTGAACTGTCTCTAGATGGGACGCCCATTAAAGTTGTGAAGGAAGCCAAGTTCTTGGGTCTAATCTTTGATTCACATTTAACTTTTTTACCACATATTAAATCACTTAAAACTAAATGCCTGAAAGCACTTGACTTGTTGAAAGTTGTTTCAAATTCAAAATGGGGAGGGGATCAAGCTACCCTTCTTCATCTCTATCGATCACTAGTTTGTTCTAAACTTGATTATGGCTCAATCGTTTACGGTGGAGCCTGCAAAAGCAATCTTAAACTTCTTGATCCTGTCCATCATCAAGGTCTGAGACTTTGTCTTGGATCTTTTAGAACTTCACCTATTGACAGTCTCTATGTTGAGGCTGATGAACCTTCTCTTGAGCAGCGCCGTATAAAGTTAGCTTTACAATACATTACTAAATTATACTAATCATTCTAACCCTGCATATAACTGTGTTTTCAATCCCCTTTATGAGGATTTATACAACAAAAAGTCTTCTCTTGTCCCGCCTCTGGGACATAGAATTAAACCTTTTCTTTCTGCTGCTGGGATTCAGCTGGAAAACATAGCTCCCTCCCATCTTCTTTCTTCTCCTCCCTGGCAGTTGGTCAGGCCTCAAGTAGACCTAACATTGACCACATTTAAAAAATCAGAGACTAATGAATTACAATACAAGCAAAAATATAGCAATTAAAACATAAATATAGCAATTATAAATCCTTATTTACAGATGGGTCCAAGGATGGTGGCGCTGTGGCTTGTGCCACCGTCATTGGATCCAGAACAATATCTTCTAGATTACCAGATAGTAGTTCTATTTTTACAGCTGAAGCTAACGCCATATTAACAGCTCTTCAATATATTCAAAGACACCCTAAACGTAAACAATATATAATCTATTCAGACTCTCTTTCTTGTCTCCAGGCGATTAAAAATTTATCATGTAAACATCCACTTTTAATTGACATTATTGAATTGTATAATAATCTTGCTACTGGCCAATACGACATCGTCTTCTGTTGGTTACCCAGCCATGTAGGCATTTCAGGGAACACAATGCCGATCTTGCTGCCAAGGCAGCACTAAACAAATCTGTGACACCGCTTCTTATTCCCTACAGTGATTACAAAGCCACCATTAAATCTTATATCCGTGATCTGATGCAAAAGAAGTGGGACACCCAAGTGGGTATAAATAAATTACATGAGATAAAACCTTACATTGGTTATACCCACTTGGGTTGTCAGTCCAGATTTGAAGAGGTCATACTACGACGATGTCGTATTGGCCACACTAGATATACTCATGCATACCTGTTGAAAGGTGAGGATCCTCGATTTTGCATCCCTTGTGATGAGAGAGTCACGGTCAAGCATATTCTGCTTGACTGTGTTGAATTCTCCATCACAAGGGATAAATATGTTACAGTTAAAACAATGAAGGAGCTTTTTACCAACGTTAATTCTCATTTTATTATAGGTTTTCTAAAAGAAATTGATTTTTTTGGTGAATTTTGAATAGTATGTTTCTGTAAATAGATGTATTTTAATGATTGGTAGTTTGAATTAGTAACTTGAATTGTTGGTGGCTGTACCCTCAAAGGGGCTTGAAGTATTGTAAAATTATTTTCCTCCTGAGAGGGTACATAAGTCCACAAACATTCACAGTAAATTTAAGTCTACCAGGTTTTTAATCGTAGTATTCATGTTGTTTTAATTTTGGCTAACCTTTCGTACAATCGCCAGCAGCAGAGGGGATGATGTAAATCCAACTAGGGTCCATGTAGGTAGCAAAGGTACTGTAAGTCCCCATGGTCCCTAGTGTGGTGATCTACCTTCACTTGTTGGCGATCTATAGTCTGCTTTTATTATGTATTGTCTAAATAGTGCTATTAGTTTTAACTTTCCATACTAGTTTTAATTAAAATTGTGATATGCTAGTTGTTTTACTGTCCTTCGTTGACAGATCTTTCCATATGCATATATTTAATTTAAATGTTCTCGTCACGATATGGCTGAGATATTGCCGATGTGACGTTAAACATTAACTCACTCACTCACTCACTCAACACTTTTCAATTTGCCCCTACTCACAATCTGCCCAAGTCTTCGGCGATTCACAACACTGAATTTCCTAGGCCGACCTGCCCCTGCTTTGTGCTCTATCCCGGTTCCTGTTTGAATATTCTTCAAAGTTCTGTATACTGTAGACAGAGGAATACCATGTCTACAAGCTAACACTTTAGCATCAGCCTCACCCCTTTCAAAATCATCTAAAATGAGCTTTGTTTTCTCTCTTGCTGTAAATTCTGCCATGTCAACACAGGAAGCCGTCTGCTCAGACAAGGGAGATAACTCTTGACGCAATGAGCTGCCTTCTAAGCCTTCAAGAGTTGTCTCCCTTATTTAGTATGCTTAGTGCATAGTGAAAGCCCTTTTTCCAATCTTAGCATCATTAGAAAAAAACAAAGATTTTCTCAATAATTTCTGGGAACACTGTATGTGTTGCCCAAAGGTCTACTGATAAAAAATAAATTAATGGAACAGCCAAGGACTAGTCGAAATATACCAGTAGACAACCTTCGAAAATAAAAATGGATGCTGCCATCAGTCACAAAATGTGACAAAATAAATACCAAAGTTCGGAGATGAAGTTCAGTGAAAATACATCACAAGGACCTAACACACAGTGAATGTAGAAACTGGCGAAATGCAGAAGGATCACACAACAAGTTGATAAAGTTCCAATAACGATTTTATTTAATAAGCACCAAACTGAAAATACTTGTGTCACTCGACACAATAACGACTCTCATCTTGACTGTCACCTGGGATGAATACCTTGCTTGTCCACCTGTGTCCCAGTGGCTGTAGCAGTCTTGCAATACTGTGTGCCAGTCTTAGTTGAGACCCCTGGACTGTTAAATGAATTTACTGTACAATCAACTTCGAAACTTGAAAGTGTATGAACTTGCAGCAACCGGAACTGGATCAAGATAATGTAAATAAGACATTCCGGAATTCACGTGAACCAGAATGAATGACAGAGAGGCCACACCTCCAACAGTTGTCAAAATGTGTCAATGAATTACAGCCATCATTCAAATGGACATTAAGTCATATTATCAGATATATCCCCTGATGGCATACATGACAATGTTGAGCTACATGCTTTCTCTTGGTGATCAGATACACCTGATTTCCTGAAAATATCATTACCTGTTTCTTCGTTTACTGTTTCATCTCCTGGGAGCGAATCCACTGCAACTGTCTCTTGAAATCCTCTTGACCTGGCTGTCAATTCAAAATTATGGCACATTATCTGTAACCACATTTAGCTTCATAGCTGAAGATGAGAAAAATTACTGAAGTCAATGAATTACTGCCATCATCCAAAAGGACATTTAGTCATATCATTAGATACATTTTTTAACTGAGAATTATATCTTTTGGAAGAATCATTTATTCATGGACATGTCCACTGGAAACCCTAGCAATATTAAATAAAATAAGTTAAAAGGTGAGTGAGTAGGATTCTGACTTTCGTGATAGACTGTACCACTGAAGCAAGTGAGGTCATTGTAACAATGGTGCCTAAATAAACGCTGAAAGTAATTTGCATGGTTTTCAACCTGTATCAGACACAAAGCAGACACATTTTTCAACTTCATTGTTCAAGGAAATCAAATACCATGCAAATACGTTGTCATTGTAGGCAGTAGAGAACTGCATTCAGAATCTGAAAAGATAAAAAGTTTCAATCAATTTCACTTCAAAATAATGTACCCTATTCCTGTGGTGCTTCATAGCCCAAAACATCAATACTGAATCCTGAAATCAAAACGTTTTAATTACTTATAAATGTACTATATCGAAGAGCACTTGTTTGATGACAATTGTTTTTGCAGTGTATTTTCCAACCAATGACACTGGCCTTTTATATGGCTATATGTATGGAGAAAATGTCTGATGCTTCACTTGGACATGTAGTTTTGGTAAAACAGAGAAGCTAATAAGAATCTGATCATAAATAGACACAGCTTTTAATAAATGAATATGAATATATGAACGACTAAAACTATTGTTATGTTGAATGTTAGTCATGTTATAACAGTAACTGTAAATAGGTTACTTGCCTACTGATCCAGTGATGAACACCAAAGATGAAGCTGCATCAGAATCTGAAAGAGAACAGCCTGCACTAAAAAACCAACAGACAGATGATGTCAAGGTAAAGCCAAACTAATGTTTAGTCAAATATAGTATTGTGAGCATCTGAGGGAATAAAGTATATGAAAGTAATGCAATTTCATATAAAAGTAATGCAATTTCATAGTGGGTGGGTTAGGTTAGGTAGCTGGGTAGGCGACTGATGTAGTACAACCTTTGTAGTCATATTTGCAGCTTTTGCCCATGTGGACCTGGGAGACAGGATGATGTTAGGCTTCTTGCATCCTCTGCCATTTGAGGGGCAGAGATGCAAGGAGTTAGCGCACTGGCCAATTACAGGATTTCCCCAGTCAATGGCCCAATGTTAGCTTTATAAGTCTACCCTAAGTATGGATTTGTCAACTGTCCGCTACCCATATCGGGTAAGTTATCTCGCTGTGACTCTAGTCTTGAATCAAGACCAAATTATTTTTCCACTCATTGTTTACTGTTTCTGGGAGATTGAATTAACTTTGTGATACATTGGCAAGAGAGAGAATTAGCATAGGAATAAGTAAGTTTTGTTTTATGCTTGGGAGTAGGTATAAGCAGTGGATGTAATGAAAAGTTAACAGTATCTGAGCAGGTTTTAGGTAGACAGGGAGGGGAAGAAACAGGTAGGACTGTTTGCTACTGAGTATATGACTGGATCTAACTTTCCAATACAAGTTTTTACAATAAACATTAATGGAAACATAATACTCTTATCTTGTGACTTTGAGTTCATTTGGGAAAACTTGTCAGGAACCATTCACACAGCACCTGCAGACAAGATGTTTTGACCACGCCGAAAGATCTATCATAAAACACAACACAAAGTGTATTACTTCAGTAACCATCTGACACTTGTCAAATATTTGAAACGTTTTGCTGTCCCTGAGCATCTGTTCATTCATGCGCATAGTGACTATTATGGTATCACAGATTATCCTGTATTGTAAACCAAAAGTGACCACGCTCTGTAATCTGATTGGTTGAACAACATGATCAAATGGTATTTGATTCCAGGAAAACTTTTCGCTGCATAGTGACACATAGAAATACTGCACACAATGCTTTTGCTGCATCATCAGCTGTAATGATGTCCTGCAAATCAAAATCGACACAAAATCGGAATGACGTCACAAATGAACAGGTCCAGATGCTAAGGATATTTTAAACTTTATCTATTCTTGTTGATAAAATTGATATCAGTAGACATTTCGGGAAATCCTCTATATACCACACAGATTTTAACTCATAAGACTCATAAACATTACATAAAACATACACATTCACTCTTATTCATGAGAGCTGCTTCCATACAGCTTTAAATAATATGCAGTTCAATAGGAAAGAAAGCCATGACTTTTACCTTTGGACCTATCATCTTGACAGTATGTTGGATTGTCTACGTCGGACAAATCAAATGGATTGTCATCAATATCTGCAGTAAATGAGCACTATTTAAATATGTTAGCTCAAAAGTTATAAAATGTACATTACTCACCTGAAAACTCTGCAAGGAATAGCTTAAAATTGCTCCACACTGATAATGACTTCAACATTTTGAGTTTCATTACTTTAATTGCACACGTAAAAAATGTCACTATATTTTGAACCAGTATGAGAGAGAACAGGATGTGAAGTTTTCAAACTCCTTAAAAAATATGGGGCTTTACAATTGGTGGGAACATGTACATGAGGATTCTGCTTCTCTGAGATGATTATGTTCACAGTACAATGAAACATGAAACAAACTTTGAGAGAAGTTTGTGCATGGTCAAAAAGCAAAACTTACCCTATTGCAAGAACACAACCCCAAAACTGATCATATGAAATGAACATCACTACAAACTACTCACACTCCACATGGCAATACCTTTGTAACGTTGATAAGGATAAAAAAAAACATATATATATCACAAAAACTGGAACATATATTTTTCAAAATATTTCCTCAGTGTTCAAATTTGACAAAAGAAGTGCTTAATTTGATTCAACTCTGATTTTTTCATGTACCTGAAGCTAATGACAGACAGATGATGAAGATGGGTGAATTGATGTGACAGTAGTTCTGCACTGAATACGAAATTATTAACAGCATATCTGCCTGAATGTGTTTTTAAAGTGTGAGGAAAAATCTAACTTATGTGACCAAATTTGCTATAATCAAGATTAAATACATTTTGAAACAAAAAAGATTCTGTTTTCTGCCCAGTCTATTGGACTATGGCGTATTTGTCCAAGTTGTTGATACACTGGTAACTTCACATTAACAAGTACAACTATTAATAATGTTGTCAAACAACATAAATGTATTTGTTTTACAGCACTTGCCAGCCTGGGAGAGCACTTCTTCACCGACAGATCTTTTCTGCAACACATCTTCTCATTTGTCAATTGCTGATTTCACAGTAATGTCAAAGGCAACCCTAACCTTTGATGGACATGCCACTGTCATAGTAGTAAAGAGACTTTTTCATATGTCTGAAAGACCTATTGCCAACTTAACCAACAAAATTAATGCATGTAGTATACACATGGTTGACCTATCAGTAATTTCTTAATGAAGTGCCACGTATCAATCACTATTAAGTAAAGGTGTCTCAGTAACATCAATATCACACCAAAAAATATCTACAGGGTTAACGCAACTTAACGCTAGAAAACATACAACATTTGTATTAATAGCATTGACTCTAAAAAAGTGACATTAAATCACAAAAGAAATTTACATGCAGTTAATCAAGATGATGTGTTTGCCTTTGACCGGAATCGAACCGATGTCTGAAGATATAGCTCTCAGACTGCCATTCAAAAGCTTCATTTCATCTAAATTTAGTATTAGAAATAAATGCTTGGTGATTAAGAACATTAAAGTATGAAGCCATCATACTTGTGATGAAATAATACATGTTTGAACCCATCAAATGTGTGCATGAACTAAAAAATGTGTGAACCCATCACACTTGCCAAAAGAATAAATGTATGCAAAGATAAAAGATCACTCACTGTAGAAGATGATGAATCCCATCAGACTTTCTTTAGCCGTCAGATTGTGCAGAGCTCCAGCAAAGGTTTAATACGTTTCACAAATATTTAGTAACTGCCTCATGCTTAAATGAAGACATGTAAAATCAAATTGTGAATCATAACCTGGCAGCACTTACCTGCTTTCTCTGGTTCACAGTATTGTCATTGTAGTCATAGAGTAACTCATCTCCAGGTTGAATGTCTTTAGTGGCAAACAAGCAGAGATGTGGTTGTCCTTGATACTGTATAAGCTTCATAACACAGTTTTCATTTTTGGATCCAATATCATTCACCCAGGTAGGAATAGGCCTCTGTTGCATCTATACTGATATTGTGAATGGTGGGAGGCTAAATAAGGTACAGGGAAGCAAATTTATTTAATCACTGATACTTACTTCAAGGATACAGTACTATTTGAACTTCAACCAATGCTGCAATAACTATAGCTTGTCATTACATCTTATCCAATATATTACTTTTGGGGGGTTGAAATTCACTCTCCACTCATACATTTGAGCATTTATTTAGAAAAAGAGATTAACTTTCAATCCTGAAAACCTAGCAAAGAAAGTTAATTCATAAATTGTTGCATATAAAGATTTCTCAGTTCCATCGAGAGTAATAGTTGTATCATCTGCAAATTGTGAGAGAATATACTCAATATGTCCAGTTTTTACACCTTTAATATTTTTGTTATTTCTCAGCATAATGGCGAGGATTTCTACACACAATATATAAATGTATGGTGATAATGGGTCACCTTGACGACCCATTGGAAAGAAAGGTGTAGCAAATCCATTCACAAGAATACAAGATTTTATATCTTTGTAGAGTAAATTTATCCATTTTTTTATTACTGGCCCAAAATTGAAAAAACTTAGTACTTTGTCAATATATTTCCAGTCAACTGTATCAAATGCATTTTCAAAGTATACTTGAAGAAGTAGTCCTGGGATTTGATAGGTTTCAGTGTAATGCATGATGTCATAAATAAGCTGGGTGGCTTCGCCAATATAGCCACCTGACATAAATCCTTTTTGATCTTCATTGATCAAATGTGGCAAGACAGATTTTATTCTTTGAGCAATGACACCTGAAGCTAGCTTATAGGAAACATTAAGGAGTGAGATTGGTCTCCAGTTTTCAATAAATTGTTTAGGTCTTTTTCCCTTTGGGATAGAAGTTAAAAGTCCTTGTTTTTGAGTAATAGATAATGTGCCTGTATCAAAAGAGTAATTAATAGCATTTAAAAGGTATTTGTTGAGATCTTTCCAGAAAAATTTGTAAAATTCAGAGGTGAAACCATCAGGCCCAGGGCTCTTCTCATTTTTTGTTTGTTTTAGGGCTTTTAGTAATTCTGTCATAGAGATTTGACTTTCTAATGGTGATGCTGTGTCATCATTTAAGATTGGAACAGTGATATATTTAAAAACTTGGTTTAAATCAACATATGATATTTCCTGCTGTTGATAAAATTTATAATAGAACATTCTCACTTCTTCTTCAGTTAATGTTTGATCTTTTATCATGTTTCCAGAGGTATTTTGGATTTCTGTGAAGCTTTTATTAAGGAAGTTTTTTTATTCCAAATTCAGAAAATATTTTGTGGGTTTTTCTCCTTTTTCAACCCATCTTGCTTTAGCCCTTATGAGAATACCTTTAGTTTTTTCCCTACTTATATCATCAAATTGTTGGTTTACTGTTAAAATGTCTTCTGATAGTTTTTCCTTTAGTTCAATGTCTTTAGTCTCATCCAGTTTTACTTAAACAGATGCTACTTCTAATAACAGGTCATTCTCTAGTGTGTCTCTATTTCTCTTTTTCCTTGATGAGTAAGCGTTTCCATAATCTTTAATACTGTCTTTTTAGCCTCTGGGTTATTAATGTGTTTGTAATTATATGTATTCATTTGTTGGTCTTGCACTAGATTCTAGTCACCATTTAGGATTGTGTAAGGGTTATCAAATTCCAAAATGATATTATTTATTTTCTGAAAAAAATCAGGGTTGTCCCCATTTGGTCCTTACAGTGTCAATAGAGAAACTTTTTTTCCCATTACAAAGTACGTCTAGACCCTGGAAATTTCCACTATCATAAGATCTGGAATTTAGTATGTCTACATCACTGGTGTTAGAAAACAGGATAGCAACACCCCGAGCATTACTTCTAAAAGAGCTAAATTAACATTTGTTGGAGCCCCATTCTTGACTTATTTTCTGTTCAATATCTTTTGTAAAGTGCGTATCCTGTAGACAACATATTGATGGGTTTCTATTCCTAAGATGTCTGAAAATTTGTCTTCTCTTAAATGAGTCATCAAGGCCTCTACAATTTGCAGTTATTTCAGCCATAATAATCTAAGTTATAATGTAAATCAATTCTCATAGATAAGAATAAAACATGAGGTATTATAGTACATGTAACGATCGAGTGAGCAAAGTAACTTAGGAGAACATGTGCGCATGTACCGTTTTCAGTGCAGCTTCTCGGTGTTTTTTGCTATACACCAAAAATGTGATAGAAGGTAAGACAACATAAAATCAACCTTTACGAGAGTAAATGTTGCATGTCTGGTAGTAACAGTTACCATACTGACATCAACTGGCGTTACTTGCCAACTAACTTGATAACTTGATCCTGGTTGGTCTTGACTCAGGGAAGAGACTGCTGTCACATTTCCCGAAAATGATAGATTATAGGACGAAATGCAGGGTGTACTTATAACAGAACGTAATTGTCCGATTACCTGATAGTCAGTTTATGCTTCTGTTAGTTCCACACCTTCGTAGCCAAATGTGCGTGTGGCTTCTGACAAGCGAGCTAGTTGCAACGTAAATACAAAGGGAGGTTAGTCTAACTACTTGACCATCAGGCTAACCGCTAGTGCTGTTTTTCCAAGCTGATAAATTTCACAGTGCGACAGACCAGCAGTACACTTGTCATATGTGAACAATTTTTTACGACTATATATTAATGTTTCTAGGTATTTCTATACATCTTTTTTTTTAAATACGTGTTATTTTACAATCTGGTTGATGTATTGTTGTCATTTTACTAACAGCAACCTAACAATCATAGATGCCAATATCAGTTAGTTTGAGTGTAAGTAAACTTTAAACACTACACACAGATAATAGATTTTGTGAGATAACTGAATCTGCACACTACTGATATTGTTGAGCTAAAATGATAAAGTAGTACATTTTTCAGCATCTGCAGCTGTGCACTTCTTTGGAGCTGAACGGGCAAGGTTTGAATCAACCTTTACGTAAAATACTTAATTTCATTGGTCAATGACACTTTAACAAAGCGTTCGCTAGTCACGCCAAAGACCCAGGTTCGATTCCCCACATGGGTACAATATGTGAAGCCCATTTTCTGGTGTCCACCGCCGTGATATTGCTGAAATATTGCTAAAAAGCGGTGTAAAACTAAACTCACTCACTCACTTCAACAAGTTTCCAGATCAGCCCTTCCAGGATGGCGACAAATGGAAAAATACTTTACCCACTGTCACGGTAACCACCAAACTCTCTGCCCAGAAGCTGTATTGCTAACAATCACACAGTGTCATGATATAATGCATGCAATGCATGGATATTAAAAGCCATTTGATAAATATGTTGCAAACTTCTCTAGACCTTTTGTAGTCATATCATCTGTCGACGACATGCTCAAGTAACATTGCTACAAAGTGGTGTACAGCAGACCGTATTAACCATGTTAATCTTGGGAGAAGCATAAAACTTATATAAATACATTACAATAGCCAACAGAGCGAACAGTTTACTCTCATCAATATCAGCAGTATGTAAAAAAACCTAATCTGGACAAGACTAGCTAGTGATCATAAGCCTTTAAGCAAAAATACGTAAAACAAGAAATATAATTGGTCTAGCCTTAAGATGAAAATGCAGCAGAGAGGGTTTGGGTGACATATTCTTCTCTGACCATAAAAAAAGAATCTTCAACTGCTGGAGCACCTTTAGAATCCCTCGATTAATATAATATTAATTTAAACGTTTGTATGATGTCAGAATGACACGACAGTTCTAAGTTGTTTCATAAACACTGATAAATTACATGAAAACATAATACGAATGATGAGCCCACTTATTATGAGCCTGATGAAAGTACAGAGATGTACATTTCAAATGAGTACACTACCCCACTTATATGGAGCCTCACAAATTACTGATATGCATATTTCTTCTGAATGCATGACAGTACTGACAATGCCATGGAATAATCATGCAAAGAATATGAAGAATGAATTTTGTAACACTGTAAATCAACTTACGTCTTGGTACATGGTTTAATGCAAAAAGAACCACGAAAAACATCCTTGACAAAAGGCAGGTAATCAACTTAGAACTAAGAGAGCAAGATTAATTAAGCTTAAGTAAAATATAACATGTCAGTGCATGACATCACAGTTGATTCTGTCAAAACAGAAACCTGGGTCAGCGAACAAGCCTTGTGGCTTATAATTTAAACGCTGCTCCAGCACAGCTTGATACATACACTGTAACTGGAATAATTTGACAACAAAAAAATAATACCAAGACAAAATAACAGATAAATGCTTCAATGATAAATATGTTTGTTATGGTGATGGTTATTACAAGCAACAAAATGAGCTACTGCAGAAAATACTGGTAAAATTTGTCTTATACTGAGCATACATGTAGAGGTGATAACCACTTGAAACAGTTACTCTTAGAAATGAGCTGGTGTGGCAAGTTGAGAATATCATTACTTGTGGAGTTATTCACTGAATAAAGCACTTCTAATACTAAATCCTTGAATATAAAAATACACAGTTCTTACATTTTGATAGTAATTGTGAGTTTCTGTTCTGTTTGTAATTGTCTTAAATTGAAAAGTGTTAATAGTGCCATTAGGCAATAAATTCCATGACATAATCATGCTCAATAAAAATGATTGAGAATATCTTTGCGCGCTACAGGTAATAGTTTGAATGAAAGTTTGTAGGATTATGTTCAATTTTCTAAAACAACTAACCTGTACTATAAGTTTACAAAGTATTAATCCAAGTAGAGAAGTTATCTCCAAATATCAAAAGAAACAATGAATGATCACAAGATCATTGATTCAGTTGGTTTCTTATCATAACTGGTAAGCCCTGGATGTCAAACTTATAGGTTTATTGCAAAGAGTAGACACTCTGGGAGTAATCAGCTATATAGGTACAGGACATTATTAAGTGTAGGGGTGCTCATAATATGTTTATTACGGCTGTAACAAATACACACGGCAAATATGATATGTATCACTAACATTAAGTAACAAATACAAATAAATATTCATAAATACAATATTGTAGTGATTGATGCAAAATATGGACCCCTCTGTTGACTGTTAATCTGTTGGAGAAATAACCAGTGATCTGACATGGCTCTCCAATTTGGTACGTAAATAGACTAATAGTTACAAAGCACAGAACCATACTACAGCCTTTGCAAACTAACTTGACTTCCACTACTGCAAGGCTAGTGCATATTCCATTTTTGCATAAGTCACTTTGAAAAAGGACATAAGGGCTCAAGTAAAATATGTCCTGTTAAATAAACTGTCAATATTCATTAATATTCAGTTCTGGTGACCACAAATAACAAACTTAATTCACAAAGGACTACAGTTTGATTCACCAAATATGCAAGTGTATTGTACCAGCCTTAATGTTTATGTTCATGAAGTCAAACTGGGAGCTGTCGTTGTCATAATGGGATGGTACTTTTGTGCTTCCTCTTAGGGAGAGGGCAGTTACATATAAAACCACTGGTGTGTAAAATGGTTTATTTAAGACTAAACAAAAGCCACAATAGGCAATAGTATACACCATCAACAGAAATGGAAGATGACAGAGACTGGGTCATGTCCCATTAGTCATACTCACACTTGTCACAGAGCAAATGAGGGATAAATTAAAACAACCGGCTTACACTCTTTGCACATGGACTAGCCTGCTAATATGAGAGTTTGAGGATAGTTTAACACTGAAAATGTCTTTGGGAACGAAAATCTATATACAAATGTATTAAATATAATTACACTGAAGTTGTATGAACATAATGTACAACAACCATTGATAATCAAAACATTAAAATAAATGCTAATAACTGCCAAGTTTACTGTTACCAAATAGCCATCACATTGTTTAGTGTTCAAGCAGTTTGAGAAGTCTGAATATGGCAAGATGCACCAAATGGACTTCTCTGCTGCCATCCAAGAAACAGTGAGTGTATCACAAGATGTTATGGTTGTACCAATACCGTTGTATGGTTGTGATGTGTGGGGTCTATAAAAACCTTGTTATTGTTGAAAGAGTTCACCTAAAGTTTTTGCAGTTGGTCGCAAAAGATGGTACTACTTTTTTCATGCTTTACAGTGAATTTGGAAGATGTCCATTGCACAGTTATTTTTGCAAGGGTTATTTCCTTCTGGTCTGAACTTGCATGCGATATGCAATCCCGAAAAACTCTCATGTCCATAAATATTCAATATACTGTAAAAATAAATACATGGTTTTCTTTTATCAAGTTGGTTCTTGAAAAATGTGACCTCTCATGCCATCGAGTCAAGAAATGAAATTCTGTGCGTCTGGCAATTCTACGCAGCTGCAATAGCATACTTCAATACTGATGTGACCATCGTCTGCTACCACATTTACGCTTGAATATGGGACATTTCTTCAAGGGACAGAAGTTTCATGACTAAAGTTAAGTAAATAAGCATAACATGTTAATGTTTGACAGTTTTATGAAAATTTGTTTTCTTCAGATTTTTAACACCTTTTTCTTCATTATTCATGATTAGATTAAATATGAATGACTCTCCCTTACATTAATGAAGTGTTTGGGTTTTGTTTGTTTTTTTAAATAATGTGGCTTCCATGCATCAGACCGCCAGGTGGATGTAATATGCAAGAGTTGCTGTGCAGAATAACCGGACATCAGAAAGGTCAACCGTATGATATAACCCAACGTTTGAATCTCAAAGTCATCAGTAAAACGTATATTACGAGGTAAACATCATGCATGCCAGCATGTAAAACACAAAAATTAAGAGATGTTAGATGCCATGTTGCGATATGCTTAGGTGCGTGGAATATCATGGCATACTTCGATGCCGATGGTAAATACAACACTAGATCTACAGATTTCTAAATCTGAAAACTACCACTACCCTCTTATATTAATTTATACCAATCCTATGTCTCTGACTAAATAATAGTAAGTTGCCGATTGAATGAGCCCTTCCGGGTATGGATCAAGAGGAACACATGTCTGGAACACGGACGATGTCTGGTGAAGTCCAAGTTCGAATGAAAAGAGCAAACTATTCCGTCTAATTTTTAAAATAAATTGTGTCATGAGAACAACGAATGAGACAAGCATAGCCTCACATGCAGCTGTTACCAACAGAAGACGCTCATTATGATACATACCATACGTTTCCCATAGCTTGATGCTGCCATGTCACTTCTCGGGCACTGACCGGTAGCTTCTAAAGGAGACAAAACTTGAACGGGCCACCATGTGAAGTATGAATTCAATTTATTTACAAATTATTACAGTGTTGATGTTTTTTGAGGTATCAGATAGATGTATTAAATATGAATAGGTGCTCTTTGTGGCACATTGTCTGTCAGCTACCATAATATTTACAGCCGTTATTGAATTGTTAGCTTCATGCTCATTTCGACGTTGCCGCTTTTGAACTCTCAATTGAAGCACGCAACGTGCCGACATATCGTCGGCATTTGGTGGGGCTCGAAACAGTGATGTTATGACCAATCACGTATTCTCATGTATGTTTAAAAAAACAGTACAAAAACTAATAGCACATATGTAGACAATAATTTCTCAATGGTTTAGCACTGAACTTTTGCCTCGAGTCTTATGCCCAGAAGGCGGTGGCTCATGGGCCAGTCTGGTAGATTAATTATTTATAATTCTTCTGCTGGAGTATATCTTCCGGGTATCCTTGGTGCTGCAAGCTGAAGGCCCGCTTGCTTTAGCATTGTCCTTGTGATACTCCGTGGTGGGTGGGGAGCTCGGATGATGAACAATATTACACTAACCATGGCTTATGAAACTCCAACGAAAAAAACAAAACGTCCACTTGATATTGACCCTGTTGATATTGACCATAGACCGTCTGCATCTATTGAGTATTGGACGCGTTTCATTGTGATTAAGACTCCTGACAAGACACCGACAAAGCTCAACCTCTTTGCTGTATCCAAGGGTATTCAAGGTATTTCAGGGGATGTGAAAAGCATTAGACGTTTACGTTCGGGTGCGCTGTTAATTGAATGCGGGAAAAAGCAACAATCTACCTACCTGATGTACATTAAATTTTTGTGTTCATTCCGGTCACGGTCTCTCCGCACAAAAAATTTGAAAACGAGTAAAGGTATCGTTAGAGATCGGGTTCAATTGTTTGCTGATATGTCGGACCTTGATATAGGATCTGAAATGAAGAATCAAGGTGTGCTCTATGTCAAGCGCTTTTCAACTCGCAGAAACAACGAAACCATCAAAACGAATACGTACCTGTTTACTTTTTCATCTCCAAATGCGCCCAAATTAGTGACGGCTGGCTACTGTAACATTCCACTTGATACCTACATCCCCAACCCGCTCAGGTGTTTTAAATGCTAGAAATATGGACACGGTGTAAATACTTGCACATTGTCTGTTGTGTGTGCTCACTGTGTTGAGAAGATTGTGACAGTGAATTTAAAAAATGCACCAATTGCTCAGGCGACCATTCTTCATTTTCTAAACGGTGTCATATTTGGAAAGAGCAAATGGAGATCAACAAAATATAATTTACTCAAAATATCTCTTTTCTTATCTTCTCTCTACTCAAGAGATCTGAACTTTCAGAAATGTATGCTACAGTAGCAAAAACATCATTAGAACCTAGCTCTAAAATAACAAAATCATCAACAGGCTGAAAAACTACCTTGACTTGGGTAAATTACGATTCTCCACAGCTTTTGTACCCTTCTATATCATCTCAGACTGAGGAATCACTTCCTAGTACCTCAAAGTCTTCTTGTGATCACAAATCATCATTTAAGTAACACTCAAAGTCTCAATCGACAGCTGATAATCAACAGACGGTGAAAAGTAAAAGGAAGCCAAAGCCTCTGAAAACATCCATTCTAGGGCAATTAGCTTGTCGCCCTCCAAAAGAGTGCGGGGTAGATCCCCAATAAATCCCCTCAAAAGATAGTTTATTCCAATAATATTGTACAGTGGAACTGCAGAGGATTGTGGACTAATTTACATGGATTACAGCTATTAGTCCAAGATTTTACCCCTTAAGCGATATGTCTCCAAGAGACACATTTAAAACAAACAGATACATTTGACCTTCGTCATTTAATGCTTATCATTGTTTTTCACCTCCGGGTGAGAGGGCCACTGGAGGATGATCCATTCTAGTCAGACAAAACGTTATTCAAAGCCCTGTTTCACTTAATACTAATATGCAGGCTGTTGCAGTAAGAATTACTTTACATGTAGCGTTTAGGCTATGCTCTCTTTATATTTCGCCGTTTGCCAAAACTGATCTTCAAGCTTTATATGACCAACTCCCAAAGCCCTGTATTATAATGGGAGATTTAAATGGCCATGGGCACAACCCACTCTGGGATAGTGTAACTACAAACACTAGAGGTAAATTGTTTGAGGACTTTTGTTCTGACAATGATTTATGTATGTATAATGATGGTTCCAACACATATTTACACTCTGGTACAGAGACGTATTCTGACTTATTGCCTCTCACAAATTCAGAACTACTAAATGAATTCGAATGGTCAGTCCACGATGACCTCCGTGGAATTGACCATTTTTCTCCTATACTCAAATCTGTAACTCCATCTGATGTTCCTCCATTATCAAGGCAGAATTTTAAACAGGCTAACTGAGCTTTATATGAAACACAGTGTGCTGAAAAACGTAAACCTGAACGTTTTATTGACGTTCCTGACGCTATTAAGTGCTTTTCTGATGAACTGAACTCCATAGCTGATGAGTGTATACCAAATTCCTCTGCAGTTCCACATATTCGAAAACAATGGTTCAACTATGACTGCAAACAAGCTTGGAAGGCAAGGAAAAAAGCAGAACATTATTTCCATCGCCGTCCTATGGTGCCTAATTTAAATAAGTTTAAAGTTTTAAATGCTAAAGCACGGTGTACTTTTGTACTGGATCCGTCCAATTATCGGCCGATTTCATTAACAAGCTGTGTTTGCAAGACCATGGAACGCATGATAAGTAATCGACTTGTTTGGTACTTGGAAACTAATAACCTCATAACAGATATACAGTGTGGTTTCCGTAAAAACAGCAGTACTGTCGATCACCTAGTGCGTTTGGAATCATTTGTTAAAAACGCACTAATTAATAACCAACAAGCTGTGTTTATTTTTTTTTTGTTTTAGAAAAAGCATATGACACAACCTGGAAATATGGCATTTTAAGAGATTTATATGATTTAGGCTTGCGAGGTCGTTTACCTGAATTCATAGCCAACTTTTTAAATGACAGACAATTTCAAGTCCGAGAGGGTCTCTTCCGTGTCTGATCATTAAAATCAGGATCAGGGTGTTCCACAAGGCAGCATTTTGTCAGTCACACTTTTTAGTATAAAGATAAACAGTTTATCAAAAGTTTTAAACGATTCAATTGATGGATCGTTATTTGTGGGTGATTTTAATATTTCTTGCCGTGGTAAAAATATGCATACTATTGAACGGCAACTGCAGCTGTGTTTAAATAAAATATATAAATTGTATCTTGAAAACGGCTTTAATTTTTCTAAATCCAAAACCAATTGTATACGCATTTGTAGAAAATATAAACCGCATAAAGATCATGAACTGTTTCTAAATGGATCTCCCATAAAAGTTGTCAAGGAGACCAAGTTCTTGGGAATAATTTTTGACTCACATTTAACGTTTCTACCAGATATCAAATCCCTCAAAACTAAATGCCTGAAGGCACTTGAAAGTCGCAGTAAAGGTTGTCTCCAACTCAAAATGGGGAGGGGATGAAGCTACCCTCCTGCAGCTTTGTCGGTCACTGATCCGGTCCAAACTTGATTATGGCTCCATCGTATATGGTGGAGCCTGTAAAAGCAACCTAAAACGTTTAGATTCTGTTCCCCATCAAGGTCTAAGACTTTGTCTTGGCTCCTTTCGAACTTCACCTGTTGACAGCCTGTACGTTGAGTTTGATGAGCCATCTCTTGAGCAGCGACGTATAAAATTAGCTTTACAGTATGTAGCAAAATTATATTCCAGTGAGTCAAACCCTGCATATAACTGTGTTTTCCGTTCTCTGTATGAGGATTTATACAAAAAGAAATCTTCCCCTGTTCTGCCTCTTGGTTTAAGAATTAAACCATTTCTTTCTTCAGCCGGCATTGAGCTGGAAAAGATTGAGCTCCTTCCCGTCTTCTTTCTTCTCCTCCCTGGCAATTGGTTAGGCCCCAAGTGGACCTAATATTAACTACATTTAAAAAATCAGAAACTGATGAATTACAATATGAACAAGAGTATAATCAATTAAAACATAAATATAGCAAGTATAAACCCTTATTTACAAATGGGTCCAAGGACGGTGGCGCAGTGGCTTGTGCCACTTTCATTGGATCCAGAACAATTTCTTCTAGATTACCAGACAACAGTCTATTTTTACAGCTGAAGCTAACGCCATACTAACGGCTCTTAAATATATCGAAAGACACCCTAAACATACACAGTATATAATCTATTACGACTCTCTTTCTTGCCTTCAGGCTATTGAAAATATTTCTTGTAAACATCCACTTTTAATTGAAATTATTGAATTGTGTGATAACCTTGCTACTGGCCAGTGCGACATCGTCCTTTGTTGGTTACCCAGTCACGTAGGCATTTCTGGTAGCACAATGGCCGATCTTGCTGCCAAGACAGCACTCAACAAATCTGTGACACCACTTCTTATTCCATACTCAGATTATAAAGCTACAATAAGATTTTATATCTGATCTTGTATTGATCTGATGCAGAAGAAGTGGGATACCCAGGTAGGTATAAATAAATTACATGCAATAAAACCTTATATCAGTTATACTTACTTGGGCTCTCTGTCAGATTTCAGTGAGTGAGTGAGTTAATATTTAACGTCACCTTGGCAATATTGCAGCCATATCGTGACGGGAACTTTTAACAATGAACAGGACTATATGTATATTACAAAAACCTGTCATCGAAGGACAGTAAAACAACCAGATTATCACAATTTGAAATAAAACTAGCGTGGAGCGTTAAAACTAATATCGCTATTTAGACGATGCAATATAAAAACAGGCTATATATATCGCCAACAACTGAAGGTAGATAACCACACTAGGGACCATGGGGACTTACAGTACCTTTGCTACCTGCATGGACCCTAGCTGGATTTACACCATCCCTTCAGCTGTTGGCGATTGTAAGAAATGTAGCCACGATTAAAATAGAGGAGTACTACGTCTAAAAATCCTGGTAAGTTCAAATTTACTTCAAATGTTTTGGGACTTACGTATCCTCTCAGGGGGACAATAATTTTACAGTACTTTAACCCCCCTCGAGGATACAGCCACTAACAATCTTAGTTACTAATTCAAACTTCCATCCATAAAATATATATAACACGTCACAATTTAATTCTGGACTCACAATAGTCCAGAAACTCTCAGCACTGTGGCCACTCTCGCACAAGGGATTTCGCAAAATTAAACAGGCAGCTGTTATGTATGTGTGCTAAGGATGAAAAAATGAAAAAAATTTTTTTCGAAAACTCAAAATTTAAACTCGCTCGCCCATGGGCACGCCCATGGGCGAACAGTGGCCAATGGGTAGGCCCATGGGCAGGCCCATGGGCGAAAGTGTTTCATTTCATCTAGAATGAATGTTTTGGAGGTTGTAAATGAATGAAAAAATGTTAATAAGTATCATGACACAAATTTCAGCTTGTTGTGACTTGACTCTGCTAACTGACAGCGATTTTGAAAAATCTCGCCCATGGGTGAAAAACATATTAGCCCATGGACGAGAATAATTAATTTCATTGAAACTACATGTTTTTTTTCCAGGCTGTGCAGTCTTTCAATACATGAACGTGTATTTATTATTGTCTTGACACGAAATTAAGCTTATTTTGACTTAATTCGGCTAATTAAGAGTGATTTTTCAAAAAGACTCGCCCATGGGCGAAAACCATTTGGCCCATGGGTGAGAATATTTACTTTTACTCAAAATACACCTTTTCCCATGTTTTGGAGGTTGTGAATGGATGAAAGTATGTTCATAAGTATCATGTCACAAAATTCAACTAATTTTGAATTAATTCCGTTAATTTAGAGCTATTTAAGAAAATCTCAACCATTGGCGAAAAACATTTTAGCCCATGGGCGAGAATATTTCCTTTTACCCCAAACACATCTTTTCCAGTATTTGGAGGATGTAAATGAATGAAAGTACATTTATGAGCATCATGACAGAAATTTCAACTCATTTTGACTTAATTCCTCTAAATGAGAGCAATTTTGAAAACTCTCGCCCATGGGAGAAAGACATTTTGGCCCATGAGCGAGAATATTTGCCTTCACTCAAAATACATCTTTTCCTGTGGTTTGGAGGTTGTAAATGAATGAGGATATATATATGAGTATCATGGCACAAAATCCAACTCATTATGACTTAATTCTGCTAATTGAGACCGATTTTCAAAAACATCTCGCCCATGGGCGAAAAACACTGGGCCCATGAGCGAGAATAGTTCCTTTTCACTCCAAATACATCTTTTCTAATGTTTTGGAGGATGTAAATGAATGAAAGTGCCATTATGAGTATCACGACACAAACTTCAACTGATTTTGACTTAATTTTGCGAATTCAGGAAGATTTTTTAAAATATGCCAGAATAATCACTTTTACTCAAAATACATCTTTTCCTGTGTTTTGGATTTTGTAAATGAATGAGGATATATTTATATGTATCATGGCACAAAATCCAACTCATTTTAACTTAATTCTGCTAATTTGTAACAAGTACAAGAATCTGGACTTCCACTTAAATTTTCATAGCTTTTCTTATTGTCTTGGAGGTTGTAAATATATGAATGAAAGTGTGTTTATAATTATCACGACCAAAAAACATTAAATCATTCCGGTCTTAATTCGACTAATCTCTCTCGTGGACGAAAATATATTCGTTTGCTCGTTTTCTTTATTTTGCAAACATATAGATTAAAAATAGCTGAAATTCTAATGACAATTCAGTTTAATTTCGTGAGTTTAGTTTTATGTTGCACTCAGTAATATCCCAGCAATATGGCGGCGGTTTGTAGATAATCGAGTTTGGATCAGACAATCCAGTGATTAACAGTATGAGCATCGACCTGCACAATTGGGAACTGATGACATGTGTCAACCAAGTCAGCGAGCCTGACCACCCGATCCCGTTAGTCGCCTCTTACGACAAGCATAGTCGCCTTTTATGGCAAGCATGGGTTGTTTAAGCCCTTTACTTCCAGCAACATATACAATACACTTAGAGTACTAAGCCTTGAGATTCTTTTGAATTTAGGTATTCTATAAATATACCAAAATTCAACCTATATCTATGAAGTTGAAGTTATTTGTGAAAGCCCTAATCAAGAGTGACCAAACTCCAGTGACTATATTGGGACACAATAGTAAACGGTGTTGTGAGATCTTTAAACTGTATTGAAATACGTCTTGCCAATTCCACTGACATTCACCAAATGTACCTACCTAGTAGTTTTAAGTGTACCTACCCAGTTTAGCATGTTTCGTTTGAATAGTGTGGTCTCCATTTTTAGTAATTCCCGTTTGCCCGTCCCGGCTTTTCCTCGTCCGAGGTTTTATGGGGTATTCTCCTATTTGTCAGACCAGAAATTGTCTACAACAGGGGTAGGTCACTCGCTTGTTTTCTTTACCATTTGTACTAATTAGTATGCGCCTCCTCCTGCTCCAATGCACACAGTGACCTGATTCGTCTCCATCGCAACTTAGGCTGCGTTTAACAGTACTTTAGCCAGTTTACTGTATCAGTCGAAATCTTACAATGAATGAATGAATGAATGAATGAATGAAGAGCAAGAAGTATATGTGAATGAATGAAAGAAATGATAAAAGAAAGAAGTGCATATGTGAATGAATGAGAAAGATATAATCAAAGAAAGAAGTACATGTGTGAATGAATGAAAGAATAAATGATACATCACGGCCATCCCTTCCAAAACATGCTAAAGAACGCAAAACTATCGTTAGATCACATGTGTTAACGTCAGCTTGTTATTGTCTCCCTGGTCAGGCGTAACAATTGTCAGACAGGTTAAAACAACAAACTATCTGATTGACTGCACAGCTGCCTGTTGACGTAGTATACCCACATCACCTACTTTTCCTGCGTAACCTTCATCTACATCACCACCCTTAATATATTGAGCAGAGAGCAAGGAAGGCCCTATAGCTGTAACCACTGAACCGTGGCGTCTCTCTGCTCCCAAGTTCCCAAGTGGGGGTGTCCATCTCTACCTCTTCCATTAATCTTAAAACATCTAACAAGCTCAACGCATGCATCTTTTTATTAAAATGTGATGTTATACATAATCATAAAAGTATTTTTATGTATTATTCAGTTGATTATTATTCTAGAATGTATGACACGCTGGACAGGTCTAGGGCATTTTGTGTTAATTTACCATTCCCATTTTCATAATGCTTGAAAAAGACACTCATTAATCTATCGCAGAGTTTTGTCATTCCTTCACTCCAACATGGTTGCTAAATCCCCTATGATCATAGTATATCGACTCTGCCATACCCAATTCACCTAATCCTGAGATATCAACCAGTCATGACATACCCACACCGCCTAATTAATTTTCCGTACCTATCGAGTAAAAAATACATAAAATGGGAGGACGCCTTGTTAACTAATGGGAGTGAGCCTTGCAGGGAGTACCCTCACTCTCACAAACCCACGTATTGAGGAGACGCGGCCGTGTTTGTCGGGGATTTTTCTGGCTTTGCTAAATAAATCGTACATAAACATGTAAAATATTTTGCTTTGATTCTGTAACTACCCACATTATGACATTGAGACCATTTTGGTTTATCGAGTAAAATACGATTGAATAGTTTTGAGTTTGAATCTTGCCACTTTAGCGCTCTATCTTTTTAAATGGGGCGTGCATACTAATATTTAGGTGTTTTTTTAGTATTCCGTCTATTTGTTTAAATTAACTGATTTACCTGTTTTTGCTTTGTTTGGGTTTTTTATTGCAAGTGGCCCAGCGAGTGAGTCTGCTTTGATACCTGTAAATTTATTCTGACGTTTGACGAGCGGGACGTAAACAAGAACATATATGGAGCCCCTGCATCAATACGTATTAAAGTGTTTGAAACATTATTCGAGACCATTATTTGTACACAACTGATGAAATGTACCTGAAAGATCAAGATTCATAAGAACGTACAGGGCACATTTCTCCTACCCCATTTAAGAATGTTCATTTCTGATTGGTTCACGTGGCCTTGCGAGGGAGAATAGATCATTAAGTTTTACCCCGCCACGTGGGAAAAGCCTGCATCCAGTCAGTGAACTGTAAAGCAGTGGTTCGAATCGACTATAGTTAGTACCATGTTAATATAATACATGTTTTCAGCTTGTTTTGATGCTCTTTTTACATAAAGTGATATTTAAACATTCGTTATGGTAAATACGGTGTAGCAATGTGATGAAGAGTATGCGGGTTTTCTTCATCCACCGATGAGAATGGTGGTATCCTCTTTTGGTTCACACCCGGATTGTCGATTGTTTTATCAAATACACAACAGGACTGTCGAAAAGCAGTGGAGTGTGACAGTGGTCAACACTGTTCTAATGACACCCGGAGCGTCGACTACCTTGGAGAACTTGTGCCCGAGAATAGCAGAAGACTCGTCTCTACGCTAATTAACGAGCTAAAACACATACACAAAGACTTCGGTGAAAGAATGAGCTGCGGAACCAATTCCTGAATGATAGTCGTCGCACGAACAGTAGTCGAGAAAGTTGGCGTCATCGGGAATCGAGGGTCTGTGAGCAATGTAAACTGCATATTGTGAGACAGTGGCCACAATAAAGAATATAGAAGAACTTGACAGAAGGCTTCAACGTCTCAACGAGCAGCTCCAAAGACAAGAGATTTCCGTAATGAGCTGTGCTCATCAGACTGTCTGCCTCGCTCATAGTGACCACATTACTGTACTTTATAACGTATTTGGTTTTCCTTCATGTCCGGAGCGTCGAACGCCATAGTGTTGACACCTGATTACCTCCTTACGTAATACCCGAAACATCGAATTTACAAACATTTCAATTCAATTTTAGACAGCCCAGGCAAGTCGTTTGTTTAAGGAGTAAGAGGATTAGGAGGCATGGTCGACTAGATTTCTTTGTTTAACTAATCCCACACGGCCTTCACCAATAGAGGGAATGATTTCTGTTCAGTTATGACATTGCTGTTCTCCATAGGTCTCTATTTTCTCCACACATCTCCATGTTGTTGTATTTTTGTGTGTTTTGTAACTCTGATAGGGACTGGTGAACAAGCTTTACAGTACCTCACCCATACAGCATATAATACAAAATATAAATGAAGCATGTGTCGTCATCCATATGAACTATCATATAATAACATATGCATACATATCATTACATCAAATACATCTATCATATAAGTAAACATGAAAAATAGAATTATGGTTTGTTGTGTCTGACTAGCTCTTTGTAGAAACACTGAACATTTGTGAGAAGGTTTTTGACAAGTTAATTAGTTTCCTCTTAAAAATTAAAAAATCAAGCTTTGTGTTTTATGATAAAATCGTGGACGGATCAACTGGTTTTCACAGTGAATAAGTTCTTTTCCGTTCACCGAAGTCATCATAGACCACAGTGAGAAAAGGTCGATCTTCAAGCAGTAAGGAACACCATGATAGCGTATGGAGTACGTGTGTCTTGGTCATCTCCTCCGTTATCCCCTCCCCGAATCCACACCCCACCAGGGCGTGTAGGACTTGTTTCGGTGAATGAAAAGGGACTCCTAAAACCCCATATACCCCTAATCACAATGCTATAATTTGTCGTTTTTGTGTATCCGGTTTTGTGTATTCTGTAATATTGTATAGTACTGGTGAAGCGTTAATCAAAGCAATATTTTGTTTGCTAAACGAACCACATTTTTTTGAGAATCAAAATATGTTTTAAGCACATTTCCAAAATTGAAATGCAGCATGCACACAATAACTAAATTGGAAGGAATATCGTGCCGGACAAGGTTTTCCAGAGCACCTGAACATAAATGTCAATGTCTTTCAAAGACTAATATGTGCAGGTCTTGCAAAAGGACAAAGCAGGTATGCTTGACAAAGTTCTTGCAAAGGAGGTTTATACACAACACCAAAACCAACCGGTCAGCTCGACGCCTTATAGAATAATCAATTCGAGATGTCCTTTGAATGTGAGATATTTGGCTGCGCGTCTTGCGCAATCAGTCTTTTTCATCCATATACACTTACGAACACCTGTTCATTTCAAAGTTGGTGTCTCCTAATGACCTAATGTGATCCATGGATGAATTTTGTATATGACAAGTAAAATACACATGAAAGCGGCAGCTGTTATACTCCAATAAACAAGACCAGCGGACGAGACATGACTTTTTCTGTGCAAATTGTCGTAGGCGCTTTGCGGAAATTTCGTAAGTGAACGCGGAAGAAACAGAAAGCGTCATCGTTCCGCTCGGTTTCCATTGTCTTTGCGAGTTATGCTGAGATACTCAACAAACTGAGATAAAAGTCAAAATGATGAAAAAGTGGAAATCAGTGTGTGGATTAGAACTTGAAAATCACTCATGAAGTCTCTGACAAAGTAATATCTGTTCAGGTCATGATCATTTGGAAAAAAATACGAAAGTTCCATGGATATACAACTTCTTATAAGGTAAGCAGCATTTCGGCGTAGCTGTTAAACTCGTTCAAGAAAGGAATATCTTACAGGTAGTCCTGTAAGTTAAACCTTTGTTTTGGGTCGAGGTCAAAATCGTTTGATGTAGTGACAACGGTGTTGTTTTATGGGATTAGACACGGCTTTTCTATAAAAAAAGTAAAATGTGTGTCCTCAGGAAACGAAATAAGACACGTGTACCAGAATGTAAGTGAATCGATGTTAGCGAGTTCAATCAGTGATTTCAGTTAATAAAATGGGCTTTCAGTTCACTCCTTCCAGTAGTAATGAGTTATTTAGTTTCTTGGTAGAATTGCTTGCAAGGTGAATGTTGAAAATGACAGTTTTCAGGATCATTTTAACAACTTCAGTTATGGCTTCAGTAAAGCTGCTATGCTTCACGTTTCGTCCTACTTATTTTACGGGAAGATACCTTTGTGTAAACAGCTATATGTTCATTCTGGTAAAAAGGGAGAATATATCTCGTGAAAATGAATTTTGGAAGACTGCAGATCAACAGTTCCAGATGTCTCAACAACATAATTTCTAAAACACTTAGAGACCACAATCACGGAAGCCAAAGTAAATCTGTTCGAGTGTAGCAAAAATAGGGAAAATTTATTTCAAAAATAGAAAAGTAAACGCAAAGTCAATCTTGATTACATTACGTATTCCCCATAGCCCGATATAATGATTATACATTAATAGTATGGATACGTTAATGTATAGTTTAAACTAATCTCCTCAAGTAATCGGGACTGGATTGTCAAGCATAAACATACATATCAATGCCGCTCCATACCAATAATATAATTACATAACATACATGATAACACCACTTCATGTTCCGCTCGTCAAACGTCAGAATAAATTTACAGTTATCAAAGCAGACTAACAGGCCCACTAGCAGTAAAAAACAAAACAAAAACAAATAAATTAATATATCCAAATGAATAGATGGAATACTAAACACCACCAAAATATGCACACCCCCTTTAAAAAGGTAGAGTGCAAAAGTGGCAAACCAGTAAAATATGCCAAGATTCAAACTCAAAACTATACAATCGTATTTTACTCGATAAATCAGAATGGTCTCAATGTCATAATGTGGGTAGTTATAGAATCGAAGCAAAATATTGTACATATATGTATCATGAAATAATAATTTATCAACTGAATAACACATAAAAATACTCTTATGATATGTATAACATCACATTTGAGTAAAGAAATGCATGCGTTGAGCTTGTTAGATGTTTTGAAGATCAATGGAATAGGTAGAGAAGGACACCCCTACTTGGGAACTTGGGAGCAGAGAGACGCCACGGTTCAGTGGTTACAGCTATAGGGCCTTCTGTGCTCTCTGCTCAATATATTAAGGGTGGTGATTAAGGTTACGCAGGAAAAGTAGGTGATGTGGGTATACTACGTCAACAGGTAGCTGTGCAGTCAACCAGATAGTTTGTTGTTTTAACCTGTCTGACAATTGTTACGCCTGACCAGGGAGACAATAACAAGCTGATGTTAACACATGTGATCTAACGATAGTTTTGCGTCCTTTAGCATGTTTTGGAAGGGATGGCCGTGATGTATCATTTATTCTTTCATTCATTCACATATGTACTTCTTTCTTTGATTATTTCTTTCATTCATTCACATATACTTCTTGCTCTTCATTCATTCATTCATTCATTCATTCATTGTAAGATTTCGACTGATACAGTAAACTGGCTGAAGTACTGTTAAACGCAGCCTAAGTTGCGATGGAGACGAATCAGGTCACTGTGTGCATTGGAGCAGGAGGAGGCGCATACTAATTAGTACAAATGGTAAAGAAAACAAGCGAGTGACCTACCCCTGTTGTAGATAATTTCTGGTCTGACAAATAGGAGAATACCCCATAAAACCTCGGACGAGGAAAAGCCGGGACGGGCAAACGGGAATTACTAAAAATGGAGACCACACTATTCAAACGAAACATGCTAAACTGGGTAGGTACACTTAAAACTACTAGGTAGGTACATTTGGTGAATGTCAGCGGAATTGGCAAGACATATTTCAATACAGTTTAAAGATCTCACAGCACCGTTTACTATTGTGTCCCAGTATAGTCACTGGAGTTTGGTCACTCTTGATTAGGGCTTTCACAAATAACTTCAACTTCATAGATATAGGTTGAATTTTGGTATATTTATAGAATACCTAAATTCAAAAGAATCTCAAGGCTTAGTATTGTAAGTGTATTGTATATGTTGCTGGAAGTAAAGGGCTTAAACAACCCATGCTTGCCATAAAAGGCGACTATGCTTGTCGTAAGAGGCGACTAACGGGATCGGGTGGTCAGGCTCGCTGACTTGGTTGACACATGTCATCAGTTCCCATTGTGCAGGTCGATGCTCATACTGTTGATCACTGGATTGTCTGATCCAAACTCGATTATCTACAAACCGCATACTAATTAGTACAAATGGTAAAGAAAACAAGCGAGTGACCTACCCCTGTTGTAGATAATTTCTGGTCTGACAAATAGGAGATACCCCATAAAACCTCGGACGAGGAAAAGCCGGGACGGGCAAACGGGAATTACTAAAAATGGAGACCACACTATTCAAACGAAACATGCTAAACTGGGTAGGTACACTTAAAACTACTAGGTAGATACATTTGGCGAATGTCAGTGGAATTGACAAGACATATTTCAATACACTTTAAAGATCTCACAACACCGTTTATTAATGTGTCCCAGTATAGTCACTGGAGTTTGGTCACTCTTGATTAGGGCTTTCACAAACAACTTCAACTTCATGGATATAGGTTGAATTTTGGTATATTTATAGAATACCTAAATTCAAAAGAATCTCAAGGCTTAGTATTCTAAGTGCATTGTATATGTTGCTGGAAGTAAAGCTCTGTGTTCGGGACCCGTGAAGATCTGGAGTAGAAGAGGGCCTCAACAACCCATGCTTGCCATAAAAGGCGACTATGCTTGTCGTAAGAGGTGACTAACGGGATCGGGTGGTCATGCTCGATGACTTTTGCTGGCACATGTCATCAGTTCCCAGTTGTGCAGGTAGATGCTCATACTGTTGATCACTGGATTGCCGTCGCCATATTTCTCGGATATTGCTGAGTGCGACATAAAACTACACTCACGAAATTAAACTGAACTTTCATTAGAATTTCAGCTATTTTTAAACCATATGTTTGCAAAATAAAGAAAACGAGCAAACGAAAATATTTTCGTCCACGAGAGAGATTAGTCGAATTAAGACCGGAATGATTTCATTTTTTTTGGTCGTGATACTTATAAACAAATTTAAGTGGAAATCCAGATCCCATACTTGTTACAAATTAGCAGAATTAAGTCAAAATGAGTTGAATTTTGTGTCATGATACTTACAAATATATCCTCATTCATTTACAAAATCCAAAACACAGGAAAAGATATTCTCGCTCATGGGCCCAATGTTTTTCGCCCATGGGCGAGATGTTTTTGAAAATCGGTCTCAATTAGCAGAATTAAGTCATAATGAGTTGGATTTTGTGCCATGATACTCATATATATATCATCATTCATTTACACCTCCAAACCACAGGAAAAGATGTATTTTGAGTGAAGGCAAATATTCTCGCTCATGGGCCAAAATGTCTTTCTCCCATGGGCGAGAGTTTTCAAAATTGCTCTCATTTAGAGGAATTAAGTCAAAATGAGTTGAAATTTCTGTCATGATGCTCATAAATGTACTTTCATTCATTTACATCCTCCAAATACTGGAAAAGATGTGTTTGGGGTAAAAGGAAATATTCTCGCCCATGGGCTAAAATGTTTTTCGCCAATGGTTGAGATTTTCTTAAATAGCTCTAAATTAACGGAATTAATTCAAAATTAGTTGAATTTTGTGACATGATACTTATGAACATACTTTCATCCATTCACAACCTCCAAAACATGGGAAAAGGTGTATTTTGAGTAAAAGTAAATATTCTCACCCATGGGCCAAATGGTTTTCGCCCATGGGCGAGTCTTTTTGAAAAATCACTCTTAATTAGCCGAATTAAGTCAAAATAAGCTTAATTTCGTGTCAAGACAATAATAAATACACGTTCATGTATTGAAAGACTGCACAGCCTGGAAAAAAAACATGTAGTTTCAATGAAATTAATTATTCTCGTCCATGGGCTAATATGTTTTTCACCCATGGGCGAGATTTTTCAAAATCAGTTAGCAGTTAGTCAGTTGTCAGTTAGCAGAGTCAAGTCACAACAAGCTGAAATTTGTGTCATGATACTTATTAACATTTTTTCATTCATTTACAACCCCCAAAACATTCATTCTAGATGAAATGAAACACTTTCGCCCATGGGCCTGCCCATGGGCCTACCCATTGGCCACTGTTCGCCCATGGGCGTGCCCATGGGCGAGCGAGTTTAAATTTTGAGTTTTCGAAAAATTTTTTTTTCATTTTTTCATCCTTAGCACACATACATAACAGCTGCCTGTTTAATTTTGCGAAATCCCTTGTGCGAGAGTGGCCACAGTGCTGAGAGTTTCTGGACTATTGTGAGTCCAGAATTAAATTGTGACGTGTTATATCTATTTACAAATCACTTAACAAATCTAATTCTTTTAAAAATGCAATAATTAAATGAGAATTTACGTTACTAAAAAGATCCTTCAAAGTTCGTGATTTAAAATAGTTATCCCTTGTGATAGAATACTCAACACTTGACTGTAATTCTTTCATCACAAGGGATGCAGAACGGAGGATCCTCGCCTTTCAATAGGTATTCATGAGTACACCCTGTGTGGCCAATGCGACATCGTCGCATAATGACCTCCTCAAATCTGGACTGACAACCCAAGTAAGTATAACCGATGGAAGGTTTTATTTCATGTAATTTATTTAGACCTACCTGGGTATCCCACTTCTTCTGCATCAGATCACGGATGTAAGATCTTATTGTAGCTTTATAATCTGAGTAAGGAATAAGAAGTGGTGTCACAGATTTGTTGAGTGCTGCCTTCGCAGCAAGATCGGCCATTGTGTTGCCAGAAATGCCTACGTGACTTGGTAACCAACAAAGGACGATGTCGCATTGGCCAGTAGCAAGATCATTATACAATTCAACAATTTCAATTAAAAGTGGATGGTTACAAGAAATATTTTTAATAGCCTGAAGGCAGGAAAGAGAGTCGGAATAAATTATATACTGTTTATGTTTAGGGTGTCTTTCAATATATTTAAGTGCCGTTAGTATGGCGTTAGCTTCTGCTGTAAAAATAGAACTATTACCTGGTAATCGAGAAGATATTGTTCTGGATCCAATGACAGTGGCACAAGCCACTGGGCCACCATCCTTGGACCCATCTGTAAATAAAGGTTTATAATTGCTATATTTATGTTTTAATTGATTATATTTTTGTTTGTATTGTAATTCATTTGTTTCTGATTTTTTAAAAGTAGTTAATGTTAGGTCCACTTGGGGCCTAACCAGTTGCCAAGGAGGAGAAGACAGAAGACGGGAAGGAGCTATGTATTCCAGCTCAATGCCGGCAGCAGCAAGAAATGGTTTAATTCTTAAACCAAGAGGCGGAACAAGAGAAGATTTCCTATTGTATAAATCCTCATACAGAGAACTGAAAACACAGTTATATGCAGGGTTTGACTCACTGGAATATAATTTTGTTACATACTGTAAAGCCAATTTTATACGTCGCTGCTCAAGAGATGGCTCATCAGCCTCAACGCACAGGCTGTCAACAGGTGAAGTTCGAAAGGAGCCAAGACAAAGTCTCAGACCTTGATGGTGAACAGAATCCAAAAGTTTTAGGTTGCTTTTACATGCTCCACCATATACAATGGAGCCATAATCAAGTTTTGACCGGATCAGTGATCGACAAAGCTGCAGGAGCGTAGCTTGATCCCCTCCCCACTTAGAATTTGAAACGACTTTCAACAAGTCAAGTGCCTTCAGGCATTTAGTTCTGAGGGATTTGATATGTGGTAGAAACGACAAATGCGAGTCAAAAATTATTCCCAAAAACTTGGCCTCCTTTACAACTTTTATGGGAGATCCGTTTAGAAACAGTTCAGGATCATTATGCGGTTTATATTTTCTACAAAAGTGTATACAATTAGTTTTGGATTTAGAAAATTTAAAGCCGTTTTCAAGACACCATTTATCTATTTTATTTAAACACAGCTGCAGTAGCCGTTCAATAGTATGCATATTTTTACCACGACAAGAAATATTAAAATCATCCACAAATAACGATCCATCAATTGAATCGTTTAAAACTTTTGACAAACTATTTATCTTTATACTAAAAAGTGTTACAGACAAAATACTGCCTTGTGGAACACCCTGATCCTGATTGTAATGATCAGACAGGGTAGAACCCACTCTAACTTGAAATTGCCTGTTGTTTAAAAAGTTGGCTATGAACTGAGGTAAACGACCTCGTAAGCCAAAGTCATGCAAATCTCTTAAAATCCCATGTTTCCAGGTAGTGTCGTAGGCTTTTTCTAAATCGAAAAAAATCGATACTGCATGTTGCTTATTAATTATGGCATTCTTAACAAAAGATTCTAAACGCACTAAATGATCGATAGTACTTCTGTTTTTACGGAAACCACATTGAATATCTGTTATTAGGTTATTGGTTTCCAAGTACCAAACAAGTCGATTATTTATCATGCGTTCCATGGTTTTGCAAACACAGCTAGTTAATGAAATTGGCCTATAATTGGAAGCATCAGTATGATCACGTCCAGGTTTGGGGATGGGAACAATTATTGCATCACGCCACGACGAAGGGAAATTTCCACTTGTCCAGATGTTATCAAAAATATGTAACAGTGTCTCCAAACATGATTCTGGTAAGTGCTTCAGAAGTTGATAATGGATGTTATCAGCTCCAGAAGCAGTGTCGTGAGCCTGATCAAGAGCAGTATGAAGCTCATGTATCGAAAAGGTTTCATTGTAGTCTTCTCCATTATCTGCATTGAAATTAATATATTTCTTTTCTTGCTGTTTTTGATATTTTTGGAATTCAGGTACATAATTAGATGAGGAAGAATGTTTGGCCAACGTACCACCAAGTTTGTTTGCAATATCTGATTGATTAGTCAATAATTTGTTCCCATCTTTTAGATGGTGGATGCTAGATTTTGATCCCTTACCCTTTATTTTCCGGATCATATTCCACACCTTTGATATGGGCGTGCGCGAATTGATTCTTGATACATAGTTGCGCCAAGACTGGCGTTTACTTTGCTTGAAAGTACGCCGTGTTTTAGCATTAATGAGTTTTAATTTATCTAAATTGTGGACCATAGGATGGCGACGGAAGTAATGTTCAGCTTTCTTCCGTGCCTTCCTAGCCTGTTTGCACTCATCTGTAAACCATGGTTTTCGTATGTGAGGAACTGTAGAGGACTTTGGGATACATTCGTCAGCTATTTCATTTAGTGTATCTGAGAAACATTTTATGGCATAAGGGATATCTTTAAAAAGTTCAGTTTTGAGTTGGTCAGCACAGAGACTTTCATATAAAGGCCAGTTAGCCTTTTTAAAATTCCATCTTGATGATGGAGGAACGTCAGATGGATTCACAGGGTTTAGTATGGTTGGGAAATGGTCACTTCCACAGAGGTCGTCGTGGACTGACCATTCAAATTCACTCAAAAGGTTGGAGTCCGTAATAGATAAATCAAGCGCTGAATATGTTCCTGTGCCAGGATGTAAATAAGTATTTGCACCGTCATTATAAATACACAAGTCATTATTTGAAATGAAATCCTCCAGTAATTTACCTTTGGTGTTTGTAACATTACCACCCCAGAGTGGGTTGTGGCCATTTAGGTCACCCATGATGATACATGGTTTAGGTAACTGATCATACAATGTCTGGAGATCAGACTGTTGAAGCACACAAGAAGGTGGAACATACAAAGAGCACAACGTAAACACAACGTGCAGTGTAATTCGCACAGCAACAGCTTGAAGATTGACATTCAGCAACACAGGGCTGTGGATCACTCCCTCCCTTACTAAAATAGATGAGCCTCCAGCAGCTCGTACCCCAGGAGGAGAAAAACAATGATACGAGCTAAAGTGTCGTATATCAATTGTATCTGACGCCTTCAAATACGTTTCTTGAAGGCAAAGAGCTGAAGGTTTCAATTCCTGGTTCAGTAGCTGTAATTCATTTAAGTTTGTCCTAAGTCCTCTACAATTCCATTGCATTAGTATTTGGGAATGATTCATCTCTTGGGCGGTTTGATTGGGGACCTACCTCGCCCATTTCTTTTAGGTGAAGAACTTTCAATTCTACGGTGGATAGTTTCTGAGACATCCATCTCTTCTAATGATCCATACTTATTGTACAGTTTGATGGGATCGTCTGAACCTTTAGACTGTCTACCAGTTTGATTTGCACGAGAAGATGTGTTGTCCGATTTACGTGACGCTTTAACGTTTTGGTCTTTTCCAGAATGTGCCTTTTGTGATAGTTCATGGTGTAAACCTGACTGTGATTTTGATGTAATTGTCATAGAAGGTAAAACGTCAGAGGCCTCTGTGGCTGAAATTTTATCAGCAGTTTGTGTAGTAGAATCAGATGTTACGATGGGCTTTGGGTTCACAGAATTCACCCACGTTATATCTGTCTGACATTGAGTTGATGCTGTCATTGTTGATACTGCGTGTCCTTTGGTCACATTTGCATACGTAGCAATCTGCTCATTATTTGGTACAAGTTTCTTTGCCTCTGCATACGTGATGTTTTTGGTGCATTTTATTTTGCTGATTTCCATCTCTCTTTTCCAAACTGGACAAGATTTACTGGAAGATGAATGAGACCCAGAACAGTTCGTACATTTTTTTACCTCACTGATACAGTCTTCAGTGACATGGGTAGTTTCACTGCAATGTGCACAGGTTATATTGTTTCTACAGGAATTGACACCATGCCCAAATTTCTGACATTTAAAACACCGCAGTGGGTTAGGGATATACATGTCAACATCTATTTTACAGTATCCTGCTCTGACTGATTTTGGTGCAGTGGGAGATGAAAAGCTAAACAGGTACGTATTTGTGTTGATTGTTTCAGCACCTTGACGTCTGGTGAACCTTTTCACAAATCTAACACCTTGATCCCTCATTTCGTAAGCAATATCCAATTCAGTCATATCACTGAATAGTCTATCACGATCTCTAATAATTCCTCTGCTGGTATTGAGAGATCTGTGAGGAGACACACTAACTGGGACTCCGACAAGTTCATCAATTGACATCAGGTTTGTTGCTTGTTGTCGTTTGCAACACTCAATGAGAATTGATCCACTTCTCAACCGTTTGATATTTTTTATATCACCCGCTATTCCATGAATGCCCTTTGCAACAGCAAAAGGGTTAAGTTTAATTGGGGTTTTGTCAGGTGTTTCCATCACCAAGAATCGTGGCCAGTATTCAACAGATTTTGAAATGAGATCAACATCATCCGTTTCAGAATCATTTTCAAGCGTACGTTTGGATTTTTTAATGGGAGTTTGAAAAGCCATGTTTATATGGATAACGTTTCATCATCTTTACTCCCCACCCGCCACCGAGTGCCAACAAGGGCGATATCTAACGCCTGTGGATGTCCAACAGACAGATATCAGAGATATAAGGATGATATACACCAGCAGTAAGTTCTACCAGTTTGGCCCATGAGCCATCGCCTTCTGGCACCAGCATCTAGGCAAATTTGTTCAAATTTAAAATTCATGTAACTCGATGTATACAAAAACACACAAGTCAGTAATATTTCTAAAACAACCAAGCCAAATAATCACAGAGCAATAACAATTAGGTGCTCAGGGCTCGGCATGACCAGCCGATTGATAGAACCGGGCCGGTTCTACCACCCGTCTAGGTGAAGTAGGGGCCAAAGTGGTGTGTTGAGCAAAGGGAACAATGTTCGAGCTCCCACTGCCCTCAACCACCAGACTACCACTCTAACTTGAAATTGCCTGTTGTTTAAAAAGTTGGCTATGAACTGAGGTAAACGACCTCGTAAGCCAAAGTCATGCAAATCTCTTAAAATCCCATGTTTCCAGGTAGTGTCGTAGGCTTTTTCTAAATCGAAAAAAATCGATACTGCATGTTGCTTATTAATTATGGCATTCTTAACAAAAGATTCTAAACGCACTAAATGATCGATAGTACTTCTGTTTTTACGGAAACCACATTGAATATCTGTTATTAGGTTATTGGTTTCCAAGTACCAAACAAGTCGATTATTTATCATGCGTTCCATGGTTTTGCAAACACAGCTAGTTAATGAAATTGGCCTATAATTGGAAGCATCAGTATGATCACGTCCAGGTTTGGGGATGGGAACAATTATTGCATCACGCCACGACGAAGGGAAATTTCCACTTGTCCAGATGTTATCAAAAATATGTAACAGTGTCTCCAAACATGATTCTGGTAAGTGCTTCAGAAGTTGATAATGGATGTTATCAGCTCCAGAAGCAGTGTCGTGAGCCTGATCAAGAGCAGTATGAAGCTCATGTATCGAAAAGGTTTCATTGTAGTCTTCTCCATTATCTGCATTGAAATTAATATATTTCTTTTCTTGCTGTTTTTGATATTTTTGGAATTCAGGTACATAATTAGATGAGGAAGAATGTTTGGCCAACGTACCACCAAGTTTGTTTGCAATATCTGATTGATTAGTCAATAATTTGTTCCCATCTTTTAGATGGTGGATGCTAGATTTTGATCCCTTACCCTTTATTTTCCGGATCATATTCCACACCTTTGATATGGGCGTGCGCGAATTGATTCTTGATACATAGTTGCGCCAAGACTGGCGTTTACTTTGCTTGAAAGTACGCCGTGTTTTAGCATTAATGAGTTTTAATTTATCTAAATTGTGGACCATAGGATGGCGACGGAAGTAATGTTCAGCTTTCTTCCGTGCCTTCCTAGCCTGTTTGCACTCATCTGTAAACCATGGTTTTCGTATGTGAGGAACTGTAGAGGACTTTGGGATACATTCGTCAGCTATTTCATTTAGTGTATCTGAGAAACATTTTATGGCATAAGGGATATCTTTAAAAAGTTCAGTTTTGAGTTGGTCAGCACAGAGACTTTCATATAAAGGCCAGTTAGCCTTTTTAAAATTCCATCTTGATGATGGAGGAACGTCAGATGGATTCACAGGGTTTAGTATGGTTGGGAAATGGTCACTTCCACAGAGGTCGTCGTGGACTGACCATTCAAATTCACTCAAAAGGTTGGAGTCCGTAATAGATAAATCAAGCGCTGAATATGTTCCTGTGCCAGGATGTAAATAAGTATTTGCACCGTCATTATAAATACACAAGTCATTATTTGAAATGAAATCCTCCAGTAATTTACCTTTGGTGTTTGTAACATTACCACCCCAGAGTGGGTTGTGGCCATTTAGGTCACCCATGATGATACATGGTTTAGGTAACTGATCATACAATGTCTGGAGATCAGACTGTTGAAGCACACAAGAAGGTGGAACATACAAAGAGCACAACGTAAACACAACGTGCAGTGTAATTCGCACAGCAACAGCTTGAAGATTGACATTCAGCAACACAGGGCTGTGGATCACTCCCTCCCTTACTAAAATAGATGAGCCTCCAGCAGCTCGTACCCCAGGAGGAGAAAAACAATGATACGAGCTAAAGTGTCGTATATCAATTGTATCTGACGCCTTCAAATACGTTTCTTGAAGGCAAAGAGCTGAAGGTTTCAATTCCTGGTTCAGTAGCTGTAATTCATTTAAGTTTGTCCTAAGTCCTCTACAATTCCATTGCATTAGTATTTGGGAATGATTCATCTCTTGGGCGGTTTGATTGGGGACCTACCTCGCCCATTTCTTTTAGGTGAAGAACTTTCAATTCTACGGTGGATAGTTTCTGAGACATCCATCTCTTCTAATGATCCATACTTATTGTACAGTTTGATGGGATCGTCTGAACCTTTAGACTGTCTACCAGTTTGATTTGCACGAGAAGATGTGTTGTCCGATTTACGTGACGCTTTAACGTTTTGGTCTTTTCCAGAATGTGCCTTTTGTGATAGTTCATGGTGTAAACCTGACTGTGATTTTGATGTAATTGTCATAGAAGGTAAAACGTCAGAGGCCTCTGTGGCTGAAATTTTATCAGCAGTTTGTGTAGTAGAATCAGATGTTACGATGGGCTTTGGGTTCACAGAATTCACCCACGTTATATCTGTCTGACATTGAGTTGATGCTGTCATTGTTGATACTGCGTGTCCTTTGGTCACATTTGCATACGTAGCAATCTGCTCATTATTTGGTACAAGTTTCTTTGCCTCTGCATACGTGATGTTTTTGGTGCATTTTATTTTGCTGATTTCCATCTCTCTTTTCCAAACTGGACAAGATTTACTGGAAGATGAATGAGACCCAGAACAGTTCGTACATTTTTTTACCTCACTGATACAGTCTTCAGTGACATGGGTAGTTTCACTGCAATGTGCACAGGTTATATTGTTTCTACAGGAATTGACACCATGCCCAAATTTCTGACATTTAAAACACCGCAGTGGGTTAGGGATATACATGTCAACATCTATTTTACAGTATCCTGCTCTGACTGATTTTGGTGCAGTGGGAGATGAAAAGCTAAACAGGTACGTATTTGTGTTGATTGTTTCAGCACCTTGACGTCTGGTGAACCTTTTCACAAATCTAACACCTTGATCCCTCATTTCGTAAGCAATATCCAATTCAGTCATATCACTGAATAGTCTATCACGATCTCTAATAATTCCTCTGCTGGTATTGAGAGATCTGTGAGGAGACACACTAACTGGGACTCCGACAAGTTCATCAATTGACATCAGGTTTGTTGCTTGTTGTCGTTTGCAACACTCAATGAGAATTGATCCACTTCTCAACCGTTTGATATTTTTTATATCACCCGCTATTCCATGAATGCCCTTTGCAACAGCAAAAGGGTTAAGTTTAATTGGGGTTTTGTCAGGTGTTTCCATCACCAAGAATCGTGGCCAGTATTCAACAGATTTTGAAATGAGATCAACATCATCCGTTTCAGAATCATTTTCAAGCGTACGTTTGGATTTTTTAATGGGAGTTTGAAAAGCCATGTTTATATGGATAACGTTTCATCATCTTTACTCCCCACCCGCCACCGAGTGCCAACAAGGGCGATATCTAACGCCTGTGGATGTCCAACAGACAGATATCAGAGATATAAGGATGATATACACCAGCAGTAAGTTCTACCAGTTTGGCCCATGAGCCATCGCCTTCTGGCACCAGCATCTAGGCAAATTTGTTCAAATTTAAAATTCATGTAACTCGATGTATACAAAAACACACAAGTCAGTAATATTTCTAAAACAACCAAGCCAAATAATCACAGAGCAATAACAATTAGGTGCTCAGGGCTCGGCATGACCAGCCGATTGATAGAACCGGGCCGGTTCTACCACCCGTCTAGGTGAAGTAGGGGCCAAAGTGGTGTGTTGAGCAAAGGGAACAATGTTCGAGCTCCCACTGCCCTCAACCACCAGACTACCGTCCTCCACCGACACGGGACGCAACCCACGGCAAACAGGTTGCCCAATTTGGTCGCCTCTTACGACCAGCAATGGGGTGCTGTAGACACATTCTGCCCCGGGTCCACACGGGAGAAGAGCACTTAGCGTTACCCAGCACCCACCACGAGGAGGTGGCTCTTCATGGGTGCCTGTCAGATTTGAGGAGGTCATTATGCGACGATGTCGCATTGGCCATACGAGGTATACTCACGTATATTTATTAAAAGGTGAAGATCCTCCGTTTTGTATCCCTTGTGATGAAAGAATCACAGTCAAGCATGTCCTGCTTGACTGTATTGAATATTCCATCACAAAGGATAAATTTTTTAACTCACGAACTTTGAAGGATCTTTTTAATAAAGTTAGCTCTCATTTAATTGTTGCATTTTTAAAAGACTTAGATTTGCTAAATGAAATGTAAATAAATAAATATTTTATTCTTGGAAGTTTGAATTGGTAACTTAGAGTGTTAGTGGCTGTATCCTCGAGAGGGGGTTAAAGCACTGTAAAATTATTGTCCTCCTGAGAGGGTACGTGAGTCCCAAAAAATTTAAAGTACATCAAAACGTTCCACTGTTTCTAATCGTAGAATACCTGTCTTTTTAATTTATGGCTAGACTTCCTGAATTGCTAACGGCTGAAGGGATGATGTAAATCCAGCTAGGGTCAATGCAGGAAGCAAATGTACTGTAAGTCCCCATGGTCCCTAGTATGGTGATCTACCTTCTGTCGTTGGTGATATATAGCCCGTGTTTTATATTGTGTTGTCCAAATAGTAATATTAGTTTTAACTTTACACACTACTTTTGAATTGTAACTGTGATATTCTAGTTGTTTTACTGTCCTTTGCTGACAGGTTTATTTATGAAATACATATCATCCATTTCAGTGTTAAATGTTCTCGTCACGATATGGCTGAAATATTGCCGATGTGACGTTAAATATGAACTCACTCACTCACTCCAGTATTCCAGATAGTAAAGATCACTGAGTTTACACTGAACATAAGCGGTGTCCAATGATTCCACAAGTATTGTGGCATACACTGAGTTGGGATACTCTCCCTTCTGTCCGCATACTTCACGTCCAACCTGTTTACCATCTGTATAACAACATGAACATCTCCAAACGAATACACAGACAAATATTGCACTTAAATTAGAAGTAAATTTCAACAGTGGTACATTTTATATTCAAAACCTGCAAAGAGCTGCACAAACATTAATACTATTAACGCGAACTATCAAGTTACTAACACAATGACCTATGGTATTTAGATGTCGTTTCAGCCGGTGTTAACCAAAATGGTAACTCGTATTTTTACAATCATACGGCACAGACAGCACATGGCACACACCACACTATAAACCACACATGCGATATACTCAAAGCATATAATTATCGAGTGACATAGAGCCAAATGTCGGTATTGACACAAATAAATGTGATAGTAGTCATGCTGAAAGTATTTGTCAGAAGTTTACATATAGTCTCAGTCAACTGCCAGGCGGTTGATGAGAATATCCTCCTTTTCACACGTGTCTGCAGTGTCACAAACAAGTTCTTATTTGGGATATTTTCATCTAATAAAGCAAAACCGATAACACTGCAATTTTTCTACAGTGCAGTTTAACTGATGACGAATAATATTTTGGGTATGGATGTGTTAATGTGCTCTAATCATATCCAAATGTTAGGTTACCACCCTTGAGCGATCAATATGTTTACGTTACTCATGTAAATTAGTTTTCAAGGAAAGGTTGATAGGATAGGTCTCATCATTCAGTCTGGTGACGTTGGCTTCTACTTGCTCAACATCTAAATGTGTTCATGAACGTCTCAACAATATAACTTTTTTGTGTGACTACTATACTTAAGAGATGAAAAACATAAACCAAGTACATCATAGTGTATTTCGTGTAACCTATGACGTTTAGTTTGGTTAACCTTGCATTACTTACTTGTTGCCATGGAGAAGAACCTTTTCTTAATCTAGATCAACCAGGAACTGACTTTTGTGAGTCGGAGGACATCCAGTAAGAGAATTGGAGAAAAACAGTTCTTCTCTGTTCTCGTTTGCAGCATCTTTACACCGACATTTTTCAAGCACATTCGGGGTTGCAAAGAATTATAAAACATATATACTCATAAATACTAAATAAACTTATCACCCTTTGCACACAACACATTGACTCAATAAACCACAATGTTTTATATCGGCAAAAGGAATCAGTGAAATAAACGGCTACACCATTAATGCGTATTTGGATAGGCGTATATGTATATTGTATGTTGCTGGATGCATAATAGAAGGGGGTAGCTTGTACAGGAATACAGCTAAATACTCTCTGTTCACTAAATGTTTACAGAAACGCAAAGCAGAGGTTGTGTGTGTGTGTGTGTGTGTGTGTTGTGTGTGTGTGTATGTTCGGAGATCAACCTCTGCTTCGCGTTAAACCCCATTTGATCTCACCTTATCAGCAACATTTCTGTAAACATTTGGTGAACAGGGAGTATTTAGCTATATTCCTGTACACGTTGCCGCCCTTCTATCATACATCCAAGCAATGTTGACACAAAGTGATATATAACAACTGCGCACTTAGATAATTTGAACAAATTCAGCTCGGCAGTCAGTAATATGTTTTAGTTACTTGGCATACCCCACAAACACTATGCAGCGTGTGTTCATCAGTAAAATGACACATAATTAAATAATTTTGATCACACGAACACAAAATCACGCACGCCAGATGCCACGTTCACACACAAAAAGACAAATCACGCACTCTTAATACCATGCATGATAATACGACACACCAATTACACCTCATGACACTCATTTGCTGGCGACCTATATCCCGTGTTTTATAATGTATTGTCTTCTGTATATTCCACTTTGGTGTTAAATGTTATGGCTATATATGACTGAAATATTGCCGGTGTGACGTTAAATATGAATTCACTCACTCACTCACTAACCCACTCACTCATTCACACTCACCTCATGACACCACTCACATCACACACCAAACATACCACATGACATTCAGCACTAGACACTAGACAAGACACTAGGTATATCAGGGTTCAAGGTGTTTATTAGAAGTAACATGATCGGCATGAAAGTTAACGACATAATGGTGTTAAAGTACGGCTTAATATTGCATCAAATTTAATAATAATAATAATAATAATAATAATAATAATAATAATAATAATAATAATAAGGGCCTGATGATGTACGCCTCTTCGTGGTGGGCCTAGATAGGGGAATTTTATTCCCTGAACTGAACGTACATCACCCAGTTAGGGCTGATCCCCCGAAGCTGGTATTTTACTGGGTTACAGACAGACAAGGAAAACTCCATCTTTCATTTCCGCAGCCCAGTCAGCCTTCCTCCGGTAGTAACACAAACCATACTGGAGATGGGACTTGCCCCAGGGGAAGGCACAGAACCCGACCAAGAATATCTTGGTCAAACCATCTCAAATCCACACTACTAGAGTGTGCGAAAGCGACAGGATGGCCTGATAATCCACGCATCAATGGCAAGTCGCTTAAGCTGCATTGGGACAATGCCATGCCCATGTATGCTTACCTGACGGAGCAAAACCTCCGAGATCAACTCCGGCGGCTAAAACATCTCATGCCCCGTTAGCCAGTTCAACCCACAACTGGTGCCCGTCAGGAACCTTTGCAAGAGCAAAATGCTCAAGTGGCAGCTGACCCAAAACTTCTTATGGACGTCCGTGTCAACCTCTTTCCTCTTCCTGGTCGAAACTCTTCCGAGAAAGAGCCAATTGGCCCCGAAATTTTGGACCCTCACTCTTCCTCTTCTTCAGTTGCAGACCTTACCGAAAATCCTGTGTACATTTTGTTTACTTCTATTTATGAGGAAATTTGTGATTTACCTTTAGAGAAACGGAGGCCAATTAAACAACTAAACGTGTCTTTTCCCAAAAATGAAATTGATTTACTAAATGAAATTATCTCTCTAAAACTTTCTGCGGACTGTTCATTACATGAAATAAATTCCTGCGTCTATGCTGCCGCGCGAACTTTGGAGGAACTTCACACAGTTTCCAAAAAAAAATCTTCTACTACTAAGAACAACAAACCAAGGAAAAAACGGTTTCAAGTGAAATTAACAGAAACTAGAAAATATATTTCCTGGATAGAGCTGTGCCTGAAATTAAGATCATCAGGGAATCCCATGTCTAAACGACAAAAGGCAATTTGGAGCAAAATAAAATTACAGTACAAGACAACAAAAGAAAAGGTACTTCTCCAAATTGTCGATTCCCTTAAGGCAAAGATAAAAGTTTGGACAGAAAGAAAGAAAAAATGGGAAAAGAGAAACAAATTTATCAAGCAAAATAAAATGTTTAAGAATAATGAAAAACAATTCTATAGGCATCTTAAAACAAGTGGTGATGGTGGGCATGATAAACGGCCTCCCATGGATGCCAATGAAAGGTTCTGGAAACAGTTATGGTCTGTACCCGGCAACTGTAACCTGGAGGCACCATGGGTCAGTGATTATGACCATGCAATGCATGAGAAAGTAACTAGGTCGTTTGTCTGTTACATCTCACCAGATTGCCTGAAAAGTGTCATTAAAAAGTCCAAATCTAATACAGCTCCAGGGCCTGATGGCATTCGAAACCGGTATTGGAAACTGTTCCCTTGTGTCCAAACACCATTACTTCACTGTTTTAACTCTCTTGTGGACACAGGTGATGTTCCTCCATGGTTCTGCAAAGGTCGCACAATACTCCTTCCCAAAAAAGGAGACTTGACTGATCCCAAAAACTTCCGCCCTATCACGTGTTTGAATACTCTATATAAACTTTTCACAGGGTGTTTGACAAACCTCGTGTCATCTTACTGCTCGTCCAATGAGATAATTTACAGAGAGCAGAAGGGGGCGAGAAAGGGATGTTGGGGGTGCAAGGATCAACTTCTTGTACAGAAAATGATTTTGGAAGAGGCTAAGACATACCACCGCAACCTCTCCATGTGCTGGATAGACTACAAAAAGGCATACGACTCTGTCCCTCACGAATGGATTCTGAAGTCTCTTCAGTGTATTGACCTCCCTGAGCGACTACTTCATTTACTCAAGTCTTTAATGAGTTGCTGGTCGACTCAACTTGTGATGTACTCGCAAGGAGAGGTGCAGACTTCGGAATCTATTCCAATCAGAAGGGGAATATTTCAGGGGGACTCCTTCAGTCCATTGCTTTTTTGTCTGTCTCTAAATCCTTTGAGTTTCCTGCTCAATGGGGAGGAAGGGTACCATCCCGGACCTCCTCAGCACAGATCCCCAACACCTCTTACTCATCTCCTCTATATGGATGACATCGAGCTCCTTGCCAAAGGAGAGACCAATTTGAAAGAACAGGTTCTCCTTGTCGAGTCCTTCTCTAATGATATTGGCATGACATTTGGACTCGACAAATGTAATACTCTTCATCTGAAACGTGGCAAGGTAACTAATGATGGATCGGTCAAGTTACAAGGGGGAGGAGTTATTGAGCATCTTGTGGAAGATCAGGCCTACACCTATCTTATAATGCAAGTTCGAGACAAGCTCCAGAATGCCCAGATTCAAGATAAACTTCGGGCCGAGTATAAATCTCGTTTAAAGAAAATCTGGAGCTCTGAACTAAATGCTCGAAACAAAGTCAAAGCCACCAAACTTTTGCTGTGCCAGTCCTCTCCTACTCCTTTGGAGTAGTTGATTGGACAAAACAAGACATCCAGGGTCTTGACCGCCTGACCAGAAGGATCATGTCAGATAACAGGGCACACCACCCTCGTTCGTCTCTTAATCGTTTATATATGCCAATCAATTCTGGAGGTCGGGGTTTGATTAATGTGAAAGCTCTTCATGACAGAATTTTATTGTGTACTTTTGCACATATTTATTTATCGCGTGATCCTCTGGTGAAGCACGTCAAGACTCATGATAAAAGCAAGGAATTCCACAGCTATTTTAAGCGTGCCAGGGTTGTTGGACACAATCTGAAATTTGAAATTGATTTTGTTGATGGCGATGTACTGCTGGACGGTACAGTGATGGGAGTAAACCAGGTGAGGTCCTTCACCAAGTCTGCCCAGAGTCGCTCCTTTGTGGAGAAGCTGTCTGAGAAACCATTGCACCGAGTGTACATGCAGTGTGTGGAACAGAACAGCAATCCAAGAGACTCCTTCGCCTGGATGAAGTCGGCTGGTCTCAAATGTGAAACTGAGGGCTTCCTTTTTGCTGCTCAGGACCAGTCACTTCCCACTCGCAATCGCCAGAATGTGATTCTTAAAGAAAACATCAATATGAAATGTCGTCTTTGCAATCAATTTACAGAGACTGTCCAACACCCTGTCAGTGGATGCCCTTCCTTGGCACAAACAGCATATCTTAAAAGACATGATGGCATGGCTCGCTGCTTCTATTATCGTCTCCGCCATGCCTGTGGCTTTGACTCCGAGGTCCATCCATGGTATGACCCTGAACATGTCCAGGGCGTCCTGGAAAATGATGCTTTTAAACTTCTCTGGAATAGGCCAATATACAGTCTGAGACGAAGTCCAGCCAACAAACCTGATCTTGTCCTTTTTGATAAAACCAATGAAATTATTTATATCATTGAATTTTCTGTCCCTTTTGACAGCAATGTGATTGGCAAGATTCAGGAAAAGCATGATAAATATGCGGACCTCGCCTTTGAAATGTCTCGCTTGCATCCCAAGTACACTGTCGTCAGGCTCCCCATTGTTCTCGGTGCCCTTGATTTGGTACCTCCTGATCTCTTGGCGCAGATCAGGAGAGTGCCCGGGTTCTCCACCGGGAGCACAGCCCTTCTGACAATCTGGGTAATGCAGAAGGCTGCAGTGTTGGGGAGCCTCCATATTCTCCGGAAAGTTCTTGGTGGGTTCGACTAGGCAGTGTTTCCTGGGAGAAGTCCCATTCGCTGTCTGGGCTGCGTGTAGAGGGGGCGAGGGCCCTGAGCTGATGATGAGCTTGACCAGCCTGACTGTGCCAGGATCACCCGAACCCTCTCTGCTGCATTTTCATTCTAATCTGTAAAATAATAATATTGATTTTGTTGATGGCGATGTACGGCTGGACGGTACAGTGATGGGAGTAAACCAGGTGAAGTCTTTCACCAAGTCTGCCCAGAGTCGGTCCTTTGTGGAGAAGCTGTCTGAGAAGCCACTGCATCGTGTGTATATGCAGTGTGTGGAACAGAACAGCAATCCAACCGACTCCTTCGCCTGGATGAAGTCGACTGGTCTCAAATGTGAAACTGAGGGCTTCCTTTTTGCTGCTCAGGACCAGTCACTTCCCACTCGCAATCGCCAGAATGTGATTCTTAAAGAAAACATCAATATGAAATGTCGTCTTTGCAATCAATTTACAGAGACTGTCCAACACCCTGTCAGTGGATGCCCTTCCTTGGCACAAACAGCATATCTTAAAAGACATGATGGCATGGCTCGCTGCTTTTATTATCGTCTCTGCCATGCCTGTGGCTTTTCACTCCGAGGTCCATCCATGGTATGACCCTGAACATGTCCAGGGCGTCCTGGAAAATGATGCTTTTAAACTTCTCTGGAATAGGCCATTATACAGCCTGAGACGAATTCCAGCCAACAAACCTGATCTTGTCCTTTTTGATAAAACCAATGAAATTATTTATATCATTGAATTTTCTGTCCCTTTTGACAGCAATGTGATTGGCAAGATTCAGGAAAAGCATGATAAATATGCGGACCTCGCCTTTGAAATGTCTCGCTTGCATCCCCAGTACACTGTCGTCAGGCTCCCCATTGTTCTCGGTGCCCTTGGTTTGGTACCTCCTGATCTCTTGGCGCAGATCAGGAGAGTGCCTGGGTTCTCCACCGGGAGCACAGCCCTTCTGACAATCTGGGTAATGCAGAAGGCTGCAGTGTTGGGGAGCGTCCATATTCTCCGGAAAATTCTTAGTGGGTTCGACTAGGCAGTGTTTCCTGGGAGAAGTCCTATTCGCTGTCTGGGCTGCGTGTAGAGGGGGCGAGGGCCCTGAGCTGATGATGAGCTTGACCAGCCTGACTGTGCCAGGATCACCCGAACCCTCTCTGCTGCATTTTCATTCTAATCTGTGAAATAATAATATTGATTTTGTTGATGGCGGTGTACGGCTGGACGGTACAGTGATGGGAGTAAACCAGGTGAAGTCTTTCACCAAGTCTGCCCAGAGTCGGTCCTTTGTGGAGAAGCTGTCTGAGAAGCCACTGCATCGTGTGTATATGCAGTGTGTGGAACAGAACAGCAATCCAACCGACTCCTTCGCCTGGATGAAGTCGACTGGTCTCAAATGTGAAACTGAGGGCTTCCTTTTTGCTGCTCAGGACCAGTCACTTCCCACTCGCAATCGCCAGAATGTGATTCTAAAAGAAAACATCAATATGAAATGTCGTCTTTGCAATCAATTTACAGAGACTGTGCAACACCCTGTCAGTGGATGCCCTTCCTTGGCACAAACAGCATATCTTAAAAGATATGATGGCATGGCTCGCTGCTTTTATTATCGTCTCTGCCATGCCTGTGGCTTTTCACTCCGAGGTCCATCCATGGTATGACCCTGAACATGTCCAGGGCGTCCTGGAAAATGATGCTTTTAAACTTCTCTGGAATAGGCCAATATACAGCCTGAGACGAAGTCCAGCCAACAAACCTGATCTTGTCCTTTTTGATAAAACCAATGAAATTATTTATATCATTGAATTTTCTGTCCCTTTTGACAGCAATGTGATTGGCAAGATTCAGGAAAAGCATGATAAATATGCGGACCTCACCTTTGAAATGTCTCGCTTGCATCCCCAGTACACTGTCGTCAGGCTCCCCATTGTTCTCGGTGCCCTTGGTTTGGTACCTCCTGATCTCTTGGCGCAGATCAGGAGAGTGCCTGGGTTCTCCACCGGGAGCACAGCCCTTCTGACAATCTGGGTAATGCAGAAGGCTGCAGTGTTGGGGAGCGTCCATATTCTCCGGAAAACTCTTGGTGGGTTCGACTAGGCAGTGTTTCCTGGGAGAAGTCCCATTCGCTGTCTGGGCTGCGTGTAGAGGGGGCGAGGGCCCTGAGCTGATGATGAGCTTGACCAGCCTGACTGTGCCAGGATCACCCGAACCCTCTCTGCTGCATTTTCATTCTAATCTGTGAAATAATAATATTGATTTTGTTGATGGCGGTGTACGGCTGGACGGTACAGTGATGGGAGTAAACCAGGTGAAGTCTTTCACCAAGTCTGCCCAGAGTCGGTCCTTTGTGGAGAAGCTGTCTGAGAAGCCACTGCATCGTGTGTATATGCAGTGTGTGGAACAGAACAGCAATCCAACCGACTCCTTCGCCTGGATGAAGTCGACTGGTCTCAAATGTGAAACTGAGGGCTTCCTTTTTGCTGCTCAGGACCAGTCACTTCCCACTCGCAATCGCCAGAATGTGATTCTTAAAGAAAACATCAATATGAAATGTCGTCTTTGCAATCAATTTACAGAGACTGTGCAACACCCTGTCAGTGGATGCCCTTCCTTGGCACAAACAGCATATCTTAAAAGATATGATGGCATGGCTCGCTGCTTTTATTATCGTCTCTGCCATGCCTGTGGCTTTTCACTCCGAGGTCCATCCATGGTATGACCCTGAACATGTCCAGGGCGTCCTGGAAAATGATGCTTTTAAACTTCTCTGGAATAGGCCAATATACAGCCTGAGGCGAAGTCCAGCCAACAAACCTGATCTTGTCCTTTTTGATAAAACCAATGAAATTATTTATATCATTGAATTTTCTGTCCCTTTTGACAGCAATGTGATTGGCAAGATTCAGGAAAAGCATGATAAATATGCGGACCTCACCTTTGAAATGTCTCGCTTGCATCCCCAGTACACTGTCGTCAGGCTCTCCATTGTTCTCGGTGGCCTTGGTTTGGTACCTCCTGATCTCTTGGCGCAGATCAGGAGAGTGCCTGGGTTCTCCACCGGGAGCACAGCCCTTCTGACAATCTGGGTAATGCAGAAGGCTGCAGTGTTGGGGAGCCTCCATATTCTCCGGAAAGTTCTTGGTGGGTTCGACTAGGCAGTGTTTCCTGGGAGAAGTCCCATTCGCTGTCTGGGCTGCGTGTAGAGGGGGCGAGGGCCCTGAGCTGATAATGAGCTTGACCAGCCCGACTGTGCCAGGATCACCCGAACCCTCTCTGCTGCATTTTCATTCTAATCTGTAAAAAATAATACACCTATCACGCCCTCAGTTGAAAAGGTCGATCATTCCAGAGTGATGGGGCGAGAAATGAAAATGACCTATGTCCAAACTTATTTAGGTTTACTTTGGGCACTTTAAGAAGTAGCTGATCTGCTGATCTCAATGCACGAGATGGGACATACTGCTCAACTAACTCTGTCAGGTATTCTGGCGCAGTCTGATGGAAGCACAGATATGTTAGAGTCAAGATTTTATACTGGACACGAGCTTCGATGGGGAGCCAGTGTAGTGACACAAGAACAGGTGTGATATGTTCCGTTTTCTTTGTTCTCGTGACAATGCGAGCAGCTGTGTTCTGCACGCGCTGCAACTTTATTATCTGATCTCTTGTTAACTGACCAAAAAGACTGTTTGCGTAATCCAGTCTAGACAGGACAAGAGTTCCTCCCAGCATATGGGCCATATCAGTCAAGGGGTAATCCCGAACTGATCCAATATTCCTCAGGTGGAAGTAGCAGGTTCTACACAGATTGCCTATATGATCGTCCATAGAGAGATTGCTGTCAACTAGAACTCCAAGATTTCTTACACGTTCAGAGAGAGGAGTGTTAGTGTCCCCTACTCACGCTGTGACTACATCAGCAGCGCGACGTTTTGGGAGAGTGCCAGCAAGAAGTGTCTTGCTGTCATTTAGCTTGAGTTTATTCTGGGTCATCCATGACTTGACCCCGTCAGCACAAGCTTCAAGCGCACTGACAGCTTGGGCAGAATCCTCAGGTTAGAAAACGTTGAGTAGCTGAGTATCGTCGGCGTACATGTGATGTAGCATTTCTGTTGATGAGATATACTTCCCTAGGTTTGAAGTATACAGACTGAACAAGATTGGCCCGAGCACTGATCCCTGGGGAGCACCGTACTTCAAGACCGCTGATTCAGAGCTGCAGTCGCCAATACAAACAGACTGGACTCTGTCAGAGAGATAGGACACAAACCATTTCAGCAGAGTCCCGTTGACATCAATGGAATCTCTCAGTGTCACAGCTGTTCTCTCATGATCAATAGTATCGAAGGCTGCGGAGAGATCCAACAATACTAATAAACTTACAAAGCCCTTATCTACAGAAATACACATGTCGTTCAAATTTAGACACTTTCTTTAATACGGACACATTCGTTGAGCTAAGCAGGCTTTTAAGTTTATGGAGATTAGGAAACTTAAAATAATATGCACTGGGGATATTAGGTATTGTAATGGCTGAACATCGGAAGATGTAGTGGAATTCGTCAGCAAAAGCAGATGAATTACAAAGAGGACATGTCTTCTTATCGGGTGGTACATTATACCAATGACCCGTATACACATGACATGTCATATACACACCACACCACATCACACCACACCACATTCCCCACACCACGCCACGCCACGCCACACCACACCACCACCGCCACTACATAGGTACAATGTGTCAAACCCATCCCTGATGTCCTCTGCTATGATGTTGCTTGAATATTCCTAAAAGCGCCGTAAAGCTTAAACACACTCACACAGTACGTGATATGTGATATAGCACATGCCACTCACAGCGTATCGTCAGAGACAACATACAAAGAAGACAGACGACCTTACACAACGTGACTCTCCACTCGTTCCATTTGTAGACATCCCGAGCCTCATAAACAATCCAAAGGTTGACACCGTATCGCAGTGAGCTAGCATTACAAAAAGACAATTGAATTTCGGGCTAGTACAAGCAGCCTCATATACACATGCATACATGTATGAGCGTCATAATCCTAAGTACGGCGTTTAACACTACTCCACCTTACCATGTCAGCATCATGTGTGTA